>NW_026529397.1:0-290711 GCF_028500815.1 Rissa tridactyla
GGCCCTACCAGAAAATGCTTCGCAGGCTGGCGCGGCGGCGCCACGTGGGCGCCGGTGTCGCCATCGCTGACCGGCCGCCGGAAAGCCCGCAGCCCCACGGGCTTGTGGGGCCACGCCAGCGGCTGCCAAAGAGCTTTCCAAGGAGGCACCGCTTTCCCTCGTGGCTCTTCGGGCGTGGGAGCTGTCGCCAGAGCCGCGGCCCCTACCGGAAAATGCTTCGCAGGGCTGGCGCGGGCGGCGCCACGTGGGGCGCCGGTGTAGCCGAGGCTGACGGCTGCCGGAAAAGCCCGCAGCCCCACGGGCTGTGGGGCCACACGAGCGGCTGCCAAAGAGCTTTCCAACCAGCCACGGCTTTCCCTCCTGGCTCTTCGGACGTGGGAGCTGTCGCCAGAGCCGCGGCCCTACCGGAAAATGCTTCTTAGGCTGGCGCGGCGGCGCCACGTGGTCGCAGGTGTCCGCCGAGACTGACGGCCGCCGGAAAGCCCGCAGCCCCACGGGCTGTGGGGCCACGTGAGCAGCTGCCAAAGAGCTTTCCAACGAGGCACGGCTTTCCCTCCTGGCTCTTCGGGCGTGGGAGCTGTCACCAGAGCCGCGGCCCTACCAGAAAATGCTTCGCAGGCTGGCGTGGCGGCGCCACCGTGGGCGCCCGGTGTCGCCGAGGCTGACGGCCGCCGGAAAGCCCGCAGCCCCACGGGCTGTGGGGCCCACGTGAGCAGCTGCCAAAGAGCTTTCCAACGAGGCACGGCTTTCCCTCCTGGCTCTTCGGGCGTGGGAGCTGTCACCAGAGCCGCGGCCCTACCAGAAAATGCTTCGCAGGCTGGCGCACGGCGGCGCCACGTGGGCGCCGGTGTCGCCATCGCTGACGGCCGCCGGAAAGCCCGCAGCCCCACGGGCTGTGGGGCCACGCGAGCGGGCTGCCAAAGAGCTTTCCAAGGAGGGCACCGCTTTTCCCCTCGTGGCTCTTCGGGCGTGGGGAGCTGTCGCCAGAGCCGCGGCCCTACCGGAAAATGCTTCGCAGTCTGGCGCGGCGGCGTCACGTGGTCGCAGGTGTCGCCGAGGCTGACGGCCGCCGGAAAGCCCGCAGCCCCACGGGGCTGTGGGGCCACGGCGAGCGGCTGCCAAAGAGCTTTCCAACGAGGCACGGCTTTCCCCTCCTGGCTTCTTCGGGCGTGGGGAGCTGTCGCCAGAGCCGCGGCCCCTACCAGAAAATGCTTCGCAGGCTGGCGCGGCGGCGCCACCTTGGCGCCGGTGTCGCCGAGGCTGACAGCCGCCGGAAAGCCCGCAGCCCCACGGGCTGTGGGGCCACGCGAGCGGCTGCCAAAGAGCTTTCCAAGGAGGCACGGCTTTCCCTCCTGGCTCTTCGGGCGTGGGAGCTGTCGCCAGAGCCGCGGCCCTACCGGAAAATGCTTCGCAGGCTGGCGCGGCGGCGCCACGTGGGCGCCGGTGGTGTCGAGGCTGACGGCCGCCGGAAAGCCCGCAGCCCCACGGGCTGTGGGGCCACGCCAGCGGCTGCCAAAGAGCTTTCCAACGAGGCACGGCTTTCCCTCCTGGCTCTTCGGGCGTGGGAGCTGTCGCCAGAGCTGCGGCCCTACCGGAAAATGCTTTGCAGGCTGATGCGGGGGCGCCATGTGGGGTGTGCAGTGGCGCCAAGGCTGACGGCTGCCGGAAAGGACTGCAGCCCCACGGGCTGTGGGGCAACGCGGAGCGGCTGCCAAAGAGCTTTCAAGGAGGCACGGCTTTCCCTCCTGGCTCTTCGGCGTGGGAGCTGTCGCCAGAGCCGCGGCCCCTACCGGAAAATGCTTCGCAGGCTGGCGCGGCGTCGCCACGTGGGCGCCGGTGTCACCGAGGCTGACGGCCGCCGGAAAGCCCGCAGCCCCACGGGCTGTGGGGCCACGCGAGCGGCTGCCAAAGAGGTTTCCAACGAGGCCACGGCTTTCCCTCCTGGCTCTTCGGGCGTGGGAGCTGTCGCCAGAGCCGCGGGCCCCTACCGGAAAATGCTTTGCAGGCTGGCGCAGCGGCGCCACGTGGGCGCCGGTGTCGCCGAGGCTGACGGCCCGCCGGAAAGCCCGCAGCCCCACGGGCTGTGGGGGCCAACGCGAGCGGCTGCCAAAGAGCTTTCCAAGGAGGCACGGCTTTCCCTCCTGGCTCTTCCGTGCGTGGGAGCTGTCGCCAGAACCGCGGACCTACCGGAAAATGCTTCGCAGGCTGATGCCGGGGGGCGCCATGTGGGTGCAGGTGGCGCCGAGGCTGACGGTTGCCGGAAAGCCCGCAGCCCCACGGGCTGTGGGGCCATGCGAGCGGCTACCAAAGAGCTTTCCAAGGAGGCATGGCTTTCCCTCCTGGCTCTTCGGGCGTGGGAGCTGTCGCCAGAGCTGCGGCCCTACCGGAAAATGCTTTGCAGGGGCTGGCGCGGCGGCGCCACGTTGGCGCCGGTGTCGCCGAGGCTGACGGCCGCCGGAAAGCCCGCAGCCCCACGGGCTGTGGGGCCACGCGAGCGGCTGCCAAAGAGCTTTCCAACGAAGGCACGGCTTTCCCTCCTGGCTCTTCGGGCGTGGGAGCTGTCGCCAGAGCCGCAGTCCTACCGCAAAATGCTTCGCAGGCTGGCGCAGCGGGCGCCACGTGGGCGACCGGTGTCGCCGAGGCTGACGGCCGCCGGAAAGCCCGCAGCCCCACGGGCTGTGGGGCCAACGTGAGCAGCTGCCAAAGAGCTTTCCAACGAGGCACGGCTTTCCCTCCTGGCTCTTCGGGCGTGGGAGCTGTCACCAGAGCCGCGGCCCTACCAGAAAATGCTTCGCAGGCTGGCGCGGCGGCGCCACGTGGGCGCCGGTGTCGCCATCGCTGACGGCCGCCGGAAAGCCCGCAGCCCCACGGGCTGTGGGGCCACGCGAGCGGCTGCCAAAGAGCTTTCCAAGGAGGCACCGCTTTCCCTCGTGGCTCTTCGGGCGTGGGAGCTGTCGCCAGAGCCGCGGCCCTACCGGAAAATGCTTCGCAGTCTGGCGCGGCGGCGTCACGTGGTCGCAGGTGTCGCCGAGGCTGACGGCCGCCGGAAAGCCCGCAGCCCCACGGGCTGTGGGGCCACGCGAGCGGCTGCCAAAGAGCTTTCCAACGAGGCACGGCTTTTCCCTCCTGGCTCTTCGGGCGTGGGAGCTGTCGCCAGAGCCGCGGCCCTACCAGAAAATGCTTCGCAGGCTGGCGCGGCGGCGCCACCTTGGCGCCGGTGTCGCCGAGGCTGACAGCCGCCGGAAAGCCCGCAGCCCCACGGGCTGTGGGGCCACGCGAGCGGCTGCCAAAGAGCTTTCCAAGGAGGCACGGCTTTCCCTCCTGGCTCTTCGGGCGTGGGAGCTGTCGCCAGAGCCGCGGCCCTACCGGAAAATGCTTCGCAGGCTGGCGCGGCGGCGCCACGTGGGCGCCGGGTGGTGTCGAGGCTGACGGCCGCCGGAAAGCCCGCAGCCCCACGGGCTGTGGGGCCACGCCAGCGGCTGCCAAAGAGCTTTCCAACGAGGCACGGCTTTCCCTCCCTGGCTCTTCGGGCGTGGGGAGCTGTCGCCAGAGCTGCGGCCCTACCGGAAAATGCTTTGCAGGCTGATGCGGGGGGCGCCATGTGGGTGCAGTGGCGCCAAGGCTGACGGCTGCCGGAAAGACTGCAGCCCCACGGGCTGTGGGGCAACGCGAGCGGCTGCCAAAGAGCTTTCCAAGGAGGCACGGCTTTCCCTCCTGGCTCTTCGGGCGTGGGAGCTGTCACCAGAGCCGCGGCCCTACCGGAAAATGCTTCGCAGGCTGGCGCGGCGTCGCCACGTGGGGCGCCAGGTGTCACCGAGGCTGACGGCCGCCGGAAAGCCCGCAGCCCCACGGGCTGTGGGGCCACGCGAGCGGCTGCCAAAGAGGTTTCCAACGAGGCACGGCTTTCCCTCCTGGCTCTTCGGGCGTGGGAGCTGTCGCCAGAGCCGCGGCCCTACCGGAAAATGCTTTGCAGGCTGGCGCAGCGGCGCCACGTGGGCGCCGGTGTCGCCGAGGCTGACGGCCGCCGGAAAGCCCGCAGCCCCACGGGCTGTGGGGCCACGCGAAGCGGCTGCCAAAGAGCTTTCCAAGGAGGCACCGGCTTTCCCTCCTGGCTCTTCGGGCGTGTGAGCTGTCGCCAGAGCCGCGGCCCTACCGGAAAATGCTTCGCAGGCTGGCGCGGCGGCGCCACGTGGGCGCCGCTGTCGCCGAGGCTGACGGCCGCCGGAAAGCCCGCAGCCCCACGGGCTGTGGGGCCACGCGAGCGGCTGCCAAAGAGCTTTCCAATGAGGCACGGCTTTCCCTCCTGGCTCTTCGGGCGTGGGAGCTGTCGCCAGAGCCGCGGCCCTACCGGAAAATGCTTCGCAGGCTGGCGCCGCGGCGCTACGTGGTCGCAGGTGTCCGCCGAGGCTGACGGCCGCCGGAAAGCCCGCAGCCCCACGGGCTGTGGGGCCCACGCGAGCGGCTGCCAAAGAGCTTTCCAAGGAGGCACGGATTTCCCTCCTGGCTCTTCGGGCGTGGGAGCTGTCGCCAGAGCCGCGGCCCTACCGGAAAATGCTTCGCAGGCTGGCGCGGCGGCGCCACGTGGGCGCTGGTGTCGCCGAGGCTGACGGCCGCCGGAAAGCCCGCAGCCCAACGGGCTGGGGGCCCACGCGAGCGGCTGCCAAAGAGCTTTCCAACGAGGCACTGCTTTCCCTCCTGGCTCTTCGGGCGTGGGAGCTGTCGCCAGAGCCGCGGCCCTACCGGAAAATGCTTCGCAGGCTGGCGCGGCGGCGCCACGTGGGCGCAGGTGTCGCCGAGGCTGACGGCCCGCCGGAAAGCCCGCAGCCCCACGGGCTGTGGGGCCACGCGAGCGGCTGCCAAAGAGCTTTCCAACGAGGCACGGCTTTCCCTCCTGGCTCTTCGGGCGTGGGAGCTGTCGCCAGAGCCCACGGCCCTACTGGAAAATGCTTTGCAGGCTGGCGCAGCGGCGCCACGTGGTCGCCCGGTGTCGCCGAGGATGACGGCCGCCGGAAAGCCCGCAGCCCCACGGGCTGTGGGGCCACGTGAGCAGCTGCCAAAGAGCTTTCCAACGAGGCACGGCTTTCCCTCCTGGCTCTTCAGGCGTGGGAGCTGTCGCCAGAGCCGCGGCCCTACCGGAAAATGCTTCGCAGTGCTGGCGCGGCGGCGCCACGTGGGCGCCGGTGTCGCCGAGGCTGATGGCTGCCGGAAAGCCCGCAGCCCCACGGGCTCTGGGGCCACGCGAGCGGCTGCCAAAGAGCTTTTCCAAGGAGGCACGGCTTTCCCCTCCTGGCTCTTCGGGCGTGGGAGCTGTCGCCAGAGCCGCGGCCCTACCGGAAAATGCTTCGCAGGCTGGCGCGGCGGCGCCACGTGGTCGCAGGTGTCGCCGAGGCTGACGGCCGCCGGAAAGCCCCGCAGCCCCCACGGGCTGTGGGGACACGCGAGCGGCTGCCAAAGAGCTTTCCAATGAGGCACGGCTTTCCCCTCCTGGCTCTTCGGGCATGGGAGCTGTCGCCAGAGCCGCGGCCCTACCGGAAAATGCTTCGCAGGCTGGCGCCGCGGCGCTACGTGGTCGCAGGTGTCGCCGAGGCTGACGGCCGCTGGGAAAGCCCGCAGCCCCCATGGGCTGTGGGGCCACGCGAGCGGCTGCCAAAGAGCTTTCCAAGGAGGCACGGCTTTCCCTCCTGGCTCTTCGCGCGTGGGAGCTGTCGCCAGAGCCGCGGCCCTACCGGAAAATGCTTCGCAGGCTGGCGCGGCGGCGCCACCTTGGCGCCGTTCTCGCCGAGGCTGATGGCCGCCGCAAAGCCCACAACCCCCACGGGCTTTGGGGGCCACGCGAGCGGCTGCCAAAGAGCTTTCCAAGGAGGCATGGCTTTCCCTCCTGGCTCTTTGGGCGTGGGAGCTGCCGCCAGAGCCACGGCCCTACCGGAAAATGCTTCGCAGGCTGGCACGGCGGCGCCACGTGGTCGCCGAGTGTCGCCAACGCTGACGGCCGCCGGAAAGCCCGCAGCCCCACGGGCTGTGGGGCCACGCGAGCGGCTGCCAAAGAGGTTTCCAAGGAGGCACGGCTTTCCCTCCTGGCTCTTCGGGCGTGGGAGCTGTCGCCAGAGCCGCGGACCTACCGGAAAATGCTTCGCACGCTGATGCGGGGGGCGCCATGTGGGTGCAGGTGGCGCCGAGGCTGACGGTTGCCGGAAAGCCCCGCAGCCCCACGGGCTGTGGGGCCACTGCGAGCGGCTGCCAAAGAGCTTTCCAAGGAGGCATGGCTTTCCCTCCTGGCTCTTCGGGCGTGGGAGCTGTCGCCAGAGCCGCGGCCCCTACCGGAAAATGCTTCGCAGGCTGGCGCCGCGGCGCTACGTGGTCGCAGGTGTCGCCGAGGCTGACGGCCGCCGGAAAAGCCCGCAGCCCCACGGGCTGTGGGGCCACGCGAGCGGCTGCCAAAAGAGCTTTCCAACGAGGCACGGCTTTCCCTCCTGGCTATTCGGAAGTGGGAGCTGCCGCCAGAACCCGCGGCCCTACTGGAAAATGCTTCACAGGCTGGCGTGGCGGCGACACGTGGTCGCAGGTGTCGCCGAGGCTGATGGCCCGCCGGAAAGCCCGCAGCCCCACGGGCTGTGGGGCCACGCGAGCGGCTGCCAAAGAGCTTTCCAAGGAGGCACGGCTTTCCCTCCTGGCTCTTCGGGCGTGGGAGCTGTCGCCAGAGCCGCGGCCCCTACCGGAAAATGCTTCGCAGGCTGGCGCGGCGGCGCCACTTGGGCGCTGGTGTTGCCGAGGCTGACGGCCTCCGGAAAGCCCGCAGCCCCACGGGCTGTGGGGCCACGCGAGCGGCTGCCAAAGGGGTTTCCAACGAGGCACGACTTTCCCTCCTGGCTCTTCGGGCGTGGGAGCTGTCGCCAGAGCCGCGGCCCTACCGGAAAATGCTTCGCAGGCTGGCGCGGCGGCACCAACGTGGGCGCCGGGTGTCGCCATCGCTGACGGCCGCCGGAAAGCCTGCAGCCCCAAGGGCTGTGGGGCCCACGCGAGCGGCTGCCAAAGAGCTTTCCAACGAGACACAGCTTTCCCTCCTGGCTCTTTCGGGGCGTGGGAGCTGTCGCCAGAGCCACGGCCCTACTGGAAAATGCTTTGCAGGCTGGCGCAGCGGCGCCACGTGGTCGCCGGTGTCGCCGAGGATGACGGCCGCCGGAAAGCCCGCAGCCCCACGGGCTGTGGGGCCACGTGAGCAGCTGCCAAAGAGCTTTCCAACGAGGCACGGCTTTCCCTCCTGGCTCTTCAGGCGTGGGAGCTGTCGCCAGAGCCGCGGCCCTACCGGAAAATGCTTCGCAGGCTGGCGCGGCGGCGCCACGTGGGCGCCGGTGTCGCCGAGGCTGATGGCCGCCGGAAAGCCCGCAGCCCCACGGGCTCTGGGGCCCACGCGAGCGGCTGCCAAAGAGCTTTCCAAGGAGGCACGGCTTTCCCTCCTGGCTCTTCGGGCGTGGGAGCTGTCGCCAGAGCCGCGGCCCTACCGGAAAATGCTTCGCAGGCTGGCGCGGCGGGCGCCACGTGGTCGCAGGTGTCGCCGAGGCTGACGGCCGCCGGAAAGCCCGCAGCCCCACGGGCTGTGGGGACACGCGAGCGGCTGCCAAAGAGCTTTCCAAGGAGGCACGGCTTTCCCTCCTGGCTCTTCGGGGCATGGGAGCTGTCGCCAGAGCCGCGGCCCTACCGGAAAATGCTTCGCAGGCTGGCGCCGCGGCGCTACGTGGTCGTAGGTGTCGCCGAGGCTGACGGCCGCTGGAAAGCCCGCAGCCCCATGGGCTGTGGGGCCACGCGAGCGGCTGCCAAAGAGCTTTCCAAGGAGGCACGGCTTTCCCTCCTGGCTCTTCGGGCGTGGGAGCTGTCGCCAGAGCCGCGGCCCTACCGGAAAAATGCTTCGCAGGCTGGCGCCGCGGCGCTACGTGGTCGCAGGTGTCGCCGAGGCTGACGGGCCGCCGGAAAGCCCGCAGCCCCACGGGCTGTGGGGGCCACGCGAGCGGCTGCCAAAGAGCTTTCCAACGAGGCACGGCTTTCCCTCCTGGCTCTTCGGGCGTGGGAGCTGCCCCCCAGAGCCGCGGCCCTACCGGAAAATGCTTCGCAGGCTGGCGCGGCGGCGCCACGTGGTAGCAGGTGTCGCCGAGGCTGACGGCCGCCGGAAAGCCCGCAGCCCCACGGGCTGTGGGGCCACGCGAGCGGCTGCCAAAGAGCTTTCCAACGAGGCACGGCTTTCCCTCCTGGCTCTTCGCGCGTGGGAGCTGTCGCCAGAGCCGCGGCCCTACCGGAAAATGCTTCGCAGGCTGGCGCGGCGGCGCCACCTTGGCGCCGTTCTCGCCGAGGCTGATGGCCGCCGGAAAGCCCACAACCCCACGGGCTTTGGGGCCACGCGAGCGGCTGCCAAAGAGCTTTCCAAGGAGGCATGGCTTTCCCTCCTGGCTCTTCGGGCGTGGGAGCTGCCGCCAGAGCCACGGCCCCTACCGGAAAATGCTTCGCAGGCTGGCACGGGCGGCGCCACGTGGTCGCCGGTGTCGCCAACGCTGACGGCCGCCGGAAAGCCCGCAGCCCCACGGGCTGTGGGGCCACGCGAGCGCGGCTGCCAAAGAGGTTTCCAAGGAGGCACGGCTTTCCCTCCTGGCTCTTCGGGCGTGGGAGCTGTCGCCAGAGCCGCGGACCTACCGGAAAATGCTTCGCACGCTGATGCGGGGGGCGCCATGTGGGTGCAGGTGGCGCCGAGGCTGACGGTTGCCGGGAAAGCCCGCAGCCCCACGGGCTGTGGGGCCACGCGATCGGCTGCCAAAGAGCTTTCCAAGGAGGCATGGCTTTCCCTCCTGGCTCTTCGGGCGTGGGAGCTGTCGCCAGAGCCGCGGCCCTACCGGAAAATGCTTCGCAGGCTGGCGCCGCGGCGCTACGTGGTCGCAGGTGTCGCCCGAGGCTGACGGCCGCCGGAAAGCCCGCAGCCCCACGGGCTGTGGGGCCACGCGAGCGGCTGCCAAAGAGCTTTCCAAGGAGTCACGGCTTTCCCTCCTGGCTCTTCGGGCGTGGGAGCTGTCGCCAGAACCGCGGCCCTACTGGAAAATGCTTCACAGGCTGGCGTGGCAGCGACACGTGGTCGCAGGTGTCGCCGAGGCTGATGGCCGCCGGAAAGCCCGCAGCCCCACGGGCTGTGGGGCCACGCGAGCGGCTGCCAAAGAGCTTTCCAAGGAGGCACGGCTTTCCCTCCTGGCTCTTCGGGCGTGGGGAGCTGTCCGCCAGAGCCGCGGCCCTACCGGAAAATGCTTCGCAGGCTGGCGCGGCGGCGCCACTTGGGCGGCTGGTGTCGCCGAGGCTGACGGCCTCCGGAAAGCCCGCAGCCCCACGGGCTGTGGGGCCACGCGAGCGGCTGCCAAAGGGGTTTCCAACGAGGCAACGGCTTTCCCTCCTGGCTCTTCGGGCGTGGGAGCTGTCGCCAGAGGCCGCGGCCCTACCGGAAAATGCTTCGCAGGCTGGCGCGGCGGCACCACGTGGGCGCCGGTGTCCGCCATCGCTGACGGCCGCCGGAAAGCCTGCAGCCCCACGGGCTGTGGGGCCAACGCGAGCGGCTGCCAAAGAGCTTTCCAACGAGACACAGCTTTCCCTCCTGGCTCTTCGGGCGTGGGAGCTATCGCCTGAGCCGCGGCCCTGCCGGAAAATGCTTCGCAGGCTGGCATGGACGGTGCCACGTGGGCGCCGGTGGCGCCAAGGCTGACGGCAGCCGGAAAGCCCGCAGCCCCACGGGCTGTGGGGGCCACGCGAGCGGCTGCCAAAGAGCTTTCTACGAGGCACGGCTTTCCCTCCTGGCTCTTCGGGCGTGGGAGCTGTCGCCAGAGCCGCGGCCCTACCGGAAAATGCTTCGCAGGCTGGCGCGGCGGCGCACGTAGGCGCCGGTGGGTGTCGAGGCTGACGGCCGCTGGAAAGCCCGCAGCCCCACGGGCTGTGGGGCCACGCGAAGCGGCTGCCAAAGACCATTCCAACGAGGCACAGCTTTCCCTCCTGACTCTTCGGGCGTGGGAGCTGTTGCCAGAGCCACGGCCGTACCGGAAAATACTTTGCAGGCTGGCGCGGCGGCGCCACGTGGGTGACGGTGTCGCCGAGGCTGACGGCCCGCCGGAAAGCCTGCAGCCCCACGGGGCTGTGGGGCCCACGCGAGCGGCTGCCAAAGAGCTTTCCAAGGAGGCACGGCTTTCCCTCCTGGCTCTTCGGGCGTGGGAGCTGTCGCCAGAGCCGCGGCCCTACCGGAAAATGCTTCGCAGGCTGGCGCGGCAGCGCCACTTGGGCGCTGGTGTTGCCGAGGCTGACGGCCTCCGGAAAGCCCGCAGTCCCACGGGCTGTGGGGCCACGCGAGCAGCTGCCAAAGGGGTTTCCAACGAGGCACGGCTTTCCCCTCCTGGCTCTTCGGGCGTGGGAGCTGTCGCCAGAGCCCGCGGCCCTACCGGAAAATGCTTCGCAGGCTGGCGCGGCGGCACCACGTGGGCGCCGGTGTCGCCCATCGCTGACGGCCGCCGGAAAGCCTGCAGCCCCCACGGGCTGTGGGGCCACGCGAGCGGCTGCCAAAGAGCTTTCCAACGAGGCACGGCTTTCCCTCCTGGCTCTTCGGGCATGGGAGCTGTCGCCAGAGCCGCGGCCCTACCGGAAAATTCTTCGCAGGCTGGCGCGGCGGCACCACGTGGGCGCCGGTTGTCGCCGAGGCTGATGGCCGCCGGAAAGCCCGCAGCCCCACGGGCTGTGGGGGCCACGCGAGCGGCTGCCAAAGACCTTTCCAACGAGGCACAGCTTTCCCTCCTGGCTCTTCGGGCGTGGGAGCTGTCGCCAGAGCCGCGGCCCTACCGGAAAATGCTTCGCAGGCTGGCGCGGGCGGCGCCACGTGAGCGCCGGTGTCGTCGAGGCTGACGGCCGCCGGAAAGCCCGCAGCCCCCACGGGCTGTGGGGCCACGCGAGCGGCTGCCAAAGAGGTTTCCAAGGAGGCACGGCTTTCCCTCCTGGCTCTTCGGGTGTGGGAGCTGTCGCCAGAGCCGCAGCCCTACCGGAAAATGCTTCGCAGGCTGGCGTGGTGGCGACACGTGGTCGCAGGTGTCGCCGAGGCTGACGGCCGCCGGAAAGCCCGCAGCCCCACGGGCTGTGGGGCCACGCGAGCGGGCTGCCAAAGAGCTTTCCAACGAGGCACGGCTTTCCCTCATGGCTCTTCGGGCGTGGGAGCTGTCGCCAGAGCCGCGGCCCTACCGGAAAATGCTTCGCAGGCTGGCACGGCGGCGCTACGTGGTCGCAGGTGTCGCCGAGGCTGACGGCCACCGGAAAGCCCGCAGCCCCACGGGCTGTGGGGCCACGCGAGCGGCTGCCAAAGAGGTTTCCAACGAGGCACAGCTTTCCCTCCTGGCTCTTCGGGCGTGGGAGCTGTTGCCACAGCCACGGCCCTACCGGAAAATGCTTTTGCAGGCTGGGCGCGGCGGCGCCACGTGGGTGACGATGTCGCCGAGGCTGACGGCCGCCGGAAAGCCCGCAGCCCCCACGGGCTGTGGGGCCACGCGAGCGGCTGCCAAAGAGCTTTCCAAGGAGGCACGGCTTTCCCTCCTGGCTCTTCGGGCGTGGGAGCTGTCGCCAGAGAGCCGCGGCCCTACCGGAAAATGCTTCGCAGGCTGGCGCTGGCGGCACCACCGTGGGCGCCGGTGTCGCCATCGCTGACGGCCGCCGGAAAGCCTGCAGCCCCACGGGCTGTGGGGCCACGCGAGCGGCTGCCAAAGAGCTTTCCAACGAGGCACGGCTTTCCCTCCAGGCTCTTCGGGCGTGGGAGCTGTCGCCACAGCCGCGGCCCTACCGGAAAATGCTTCGCAGGCTGGCGCCGCGGCGCTACGTGGTCGCAGGTGTCGCCGAGGCTGACGGCCGCCGGAAAGCCCGTAGCCCCACGGGCTGTGGGGCCACGCGAGCGGGCTGCCAAAGAGCTTTCCAACGAGGCACGGCTTTCCCCTCCTGGCTCTTCGGGCCGTGGGAGCTGTCGCCAGAGACGCGGCCCTACCTGAAAATACTTCGCAGGCTGGCGTGGCGGCGCCATGTGGTCGCAGGTGTCGCCGAGGCTGACGGCCGCCGGAAAGCCCGCAGCCCCACGGGCTGTGGGGCCACGCGAGCGTCTGCCAAAGAGCTTTCCAACGAGGCACGGCTTTCCCTCCTGGCTCTTCGGGCGTGGGAGCTGTCGCCAGAGCCGCGGCCCTACCGGAAAATGCTTCGCAGGCTGGCGCGGCGGCGCCACGTGGGCGCCGGTGGTATCGAGGCTGACGGCCGCCGGAAAGCCCGCAGCCCCACGGGCTGTGGGGCCACGCGAGCGGCTGCCAAAGAGCTTTCCAAGGAGGCACGGCTTTCCCTCCTGGCTCTTCGGGCGTGGGAGCTGTCGCCAGAGCCGCGGCCCTACCGGAAAATGCTTCGCAGGCTGGGTGACGCGGCGCTACGTGGTCGCAGGTGTCGCCGAGGCTGACGGCCGCCGGAAAGCCCGCAGCCCCACGGGCTGTGGGGGCCACGCGAGCGGCTGCCAAAGTGCTTTCTAACGAGGCACGGCTTTCCCTCCTGGCTCTTCGGGCGTGGGAGCTGTCGCCAGAGCCGCGGCCCTACCGGAGAATGCTTCGCAGGCTGGCACGGCGGCGACACGTGGTCGCAGGTGTCGCCGAGGCTGATGGCCGCCGGAAAGCCCGCAGCCCCACGGGCTGTGGGGCCACGCGAGCGGGCTGCCAAAGAGCTTTCCAAGGAGGCACGGCTTTCCCTCCTGGCTCTTCGGGCGTGGGAGCTGTCGCCAGAGCCGCGGCCCTACCGGAAAATGCTTCGCAGGCTGGCGCGGCGGCGCTACGTGGTCGTAGGTGTCGCCGAGGCTGACGGCCGCTGGAAAGCCCGCAGCCCCACGGGCTGTGGGGCCACGCGAGCGGCTGCCAAAGAGCTTTCCAAGGAGGCACGGCTTTCCCTCCTGGCTCTTCGGGCGTGGGAGCTGTCGCCAGAGCCGCGGCCCTACCGGAAAATGCTTCGCAGGCTGGCGCCGCGGCGCTACGTGGTCGCAGGTGTCGCCGAGGCTGACGGCCGCCGGAAAGCCCGCAGCCCCACGGGCTGTGGGGCCACGCGAGCGGCTGCCAAAGAGCTTTCTAACGAGGCACGGCTTTCCCTCCTGGCTCTTCGGGCGTGGGAGCTGCCCCCAGAGCCGCGGCCCTACCGGGAAAATGCTTCGCAGGCTGGCGCGGCGGCGCCACGTGGTAGCAGGTGTCGCCGAGGCTGACGGCCGCCGAAAGCCCGCAGCCCCACGGGCTGTGGGGCCACGCGAGCGGCTGCCAAAGAGCTTTCCAACGAGGCACGGCTTTCCCTCCTGGCTCTTCGCGCGTGGGAGCTGTCGCCAGAGCCGCGGCCCTACCGGAAAATGCTTCGCAGGCTGGCGCGGCGGCGCCACCCTTGGCGCCGTTCTCGCCGAGGCTGATGGCCGCCGGAAAGCCCACAACCCCACGGGCTTTGGGGCCACGCGAGCGGCTGCCAAAGAGCTTTCCAAGGAGGCATGGCTTTCCCTCCTGGCTCTTCGGGCGTGGGAGCTGCCGCCAGAGCCACGGCCCTACCGGAAAATGCTTCGCAGGCTGGCACGGCGGCGCCACGTGGTCGCCGGTGTCGCCAACGCTGACGGCCGCCGGAAAGCCCGCAGCCCCACGGGCTGTGGGGGCCACGCGAGCGGCTGCCAAAGAGGTTTCCAAGGAGGCACGGCTTTCCCTCCTGGCTCTTCGGGCGTGGGAGCTGTCGCCAGAGCCGCGGACCTACCGGAAAATGCTTCGCACGCTGATGCGGGGGCGCCATGTGGGTGCAGGTGGCGCCGAGGCTGACGGTTGCCGGAAAGCCCGCAGCCCCACGGGCTGTGGGGCCACGCGAGCGGCTGCCAAAGAGCTTTCCAAGGAGGCATGGCTTTCCCTCCTGGCTCTTCGGGCGTGGGAGCTGTCGCCAGAGCCGCGGCCCTACCGGAAAATGCTTCGCAGGCTGGCGCCGCGGCGCTACGTGGTCGCAGGTGTCGCCGAGGCTGACGGCCGCCGGAAAGCCCGCAGCCCCACGGGCTGTGGGGCCACGCGAGCGGCTGCCAAAGAGCTTTCCAACGAGGCACGGCTTTCCCTCCTGGCTCTTCGGGCGTGGGAGCTGCCGCCAGAACCGCGGCCCTACTGGAAAATGCTTCACAGGCTGGCGTGGCGGCGACACGTGGTCGCAGGTGTCGCCGAGGCTGATGGCCGCCGGAAAGCCCGCAGCCCCACGGGCTGTGGGGCCACGCGAGCGGCTGCCAAAGAGCTTTCCAAGGAGGCACGGCTTTCCCTCCTGGCTCTTCGGGCGTGGGAGCTGTCGCCAGAGCCGCGGCCCTACCGGAAAATGCTTCGCAGGCTGGCGCGGCGGCGCCACTTGGGCGCTGGTGTCGCCGAGGCTGACGGCCTCCGGAAAGCCCGCAGCCCCACGGGCTGTGGGGCCACGCGAGCGGCTGCCAAAGGGGTTTCCAACGAGGCACGGCTTTCCCTCCTGGCTCTTCGGGCGTGGGAGCTGTCGCCAGAGCCGCGGCCCTACCGGAAAATGCTTCGCAGGCTGGCGCGGCGGCACCACGTGGGCGCCGGTGTCGCCATCGCTGACGGCCCGCCGGAAAGCCTGCAGCCCCACGGGCTGTGGGGGCCACGCGAGCGGCTGCCAAAGAGCTTTCCAACGAGACACAGCTTTCCCTCCTGGCTCTTCGGGCGTGGGAGCTATCGCCTGAGCCGCGGCCCTGCCGGGAAAATGCTTCGCAGGCTGGCGTGGCGGTGCCACGTGGGCGCCGGTGGCGCCAAGGCTGACGGCAGCCGGAAAGCCCGCAGCCCCCACGGGCTGTGGGGCCACGCGAGCGGGCTGCCAAAGAGCTTTCTAACGAGGCACGGCTTTCCCTCCTGGCTCTTCGGGCGTGGGAGCTGTCGCCAGAGCCGCGGCCCTACCGGGAAAATGCTTCGCAGGCTGGCGCGGCGGCGCCACGTGGGCGCCGGTGTAGCCGAGGGCTGACGGCTGCCGGAAAGCCCGCAGCCCCACGGGCTGTGGGGCCACACGAGCGGCTGCCAAAGACCATTCCAACGAGGGCACAGCTTTCCCCTCCTGACTCTTCGGGCGTGGGAGCTGTTGCCAGAGCCACGGCCGTACCGGAAAATGCTTTGCAGGCTGGCGCGGCGGCGCCACGTGGGTGACGGTGTCGCCGAGGCTGACGGCCGCCGGAAAGCCTGCAGCCCCACGGGCTGTGGGGCCACGCGAGCGGCTGCCAAAGAGCTTTCCAAGGAGGCACGGCTTTCCCTCCTGGCTCTTCGGGCATGGGAGCTGTCGCCAGAGCCGCGGCCCTACCGGAAAATTCTTCGCAGGCTGGCGCGGCGGCACCACGTGGGCGCCGGTGTCGCCGAGGCTGATGGCCGCCGGAAAGCCCGCAGCCCCACGGGCTGTGGGGCCACGCGAGCGGCTGCCAAAGACCTTTCCAACGAGGCACAGCTTTCCCTCCTGGCTCTTCGGGCGTGGGAGCTGTCGCCAGAGCCGCGGCCCCTACCGGAAAATGCTTCGCAGGCTGGCGCGGCGGCGCCACGTGAGCGCCGGTGTCGTCGAGGCTGGACGGCCGCCGGAAAGCCCGCAGCCCCACGGGCTGTGGGGCCACGCGAGCGGCTGCCAAAGAGGTTTCCAAGGAGGCACGGCTTTCCCTCCTGGCTCTTCGGGTGTGGGAGCTGTCGCCAGAGCCGCAGCCCTACCGGAAAATGCTTCGCAGGCTGGCGTGGTGGCGACACGTGGTCGCAGGTGTCGCCGAGGCTGACGGCCGCCGGAAAGCCCGCAGCCCCACGGGCTGTGGGGCCACGCGAGCGGCTGCCAAAGAGCTTTCCAACGAGGCACGGCTTTCCCTCATGGCTCTTCGGGCGTGGGAGCTGTCGCCAGAGCCGCGGCCCTACCGGAAAATGCTTCGCAGGCTGGCACGGCGGCGCTACGTGGTCGCAGGTGTCGCCGAGGCTGACGGCCACCGGAAAGCCCGCAGCCCCACGGGCTGTGGGGCCACGCGAGCGGCTGCCAAAGAGGTTTCCAACGAGGCACAGCTTTCCCTCCTGGCTCTTCGGGCGTGGGAGCTGTTGCCCACAGCCACGGCCCTACCGGAAAATGCTTTGCAGGCTGGCGCGGCGGCGCCACGTGGGTGACGGTGTCGCCGAGGCTGACGGCCGCCGGAAAGCCCGCAGCCCCACGGGCTGTGGGCCACGCGAGCGGCTGCCAAAGAGCTTTCCAAGGAGGCACGGCTTTCCCTCCTGGCTCTTCGGGCGTGGGAGCTGTCGCCAGAGCCGCGGCCCTACCGGAAAATGCTTCGCAGGCTGGCGCGGCGGCACCACGTGGGCGCCGGTGTCGCCATCGCTGACGGCCGCCGGAAAGCCTGCAGCCCCACGGGCTGTGGGGCCACGCGAGCGGCTGCCAAAGAGCTTTCCAACGAGGCACGGCTTTCCCTCCAGGCTCTTCGGGCGTGGGAGCTGTCGCCACAGCCGCGGCCCTACCGGAAAATGCTTCGCAGGCTGGCGCGGCGGCGCTACGTGGTCGCAGGTGTCGCCGAGGCTGAGGGCCGCCGGAAAGCCCGTAGCCCCACGGGCTGTGGGGCCCACGCGAGCGGCTGCCAAAGAGCTTTCCAACGAGGCACGGCTTTCCCTCCTGGCTCTTCGGGCGTGGGAGCTGTCGCCAGAGACGCGGCCCTACCTGAAAATACTTCGCAGGCTGGCGTGGCGGCGCCATGTGGTCGCAGGTGTCGCCGAGGCTGACGGCCGCCGGAAAGCCCGCAGCCCCACGGGCTGTGGGGCCACGCGAGCGTCTGCCAAAGAGCTTTCCAACGAGGCACGGCTTTCCCTCCTGGCTCTTCGGGCGTGGGAGCTGTCGCCAGAGCCGCGGCCCTACCGGAAAATGCTTCGCAGGCTGGCGCGGCGGCGCCACGTGGGCGCCGGTGGTATCGAGGCTGACGGCCGCCGGAAAGCCCGCAGCCCCACGGGCTGTGGGGCCACGCGAGCGGCTGCCAAAGAGCTTTCCAAGGAGGCACGGCTTTCCCTCCTGGCTCTTCGGGCGTGGGAGCTGTCGCCAGAGCCGCGGCCCTACCGGAAAATGCTTCGCAGGCTGGTGACGCGGCGCTACGTGGTCGCAGGTGTCGCCGAGGCTGACGGCCGCCGGAAAGCCCGCAGCCCCACGGGCTTGTGGGGCCACGCGAGCGGCTGCCAAAAGTGCTTTCTAACGAGGCACGGCTTTCCCTCCTGGCTCTTCGGCGTGGGAGCTGTCGCCAGAGCCGCGGCCCTACCGGAGAATGCTTCGCAGGCTGGCGCGGCGGCGCCACGTGGGCGCCGGTGGTGTCGAGGCTGACGGCCGCCGGAAAGCCCGCAGCCCCACAGGCTGTGGGGCCACGCGAGCGGCTGCCAAAGAGCTTTCCAACGAGGCACAGCTTTCCCTCCTGACTCTTCGGGCGTGGGAGCTGTTGCCAGAGCCACGGCCCCTACCGGAAAATGCTTTGCAGGCTGGCGCGGCGGCGCCACGTGGGTGACGGTGTCGCCGAGGCTGACGGCCGCCGGAAAGCCTGCAGCCCCACGGGCTGTGGGGCCACGCGAGCGGCTGCCAAAGAGCTTTCCAAGGAGGCACGGCTTTCTCTCCTGGCTCTTCGGGCGTGGGAGCTGTCGCCAGAGCCGCGGCCCTACCGGAAAATGCTTCGCAGGCTGGCGCGGCGGCGCCACTTGGGCGCTGGTGTTGCCGAGGCTGACGGCCTCCGGAAAGCCCGCAGTCCCACGGGCTGTGGGGCCACGCGAGCAGCTGCCAAAGGGGTTTCCAACGAGGCACGGCTTTCCCTCCTGGCTCTTCGGGCGTGGGAGCTGTCGCCAGAGCCGCGGCCCTACCGGAAAATGCTTCGCAGGCTGGCGCGGCGGCACCACGTGGGCGCCGGTGTCGCCATCGCTGACGGCCGCCGGAAAGCCTGCAGCCCCACGGGCTGTGGGGCCACGCGAGCGGCTGCCAAAGAGCTTTCCAACGAGGCACGGCTTTCCCTCCTGGCTCTTCGGGCATGGGAGCTGTCGCCAGAGCCGCGGCCCTACCGGAAAATGCTTCGCAGGCTGGCGCGGCGGCACCACGTGGGCGCCGGTGTCGCCGAGGCTGATGGCCGCCGGAAAGCCCGCAGCCCCACGGGCTGTGGGGCCACGCGAGCGGCTGCCAAAGAGCTTTCCAACGAGGCACAGCTTTCCCTCCTGGCTCTTCGGGCGTGGGAGCTGTCGCCAGAGCCGCGGCCCTACCGGAAAATGCTTCGCAGGCTGGCACGGCGGCGCTACGTGGTCGCAGGTGTCGCTGAGGCTGATGGCCACCGGAAAGCCCGCAGCCCCACGGGCTGTGGGGCCACGCGAGCGGCTGCCAAAGAGGTTTCCAACGAGGCACAGCTTTCCCTCCTGGCTCTTCGGGCGTGGGAGCTGTTGCCAGAGCCACGGCCCTACCGGAAAATGCTTTGCAGGCTGGCGCGGCGGCGCCACGTGGGTGACGGTGTCGCCGAGGCTGACGGCCGCCGGAAAGCCCGCAGCCCCACGGGCTGTGGGGCCACGCGAGCGGCTGCCAAAGAGCTTTCCAAGGAGGCATGGCTTTCCCTCCTGGCTCTTCGGGCGTGGGAGCTGTCGCCAGAGCCGCGGCCCTACCGGAAAATGCTTCGCAGGCTGGCGCTGCGGCGCCACTTGGGCGCTGGTGTTGCCGAGGCTGACGGCCTCCGGAAAGCCCGCAGCCCCATGGGCTGTAGGGCCACGCGAGCGGCTGCCAAAGAGCTTTCCAACGAGGCACGGCTTTCCCTCCTGGCTCTTCGGGCGTGGGAGCTGTCGCCAGAGCCGAGGCCCTACCGGAAAATGCTTCGCAGGCTGGCGCGGCGGCACCACGTGGGCGCCGGTGTCGCCATCGCTGACGGCCGCCGGAAAGCCTGCAGCCCCACGGGCTGTGGGGCCACGCGAGCGGCTGCCAAAGAGCTTTCCAACGAGGCACGGCTTTCCCTCCAGGCTCTTCGGGCGTGGGAGCTGTCGCCACAGCCGCGGCCCTACCGGAAAATGCTTCGCAGGCTGGCGCCGCGGCGCTACGTGGTCGCAGGTGTCGCCGAGGCTGACGGCCGCCGGAAAGCCCGTAGCCCCACGGGCTGTGGGGCCACGCGAGCGGCTGCCAAAGAGCTTTCCAACGAGGCACGGCTTTCCCTCCTGGCTCTTCGGGCGTGGGAGCTGTCGCCAGAGACGCGGCCCTACCTGAAAATACTTCGCAGGCTGGCGTGGCGGCGCCATGTGGTCGCAGGTGTCGCCGAGGCTGACGGCCGCCGGAAAGCCCGCAGCCCCACGGGCTGTGGGGCCACGCGAGCGGCTGCCAAAGAGCTTTCCAAGGAGGCACGGCTTTCCCTCCTGGCTCTTCGGGCGTGGGAGCTGTCGCCAGAGCCGCGGCCCTACCGGAAAATGCTTCGCAGGCTGGCGCGGCGGCGCCACCTTGGCGCTGGTGTCGCCGAGGCTGACGGCCGCCGGAAAGCCCGCAGCCCCACGGGCTGTGGGGCCACGCGAGCGGCTGCCAAAGAGCTTTCCAAGGAGGCACGGCTTTCCCTCCTGGCTCTTCGGGCGTGGGAGCTGTCGCCAGAGCCGCGGCCCTACCGGAAAATGCTTCGCAGGGTGGCGTGGCGTCGCCACGGGGGCACTGGTGTCGCCGAGGCTGACGGCCGCCGGAAAGCCCGCAGCCCCACGGGCTGTGGGGCCACACGAGTGGCTGCCAAAGAGCTTTCCAAGGAGGCACGGTTTTCCCTCCTGGCTCTTCGGGCGTGGGAGCTGTCGCCAGAGCCGCGGCCCTACCGGAAAATGCTTCGCAGGCTGGTGACGCGGCGCTACGTGGTCGCAGGTGTCGCCGAGGCTGACGGCCGCCGGAAAGCCTGCAGCCCCACGGGCTGTGGGGCCACGCGAGCGGCTGCCAAAGAGCTTTCCAACGAGGCACGGCTTTCCCTCCTGGCTCTTCGGGCGTGGGAGCTGTCGCCAGAGCCGCGGCCCTACCGGAAAATGCTTCGCAGGCTGGCGCGGCGGCGCCACGTGGGTGACGGTGTCGCCGAGGCTGATGGCCGCCGGAAAGCCCGCAGCCCCACGGGCTGTGGGGCCACGCGAGCGGCTGCCAAAGAGGTTTCCAAGGAGGCACGGCTTTCCCTCCTGGCTCTTCGGGCGTGGGAGCTGTCGCCAGAGCCGCGGCCCTACCGGAAAATGCTTCGCAGGCTGGCGCGGCGGCGCCACTTGGGCGCTGGTGTCGCCGAGGCTGACGGCCTCCGGAAAGCCCGCAGCCCCACGGGCTGTGGGGCCACGCGAGCGGCTGCCAAAGACGTTTCCAACGAGACACAGCTTTCCCTCCTGGCTCTTCGGGCGTGGGAGCTATCGCCTGAGCCGCGGCCCTGCCGGAAAATGCTTCGCAGGCTGGCGTGGCGGCGCCACGTGGGCGCCGGTGTCGCCGAGGCTGACGGCAGCCGGAAAGCCCGCAGCCCCACGGGCTGTGGGGCCACGCGAGCGGCTGCCAAAGAGCTTTCTAACGAGGCACGGCTTTCCCTCCTGGCTCTTCGGGCGTGGGAGCTGTCGCCAGAGCCGCGGCCCTACTGGAAAATGCTTCGCAGGCTGGCGCGGCGGCGCCACGTGGTCGCCGGTGGTATCGAGGCTGACGGCCGCCGGAAAGCCCGCAGCCCCACGGGCTGTGGGGCCACGCGAGCGGCTGCCAAAGAGCTTTCCAAGGAGGCACGGCTTTCCCTCCTGGCTCTTCGGGCGTGGGAGCTGTCGCCAGAGCCGCGGTCCTACCGGAAAATGCTTCGCAGGCTGGTGACGCGGCGCTACGTGGTCGCAGGTGTCGCCGAGGCTGACGGCCGCCGGAAAGCCCGCAGCCCCACGGGCTGTGGGGCCACGCGAGCTGCTGCCAAAGAGCTTTCTAACGAGGCATGGCTTTCCCTCCTGGCTCTTCGGGCGTGGGAGCTGTCGCCAGAGCCGCTGCCCTACCGGAGAATGCTTCGCAGGCTGGCGCGGCGGCGCCACGTGGGCGCCGGTGGTGTCGAGGCTGACGGCCGCCGGAAAGCCCGCAGCCCCACGGGCTGTGGGGCCACGCGAGCGGCTGCCAAAGACCTTTCCAACGAGGCACAGCTTTCCCTCCTGACTCTTCGGGCGTGGGAGCTGTTGCCAGAGCCACGGCCGTACCGGAAAATGCTTTGCAGGCTGGCGCGGCGGCGCCACGTGGGTGACGGTGTCGCCGAGGCTGACGGCCGCCAGAAAGCCTGCAGCCCCACGGGCTGTGGGGCCACGCGAGCGGCTGCCAAAGAGCTTTCCAAGGAGGCACGGCTTTCCCTCCTGGCTCTTCGGGCGTGGGAGCTGTCGCCAGAGCCGCGGCCCTACCGGAAAATGCTTCGCAGGCTGGCGCGGCGGCGCCACTTGGGCGCTGGTGTTGCCGAGGCTGACGGCCTCCGGAAAGCCCGCAGTCCCACGGGCTGTGGGGCCACGCGAGCAGCTGCCAAAGGGGTTTCCAACGAGGCACGGCTTTCCCTCCTGGCTCTTCGGGCGTGGGAGCTGTCGCCAGAGCCGCGGCCCTACCGGAAAATGCTTCGCAGGCTGGCGCGGCGGCACCACGTGGGCGCCGGTGTCGCCATTGCTGACGGCCGCCGGAAAGCCTTCAGCCCCACGGGCTGTGGGGCCACGCGAGCGGCTGCCAAAGAGCTTTCCAACGAGGCACGGCTTTCCCTCCTGGCTCTTCGGGCATGGGAGCTGTCGCCAGAGCCGCGGCCCTACCGGAAAATTCTTCGCAGGCTGGCGCGTCGGCACCACGTGGGCGCCGGTGTCGCCGAGGCTGATGGCCGCCGGAAAGCCCGCAGCCCCACGGGCTGTGGGGCCACGCGAGCGGCTGCCAAAGACCTTTCCAACGAGGCACAGCTTTCCCTCCTGGCTCTTCGGGCGTGGGAGCTGTCGCCAGAGCCGCGGCCCTACCGGAAAATGCTTCGCAGGCTGGCGCGGCGGCGCCACGTGGGCGCCGGTGTCGTCGAGGCTGACGGCCGCCGAAAAGCCCGCAGCCCCACGGGCTGTGGGGCCACGCGAGCGGCTGCCAAAGAGCTTTCCAACGAGGCACGGCTTTCCCTCCAGGCTCTTCGGGCGTGGGAGCTGTCGCCACAGCCGCGGCCCTACCGGAAAATGCTTCGCAGGCTGGTGACGCGGCGCTACGTGGTCGCAGGTGTCGCCGAGGCTGACGGCCGCCGGAAAGCCCGCAGCCCCACGGGCTGTGGGGCCACGCGAGCGGCTGCCAAAGTGCTTTCTAACGAGGCACGGCTTTCCCTCCTGGCTCTTCGGGCGTGGGAGCTGTCGCCAGAGCCGCGGCCCTACCGGAGAATGCTTCGCAGGCTGGCGCGGCGGCGCCACGTGGGCGCCGGTGGTGTCGAGGCTGACGGCCGCCGGAAAGCCCGCAGCCCCACAGGCTGTGGGGCCACGCGAGCGGCTGCCAAAGAGCTTTCCAAGGAGGCACGGCTTTCCCTCCTGGCTCTTCGGGCGTGGGAGCTGTCGCCAGAGCCGCTGCCCTACCGGAAAATGCTTCGCAGGCTGGCGCCGCGGCGCTACGTGGTCGCAGGTGTCGCCGAGGCTGACGGCCACCGGAAAGCCCGCAGCCCCACGGGCTGTGGGGCCACGCGAGCGGCTGCCAAAGACCTTTCCAACGAGGCACAGCTTTCCCTCCTGACTCTTCGGGCGTGGGAGCTGTTGCCAGAGCCACGGCCCTACCGGAAAATGCTTTGCAGGCTGGCGCGGCGGCGCCACGTGGGTGACGGTGTCGCCGAGGCTGAAGGCCGCCGGAAAGCCTGCAGCCCCACGGGCTGTGGGGCCACGCGAGCGGCTGCCAAAGAGCTTTCCAACGAGGCACGGCTTTCCCTCCTGGCTCTTCGGGCGTGGGAGCTGTCGCCAGAGCCGCGGCCCTACCTGAAAATGCTTCGCAGGCTGGCGCGGCGGCGCCACGTGGGCGCTGGTGTTGCCGAGGCTGACGGCCTCCGGAAAGCCCGCAGCCCCACGGGCTGTGGGGCCAAGGGAGCGGCTGCGAAAGAGCTTTCCAACGAGGCTTGGCTTTCCCTCCTGGCTCTTCGGGCGTGGGAGCTGTCGCCAGAGCCGCGGCCCTACCGGAAAATGCTTCGCAGGCTGGCGCGGCGGCACCACGTGGGCGCCGGTGTCGCCATCGCTGACGGCCGCCGGAAAGCCTGCAGCCCCACGGGCTGTGGGGCCACGCGAGCGGCTGTCAAAGAGCTTTCCAACGAGGCACGGCTTTCCCTCCTGGCTCTTCGGGCATGGGAGCTGTCGCCAGAGCCGCGGCCCTACCGGAAAATGCTTCGCAGGCTGGCGCGGCGGCACCACGTGGGCGCGGGTGTCGCCGAGGCTGATGGCCGCCGGAAAGCCCGCAGCCCCACGGGCTGTGGGGCCACGCGAGCGGCTGCCAAAGACCTTTCCAACGAGGCACAGCTTTCCCTCCTGGCTCTTCGGGCGTGGGAGCTGTCGCCAGAGCCGCGGCCCTACCGGAAAATGCTTCGCAGGCTGGCGCGGCGGTGCCACGTGAGCGCCGGTGTCGCCTAGGCTGACGGCCGCCGGAAAGCTCGCAGCCCCACGGGCTGTGGGGCCACGCGAGCGGCTGCCAAAGAGCTTTCCAACGAGGCACAGCTTTCCCTCCTGGCTCTTCGGGCGTGGGAGCTGTCGCCAGAGCCACGGCCCTACCGGAAAATGCTTTGCAGGCTGGCGCGGCGGCGCCACGTGGGTGACGGTGTCGCCGAGGCTGACGGCCGCCGGAAAGCCCGCAGCCCCACGGGCTGTGGGGCCACGCGAGCGGCTGCCAAAGAGCTTTCCAAGGAGGCACGGCTTTCCCTCCTGGCTCTTCGGGCGTGGGAGCTGTCGCCAGAGCCGCGGCCCTACCGGAAAATGCTTCGCAGGCTGGCGCTGCGGCGCCACTTGGGCGCTGGTGTTGCCGAGGCTGACGGCCTCCGGAAAGCCCGCAGTCCCACGGGCTGTGGGGCCACGCGAGCGGCTGCCAAAGGGGTTTCCAACGAGGCACGGCTTTCCCTCCTGGCTCTTCGGGCGTGGGAGCTGTCGCCAGAGCCGCGGCCCTACCGGAAAATGCTTCGCAGGCTGGCGCGGCGGCACCACGTGGGCGCCGGTGTCGCCATCGCTGACGGCCGCCGGAAAGCCCGCAGCCCCACGGGCTGTGGGGCCACGCGAGCGGCTGCCAAAGAGCTTTCCAACGAGGCACGGCTTTCCCTCCAGGCTCTTCGGGCGTGGGAGCTGTCGCCACAGCCGCGGCCCTACCGGAAAATGCTTCGCAGGCTGGTGACGCGGCGCTACGTGGTCGCAGGTGTCGCCGAGGCTGACGGCCGCCGGAAAGCCTGCAGCCCCACGGGCTGTGGGGCCACGCGAGCGGCTGCCAAAGAGCTTTCCAACGAGGCACGGCTTTCCCTCCTGGCTCTTCGGGCGTGGGAGCTGTCGCCAGAGCCGCGGCCCTACCGGAAAATGCTTTGCAGGCTGGCGCGGCGGCGCCACGTGGGTGACGGTGTCGCCGAGGCTGATGGCCGCCGGAAAGCCCGCAGCACCACGGGCTGTGGGGCCACGCGAGCGGCTGCCAAAGAGGTTTCCAAGGAGGCACGGCTTTCCCTCCTGGCTCTTCGGGCGTGGGAGCTGTCGCCAGAGCCGCGGCCCTACCGGAAAATGCTTCGCAGGCTGGCGCGGCGGCGCCACTTGGGCGCTGGTGTCGCCGAGGCTGACGGCCTCCGGAAAGCCCGCAGCCCCACGGGCTGTGGGGCCACGCGAGCGGCTGCCAAAGAGCTTTCCAAGGAGGCACGGCTTTCCCTCCTGGCTCTTCGGGCGTGGGAGCTGTCGCCAGAGCCGCGGCCCTACCGGAAAATGCTTCGCAGGCTGGCGCGGCGGCACCACGTGGGCGCCGGTGTCGCCATCGCTGACGGCCGCCGGAAAGCCTGCAGCCCCACGGGCTGTGGGGCCACGCGAGCGGCTGCCAAAGAGGTTTCCAACGAGACACAGCTTTCCCTCCTGGCTCTTCGGGCGTGGGAGCTATCGCCTGAGCCGCGGCCCTGCCGGAAAATGCTTCGCAGGCTGGCGTGGCGGCGCCACGTGGGCGCCGGTGGCGCCGAGGCTGACGGCAGCCGGAAAGCCCGCAGCCCCACGGGCTGTGGGGCCACGCGAGCGGCTGCCAAAGAGCTTTCTAACGAGGCACGGCTTTCCCTCCTGGCTCTTCGGGCGTGGGAGCTGTCGCCAGAGCCGCGGCCCTACTGGAAAATGCTTCGCAGGCTGGCGCGGCGGCGCCACGTGGGCGCCGGTGGTATCGAGGCTGACGGCCGCCGGAAAGCCCGCAGCCCCACGGGCTGTGGGGCCACGCGAGCGGCTGCCAAAGAGCTTTCCAAGGAGGCACGGCTTTCCCTCCTGGCTCTTCGGGCGTGGGAGCTGTCGCCAGAGCCGCGGTCCTACCGGAAAATGCTTCGCAGGCTGGTGACGCGGCGCTACGTGGTCGCAGGTGTCGCCGAGGCTGACGGCCGCCGGAAAGCCCGCAGCCCCACGGGCTGTGGGGCCACGCGAGCGGCTGCCAAAGTGCTTTCTAACGAGGCATGGCTTTCCCTCCTGGCTCTTCGGGCGTGGGAGCTGTCGCCAGAGCCGCTGCCCTACCGGAGAATGCTTCGCAGGCTGGCGCGGCGGCGCCACGTGGGCGCCGGTGGTGTCGAGGCTGACGGGCGCCGGAAAGCCCGCAGCCCCACGGGCTGTGGGGCCACGCGAGCGGCTGCCAAAGACCTTTCCAACGAGGCACAGCTTTCCCTCCTGACTCTTCGGGCGTGGCAGCTGTTGCCAGAGCCACGGCCGTACCGGAAAATGCTTTGCAGGCTGGCGCGGCGGCGCCACGTGGGTGACGGTGTCGCCGAGGCTGACGGCCGCCGGAAAGCCTGCAGCCCCACGGGCTGTGGGGCCACGCGAGCGGCTGCCAAAGAGCTTTCCAAGGAGGCACGGCTTTCCCTCCTGGCTCTTCGGGCGTGGGAGCTGTCGCCAGAGCCGCGGCCCTACCGGAAAATGCTTCGCAGGCTGGCGCGGCGGCGCCACTTGGGCGCTGGTGTTGCCGAGGCTGACGGCCTCCGGAAAGCCCGCAGTCCCACGGGCTGTGGGGCCACGCGAGCAGCTGCCAAAGGGGTTTCCAACGAGGCACGGCTTTCCCTCCTGGCTCTTCGGGCGTGGGAGCTGTCGCCAGAGCCGCGGCCCTACCGGAAAATGCTTCGCAGGCTGGCGCGGCGGCACCACGTGGGCGCCGGTGTCGCCATCGCTGACGGCCGCCGGAAAGCCCGCAGCCCCACGGGCTGTGGGGCCACGCGAGCGGCTGCCAAAGAGCTTTCCAACGAGGCACGGCTTTCCCTACTGGCTCTTCGGGCATGGGAGCTGTCGCCAGAGCCGCGGCCCTACCGGAAAATTCTTCGCAGGCTGGCGCGGCGGCACCACGTGGGCGCCGGTGTCGCCGAGGCTGATGGCCGCCGGAAAGCCCGCAGCCCCACGGGCTGTGGGGCCACGCGAGCGGCTGCCAAAGACCTTTCCAACGAGGCACAGCTTTCCCTCCTGGCTCTTCGGGCGTGGGAGCTGTCGCCAGAGCCGCGGCCCTACCGGAAAATGCTTCGCAGGCTGGCGCGGCGGCGCCACGTGGGCGCCGGTGTCGTCGAGGCTGACGGCCGCTGCAAAGCCCGCAGCCCCACGGGCTGTGGGGCCACGCGAGCGGCTGCCAAAGAGCTTTCCAACGAGGCACGGCTTTCCCTCCAGGGTCTTCGGGCGTGGGAGCTGTCGCCACAGCCGCGGCCCTACCGGAAAATGCTTCGCAGGCTGGTGACGCGGCGCCACTTGGGCGCTGGTGTTGCCGAGGCTGACGGCCTCCGGAAAGCCCGCAGTCCCACGGGCTGTGGGGCCACGCGAGCAGCTGCCAAAGGGGTTTCCAACGAGGCACGGCTTTCCCTCCTGGCTCTTCGGGCGTGGGAGCTGTCGCCAGAGCCGCGGCCCTACCGGAAAATGCTTCGCAGGCTGGCGCGGCGGCACCACGTGGGCGCCGGTGTCGCCGAGGCTGATGGCCGCTGGAAAGCCCGCAGCCCCACGGGCTGTGGGGCCACGCGAGCGGCTGCCAAAGAGCTTTCCAACGAGGCACAGCTTTCCCTCCAGGGTCTTCGGGCGTGGGAGCTGTCGCCACAGCCGCGGCCCTACCGGAAAATGCTTCGCAGGCTGGTGACGTGGCGCTACGTGGTCGCAGGTGTCGCCGAGGCTGACGGCCGCCGGAAAGCCCGCAGCCCCACGGGCTGTGGGGCCACGCGAGCGGCTGCCAAAGTGCTTTCTAACGAGGCACGGCTTTCCCTCCTGGCTCTTCGGGCGTGGGAGCTGTCGCCAGAGCCGCGGCCCTACCGGAGAATGCTTTGCAGGCTGGCGCGGCGGCGCCACGTGGGCGCCGGTGGTGTCGAGGCTGACGGCCGCCGGAAAGCCCGCAGCCACACAGGCTGTGGGGCCACGCGAGCGGCTGCCAAAGAGCTTTCCAAGGAGGCACGGCTTTCCCTCCTGGCTCTTCGGGCGTGGGAGCTGTCGCCAGAGCCGCGGCCCTACCGGAAAATGCTTCGCAGGCTGGCGCCGCGGCGCTACGTGGTCGCAGGTGTCGCCGAGGCTGACGGCCACCGGAAAGCCCGCAGCCCCACGGGCTGTGGGGCCACGCGAGCGGCTGCCAAAGACCTTTCCAACGAGGCACAGCTTTCCCTCCTGACTCTTCGGGCGTGGGAGCTGTTGCCAGAGCCACGGCCCTACCGGAAAATGCTTTGCAGGCTGGCGCGGCGGCGCCACGTGGGTGACGGTGTCGCCGAGGCTGACGGCCGCCGGAAAGCCTGCAGCCCCACGGGCTGTGGGGCCACGCGAGCGGCTGCCAAAGAGCTTTCCAACGAGGCACGGCTTTCCCTCCTGGCTCTTCGGGCGTGGGAGCTGTCGCCAGAGCCGCGGCCCTACCGGAAAATGCTTCGCAGGCTGGCGCGGCGGCGCCACGTGGGCGCTGGTGTTGCCGAGGCTGACGGCCTCCGGAAAGCCCGCAGTCCCAAGGGCTGTGGGGCCACGAGAGCAGCTGCCAAAGGGGTTTCCAACGAGGCACGGCTTTCCCTCCTGGCTCTTCGGGCGTGGGAGCTGTCGCCAGAGCCGCGGCCCTACCGGAAAATGCTTCGCAGGCTGGCGCGGCGGCACCACGTGGGCGCCGGTGTCGCCATCGCTGACGGCCGCCGGAAAGCCTGCAGCCCCACGGGCTGTGGGGCCACGCGAGCGGCTGTCAAAGAGCTTTCCAACGAGGCACGGCTTTCCCTCCTGGCTCTTCGGGCATGGGAGCTGTCGCCAGAGCCGCGGCCCTACCGGAAAATGCTTCGCAGGCTGGCGCGGCGGCACCACGTGGGCGCCGGTGTCGCCGAGGCTGATGGCCGCCGGAAAGCCCGCAGCCCCACGGGCTGTGGGGCCACGCGAGCGGCTGCCAAAGACCTTTCCAACGAGGCACAGCTTTCCCTCCTGGCTCTTCGGGCGTGGGAGCTGTCGCCAGAGCCGCGGCCCTACCGGAAAATGCTTCGCAGGCTGGCGCGGCGGTGCCACGTGAGCGCCGGTGTCGTCGAGGCTGACGGCCGCCGGAAAGCTCGCAGCCCCACGGGCTGTGGGGCCACGCGAGCGGCTGCCAAAGAGCTTTCCAACGAGGCACGGCTTTCCCTCCTGGCTCTTCGGGCGTGGGAGCTGTCGCCAGAGCCGCGGCCCTACCGGAAAATGCTTCGCAGGCTGGCACGGCGGCGCTACGTGGTCGCAGGTGTCGCCGAGGCTGACGGCCACCGGAAAGCCCGCAGCCCCACGGGCTGTGGGGCCACGCGAGCGGCTGCCAAAGAGGTTTCCAACGAGGCACAGCTTTCCCTCCTGGCTCTTCGGGCGTGGGAGCTGTCGCCAGAGCCACGGCCCTACCGGAAAATGCTTTGCAGGCTGGCGCGGCGGCGCCACGTGGGTGACGGTGTCGCCGAGGCTGACGGCCGCCGGAAAGCCCGCAGCCCCACGGGCTGTGGGGCCACGCGAGCGGCTGCCAAAGAGCTTTCCAAGGAGGCACGGCTTTCCCTCCTGGCTCTTCGGGCGTGGGAGCTGTCGCCAGAGCCGCGGCCCTACCGGAAAATGCTTCGCAGGCTGGCGCTGCGGCGCCACTTGGGCGCTGGTGTTGCCGAGGCTGACGGCCTCCGGAAAGCCCGCAGTCCCACGGGCTGTGGGGCCACGCGAGCGGCTGCCAAAGGGGTTTCCAACGAGGCACGGCTTTCCCTCCTGGCTCTTCGGGCGTGGGAGCTGTCGCCAGAGCCGCGGCCCTACCGGAAAATGCTTCGCAGGCTGGCGCGGCGGCACCACGTGGGCGCCGGTGTCGCCATCGCTGACGGCCGCCGGAAAGCCTGCAGCCCCACGGGCTGTGGGGCCACGCGAGCGGCTGCCAAAGAGCTTTCCAACGAGGCACGGCTTTCCCTCCTGGCTCTTCGGGCGTGGGAGCTGTCACCACAGCCACGGCCCTACCGGAAAATGCTTCGCAGGCTGGCGCCGCGGCGCTACGTGGTCGCAGGTGTCGCCGAGGCTGACGGCCGCCGGAAAGCCCGTAGCCCCACGGGCTGTGGGGCCACGCGAGCGGCTGCCAAAGAGCTTTCCAACGAGGCACGGCTTTCCCTCCTGGCTCTTCGGGCGTGGGAGCTGTCGCCAGAGCCGCGGCCCTACCGGAAAATACTTCGCAGGCTGGCGTGGCGGCGCCATGTGGTCGCAGGTGTCGCCGAGGCTGACGGCCGCCGGAAAGCCCGCAGCCCCACGGGCTGTGGGGCCACGCGAGCGGCTGCCAAAGAGCTTTCCAACGAGGCACGGCTTTCCCTCCTGGCTCTTCGGGCGTGGGAGCTGTCGCCAGAGCCGCGGCCCTACCGGAAAATGCTTCGCAGGCTGGCGCGGCGGCGCCACCTTGGCGCTGGTGTCGCCGAGGCTGACGGCCGCCGGAAAGCCCGCAGCCCCACGGGCTGTGGGGCCACGCGAGCGGCTGCCAAAGAGCTTTCCAACGAGGCACGGCTTTCCCTCCTGGCTCTTCGGGCGTGGGAGCTGTCGCCAGAGCCGCGGCCCTACCGGAAAATGCTTCGCAGGGTGGCGTGGCGTCGCCACGGGGGCACAGGTGTCGCCGAGGCTGACGGCCGCCGGAAAGCCCGCAGCCCCACGGGCTGTGGGGCCACACGAGTGGCTGCCAAAGAGCTTTCCAAGGAGGCACGGTTTTCCCTCCTGGCTCTTCGGGCGTGGGAGCTGTCGCCAGAGCCGCGGCCCTACCGGAAAATGCTTCGCAGGCTGGTGACGCGGCGCTACGTGGTCGCAGGTGTCGCCGAGGCTGACGGCCGCCGGAAAGCCTGCAGCCCCACGGGCTGTGGGGCCACGCGAGCGGCTGCCAAAGACCTTTCCAACGAGGCACGGATTTCCCTCCTGGCTCTTCGGGCGTGGGAGCTGTCGCCAGAGCCGCGGCCCTACCGGAAAATGCTTCGCAGGCTGGCGCGGCGGCGCCACGTGGTCGCCGGTGGTGTCGAGGCTGACGGCTGCCAAAAAGCCCGCATCCCCACGGGCTGTGGGGCCACGCGAGCGGCTGCCAAAGAGCTTTCCAAGGAGGCACGGCTTTCCCTCCTGGCTCTTCGGGCGTGGGAGCTGTCGCCAGAGCCACGACCCTACCTGAAAATGCTTCGCAGGCTGGCGTGGCGGCGCCACGTGGTCGCAGGTGTCGCCGAGGCTGACGGCCGCCGGAAAGCCCGCAGCCCCACGGGCTGTGGGGCCACGCGAGCGGCTGCCAAAGAGCTTTCCAACGAGGCACGGCTTTCCCTCCTGGCTCTTCGGGCGTGGGAGCTGTCGCCAGAGCCGCGGCCCTACCGGAAAATGCTTCGCAGGCTGGCGCCGCGGCGCCACGTGGGCGCCGGTGGTGTCGAGGCTGACGGCCGCCGGAAAGCCCGCAGCCCCACGGGCTGTGGGGCCACGCGAGCGGCTGCCAAAGGGGTTTACAACGAGGCATGGCTTTCCCTCCTGGCTCTTCGGGCGTGGGAGCTGTCGCCAGAGCCGCGGCCCTACCGGAAAATGCTTCGCAGGCTGGCGTGGCGGCGCCACGTGGGCGCAGGTGTCGCCGAGGCTGACGGCCACCGGAAAGCCCGCAGCCACACGGGCTGTGGGGCCACGCGAGCGGCTGCCAAGGAGCTTTCCAACGAGGCACAGGTTTCCCTCCTGGCTCTTCGGGCGTGGGAGCTGTCGCCAGAGCCGCGGCCCTACCGGAAAATTCTTCGCAGGCTGGCGTGGCGGCGCCATGTGGTCGCAGGTGTCGCCGAGGCTGACAGCTGCCGGAAAGCCCGCAGCCCCACGGGCTGTGGGGCCACGCGAGCGGCTGCCAAAGAGTTTCCAACGAGGCACGGCTTTCCCTCCTGGCTCTTCGGGCGTGGGAGCTGTCGCCAGAGCCGCGGCCCTACCGGAAAATGCTTCGCAGGCTGGCGCGGTGGCGCCACCTTGGCGCCGATGTCGCCGAGGCTGATGGCCGCCGGAAAGCCCGCAGCCCCACGGGCTGTGGGGCCACGCGAGCGGCTGCCAAAGAGCTTTCCAACGAGGCACGGCTTTCGCTCCTGGCTCTTCGGGCGTGGGAGCTGTCGCCAGAGCCGCGGCCCTACCGGAAAATGCTTCGCAGGCTGGCGTGGCTGCGCCACGTGGTCGCAGGTGTCGCCGAGGCTGACGGCCGCCGCAAAGCCCGCAGCCCCACGGGCTGTGGGGCCACGCGAGCGGCTGCCAAAGTGCTTTCTAACGAGGCACGGCTTTCCCTCCTGGCTCTTCGGGCGTGGGAGCTGTCGCCAGAGCCGCGGCCCTACCGGAAAATGCTTCGCAGGCTGGCGCGGCGGCGCCACGTGGGCGCCGGTGGTGTCGAGGCTGATGACCGCCGGAAAGCCCGCAGCCCCACGGGCTGTGGGGCCACGCGAGCGGCTGCCAAAGAGCTTTCCAACGAGGCACGGCTTTCCCTCCTGGCTCTTCGGGCGTGGGAGCTGTCGCCAGAGCCGCGGCCCTACCTGAAAATGCTTCGCAGGCTGGCGCGGCGGCGCCACGTGGGCGCTGGTGTTGCCGAGGCTGACGGCCTCCGGAAAGCCCGCAGTCCCAAGGGCTGTGGGGCCACGAGAGCAGCTGCCAAAGGGGTTTCCAACGAGGCACGGCTTTCCCTCCTGGCTCTTCGGGCGTGGGAGCTGTCGCCAGAGCCGCGGCCCTACCGGAAAATGCTTCGCAGGCTGGCGCGGCGGCACCACGTGGGCGCCGGTGTCGCCATCGCTGACGGCCGCCGGAAAGCCTGCAGCCCCACGGGCTGTGGGGCCACGCGAGCGGCTGTCAAAGAGCTTTCCAACGAGGCACGGCTTTCCCTCCTGGCTCTTCGGGCATGGGAGCTGTCGCCAGAGCCGCGGCCCTACCGGAAAATGCTTCGCAGGCTGGCGCGGCGGCACCACGTGGGCGCCGGTGTCGCCGAGGCTGATGGCCGCCGGAAAGCCCGCAGCCCCACGGGCTGTGGGGCCACGCGAGCGGCTGCCAAAGACCTTTCCAACGAGGCACAGCTTTCCCTCCTGGCTCTTCGGGCGTGGGAGCTGTCGCCAGAGCCGCGGCCCTACCGGAAAATGCTTCGCAGGCTGGCGCGGCGGTGCCACGTGAGCGCCGGTGTCGTCGAGGCTGACGGCCGCCGGAAAGCTCGCAGCCCCACGGGCTGTGGGGCCACGCGAGCGGCTGCCAAAGAGCTTTCCAACGAGGCACGGCTTTCCCTCCTGGCTCTTCGGGCGTGGGAGCTGTCGCCAGAGCCGCGGCCCTACCGGAAAATGCTTCGCAGGCTGGCACGGCGGCGCTACGTGGTCGCAGGTGTCGCCGAGGCTGACGGCCACCGGAAAGCCCGCAGCCCCACGGGCTGTGGGGCCACGCGAGCGGCTGCCAAAGAGGTTTCCAACGAGGCACAGCTTTCCCTCCTGGCTCTTCGGGCGTGGGAGCTGTCGCCAGAGCCACGGCCCTACCGGAAAATGCTTTGCAGGCTGGCGCGGCGGCGCCACGTGGGTGACGGTGTCGCCGAGGCTGACGGCCGCCGGAAAGCCCGCAGCCCCACGGGCTGTGGGGCCACGCGAGCGGCTGCCAAAGAGCTTTCCAAGGAGGCACGGCTTTCCCTCCTGGCTCTTCGGGCGTGGGAGCTGTCGCCAGAGCCGCGGCCCTACCGGAAAATGCTTCGCAGGCTGGCGCTGCGGCGCCACTTGGGCGCTGGTGTTGCCGAGGCTGACGGCCTCCGGAAAGCCCGCAGTCCCACGGGCTGTGGGGCCACGCGAGCGGCTGCCAAAGGGGTTTCCAACGAGGCACGGCTTTCCCTCCTGGCTCTTCGGGCGTGGGAGCTGTCGCCAGAGCCGCGGCCCTACCGGAAAATGCTTCGCAGGCTGGCGCGGCGGCACCACGTGGGCGCCGGTGTCGCCATCGCTGACGGCCGCCGGAAAGCCTGCAGCCCCACGGGCTGTGGGGCCACGCGAGCGGCTGCCAAAGAGCTTTCCAACGAGGCACGGCTTTCCCTCCTGGCTCTTCGGGCGTGGGAGCTATCACCACAGCCACGGCCCTACCGGAAAATGCTTCGCAGGCTGGCGCCGCGGCGCTACGTGGTCGCAGGTGTCGCCGAGGCTGACGGCCGCCGGAAAGCCCGTAGCCCCACGGGCTGTGGGGCCACGCGAGCGGCTGCCAAAGAGCTTTCCAACGAGGCACGGCTTTCCCTCCTGGCTCTTCGGGCGTGGGAGCTGTCGCCAGAGCCGCGGCCCTACCGGAAAATACTTCGCAGGCTGGCGTGGCGGCGCCATGTGGTCGCAGGTGTCGCCGAGGCTGACGGCCGCCGGAAAGCCCGCAGCCCCACGGGCTGTGGGGCCACGCGAGCGGCTGCCAAAGAGCTTTCCAACGAGGCACGGCTTTCCCTCCTGGCTCTTCGGGCGTGGGAGCTGTCGCCAGAGCCGCGGCCCTACCGGAAAATGCTTCGCAGGCTGGCGCGGCGGCGCCACCTTGGCGCTGGTGTCGCCGAGGCTGACGGCCGCCGGAAAGCCCGCAGCCCCACGGGCTGTGGGGCCACGCGAGCGGCTGCCAAAGAGCTTTCCAACGAGGCACGGCTTTCCCTCCTGGCTCTTCGGGCGTGGGAGCTGTCGCCAGAGCCGCGGCCCTACCGGAAAATGCTTCGCAGGGTGGCGTGGCGTCGCCACGGGGGCACTGGTGTCGCCGAGGCTGACGGCCGCCGGAAAGCCCGCAGCCCCACGGGCTGTGGGGCCACACGAGTGGCTGCCAAAGAGCTTTCCAACGAGGCACGGTTTTCCCTCCTGGCTCTTCGGGCGTGGGAGCTGTCGCCAGAGCCGCGGCCCTACCGGAAAATGCTTCGCAGGCTGGTGACGCGGCGCTACGTGGTCGCAGGTGTCGCCGAGGCTGACGGCCGCCGGAAAGCCTGCAGCCCCACGGGCTGTGGGGCCACGCGAGCGGCTGCCAAAGAGCTTTCCAACGAGGCACGGATTTCCCTCCTGGCTCTTCGGGCGTGGGAGCTGTCGCCAGAGCCGCGGCCCTACCGGAAAATGCTTCGCAGGCTGGCGCGGCGGCGCCACGTGGTCGCCGGTGGTGTCGAGGCTGACGGCTGCCAAAAAGCCCGCAGCCCCACGGGCTGTGGGGCCACGCGAGCGGCTGCCAAAGAGCTTTCCAAGGAGGCACGGCTTTCCCTCCTGGCTCTTCGGGCGTGGGAGCTGTCGCCAGAGCCACGACCCTACCTGAAAATGCTTCGCAGGCTGGCGTGGCGGCGCCACGTGGTCGCAGGTGTCGCCGAGGCTGACGGCCGCCGGAAAGCCCGCAGCCCCACGGGCTGTGGGGCCACGCGAGCGGCTGCCAAAGAGCTTTCCAACGAGGCACGGCTTTCCCTCCTGGCTCTTCGGGCGTGGGAGCTGTCGCCAGAGCCGCGGCCCTACCGGAAAATGCTTCGCAGGCTGGCGCCGCGGCGCCACGTGGGCGCCGGTGGTGTCGAGGCTGACGGCCGCCGGAAAGCCCGCAGTCCCACGGGCTGTGGGGCCACGCGAGCGGCTGCCAAAGGGGTTTACAACGAGGCATGGCTTTCCCTCCTGGCTCTTCGGGCGTGCGAGCTGTCGCCAGAGCCGCGGCCCTAACGGAAAATGCTTCGCAGGCTGGCGTGGCGGCGCCACGTGGGCGCAGGTGTCGCCGAGGCTGACGGCCACCGGAAAGCCCGCAGCCACACGGGCTGTGGGGCCACGCGAGCGGCTGCCAAGGAGCTTTCCAACGAGGCACAGGTTTCCCTCCTGGCTCTTCGGGCGTGGGAGCTGTCGCCAGAGCCGCGGCCCTACCGGAAAATGCTTCGCAGGCTGGCGTGGCGGCGCCATGTGGTCGCAGGTGTCGCCGAGGCTGACAGCTGCCGGAAAGCCCGCAGCCCCACGGGCTGTGGGGCCACGCGAGCGGCTGCCAAAGAGTTTCCAACGAGGCACGGCTTTCCCTCCTGGCTCTTCGGGCGTGGGAGCTGTCGCCAGAGCCGCGGCCCTACCGGAAAATGCTTCGCAGGCTGGCGCGGTGGCGCCACCTTGGCGCCGATGTCGCCGAGGCTGATGGCCGCCGGAAAGCCCGCAGCCCCACGGGCTGTGGGGCCACGCGAGCGGCTGCCAAAGAGCTTTCCAACGAGGCACGGCTTTCGCTCCTGGCTCTTCGGGCGTGGGAGCTGTCGCCAGAGCCGCGGCCCTACCGGAAAATGCTTCGCAGGCTGGCGTGGCTGCGCCACGTGGTCGCAGGTGTCGCCGAGGCTGACGGCCGCCGCAAAGCCCGCAGCCCCACGGGCTGTGGGGCCACGCGAGCGGCTGCCAAAGTGCTTTCTAACGAGGCACGGCTTTCCCTCCTGGCTCTTCGGGCGTGGGAGCTGTCGCCAGAGCCGCGGCCCTACCGGAAAATGCTTCGCAGGCTGGCGCGGCGGCGCCACGTGGGCGCCGGTGGTGTCGAGGCTGATGACCGCCGGAAAGCCCGCAGCCCCACGGGCTGTGGGGCCACGCGAGCGGCTGCCAAAGAGCTTTCCAAGGAGGCACGGCTTTCCCTCCTGGCTCTTCGGGGTGGGAGCTGTCGCCAGAGCCGCGGCCCTACCGGAAAATGCTTCGCAGGCTGGCGCGGCGGCGCCACGTGGTCGCAGGTGTCGCCGAGGCTGACAGCCGCCGGAAAGCCCGCAGCCCCACGGGCTGTGGGGCCACACGAGCGGCTGCCAAAGAGTTTCCAACGAGGCACGGCTTTCCCTCCTGGCTCTTCGGGCGTGGGAGCTGTCGCCAGAGCCGCGGCCCTACCGGAAAATGCTTCGCAGGCTGGCGCGGTGGCGCCACCTTGGCGCCGATGTCGCCGAGGCTGATGGCCGCCGGAAAGCCCGCAGCCCCACGGGCTGTGGGGCCACGCGAGCGGCTGCCAAAGAGCTTTCCAACGAGGCACGGCTTTCCCTCCTGGCTCTTCGGGCGTGGGAGCTGTTGCCAGAGCCGCGGCCCTACCGGAAAATGCTTCGCAGGCTGGCGCGGGGGCGGCACTTGGGCACTGGTGTCGCCGAGGCTGACAGCCGCCGGAAAGCCCGCAGCCCCACGGGCTGTGGGGCCACGCGAGCGGCTGCCAAAGGGGTTTCCAACGAGGCACGGCTTTCCCTCCTGGCTCTTCGGGCGTGGGAGCTGTCGCCAGAGCCGCGGCCCTACCGGAAAATGCTTCGCAGGCTGGCGCGGCGGCGCCACGTGGTCGCAGGAGTCGCCGAGGCTGACGGCCGCCGGAAAGCCCGCAGCCCCACGGGCTGTGGGGCCACGTGAGCGCCTGCCAAAGAGCTTTCTAATGAGGCACGGCTTTCCCTCCTGGCTCTTCGGGCGTGGGAGCTGTCGCCAGAGCCGCGGCCCTACCGGAAAATGCTTCGCAGGCTGGCGCGGTGGCGCCACCTTGGCGCCGATGTCGCTGAGGCTGATGGCCGCCAGAAAGCCCGCAGCCCCACGGGCTGTGGGGCCACGCGAGCGGCTGCCAAAGAGGTTTCCAAGGAGGCACGGCTTTCCCTCCTGGCTCTTCGGGGTGGGAGCTGTCGCCAGAGCCGCGGCCCTACCGGAAAATGCTTCGCAGGCTGGCGCGGCGGCGCCACGTGGTCGCAGGTGTCGCCGAGTCTGACAGCCGCCGGAAAGCCCGCAGCCCCACGGGCTGTGGGGCCACACGAGCGGCTGCCAAAGAGCTTTCTAACGAGGCACGGCTTTCCCTCCTGGCTCTTCGGGCATGGGAGCTGTCGCCAGAGCCGCGGCCCTACCGGAAAATGCTTCGCAGGCTGGCGTGGCGGCGCCACGTGGGCGCCGGTAGTGTCGAGGCTGATGGCCGCTAGAAAGCCCGCAGCCCCACGGGCTGTGGGGCCACGCGAGCGGCTGCCAAAGAGGTTTCCAAGGAGGCACGGCTTTCCCTCCTGGCTCTTCGGGGTGGGAGCTGTCGCCAGAGCCGCGGCCCTACCGGAAAATGCTTCGCAGGCTGGTGACGCGGCGCTATGTGGTCGCAGGTGTCGCCGAGGCTGACGGCCGCCGGAAAGCCCGCAGCCCCACGGGCTGTGGGGCCACGCGAGCGGCTGCCAAAGAGCTTTCCAACGAGGCACGGCTTTCCCTCCTGGCTCTTCGGGCGTGGGAGCTGTCGCCAGAGCCGCGGCCCTACCGGAAAATGCTTCGCAGGCTGGCGTGGCGGCGCCACGTGGGCGCAGGTGTCGCCGAGGCTGATGGCCGCCGGAAAGCCCGCAGCCCCACGGGCTGTGGGGCCACGCGAGCGGCTGCCAAAGAGCTTTCCAACGAGGCACGGCTTTCCCTCCTGGCTCTTCGGGCGTGGGAGCTGTCGCCAGAGCCGCGGCCCTACCGGAAAATGCTTCGCAGGCTGGCGTGGCGGCGCCATGTGGTCGCAGGTGTCGCCGAGGCTGACAGCTGCCGGAAAGCCCGCAGCCCCACGGGCTGTGGGGCCACGCGAGCGGCTGCCAAAGAGTTTCCAACGAGGCATGGCTTTCCCTCCTGGCTCTTCGGGCGTGGGAGCTGTCGCCAGAGCCGCGGCCCTACCGGAAAATGCTTCGCAGGCTGGCGCCGCGGCGCCACGTGGGCGCCGGTGGTGTCGAGGCTGACGGCCGCCGGAAAGCCCGCAGCCCCACGGGCTGTGGGGCCACGCGAGCGGCTGCCAAAGAGCTTTCCAAGGAGGCACGGCTTTCCCTCCTGGCTCTTCGGGCGTGGGAGCTGTCGCCAGAGCCGCGGCCCTACCGGAAAATGCTTCGCAGGGTGGCGTGGCGTCGCCACGTGGGCACTGGTGTCGCCGAGGCTGAAGGCCGCCGGAAAGCCCGCAGCCCCACGGGCTGTGGGGCCACGCGAGCGGCTGCCAAAGAGCTTTCTAACGAGGCACGGCTTTCCCTCCTGGCTCTTCGGGCGTGGGAGCTGTCGCCAGAGCCGCGGCCCTACCGGAAAATGCTTCGCAGGCTGGCGCGGCGGCGCCACGTGGGCGCCGGTGGTGTCGAGGCTGACGGCCGCCGGAAAGCCCGCAGCCCCACGGGCTGTGGGGCCACGCGAGCGGCTGCCAAAGAGCTTTCCAAGGAGGCACGGCTTTCCCTCCTGGCTCTTCGGGCATGGGAGCTGTCGCCAGAGCCGCGGCCCTACCGGAAAATGCTTCGCAGGCTGGCGCGGCGGCGCCACGTGGGCGCCGGTGTCGCCGAGGCTGACAGCCGCCGGAAAGCCCGCAGCCCCACGGGCTGTGGGGCCACGCGAGCGGCTGCCAAAGAGCTTTCCAACGAGGCACGGCTTTCCCTCCTGGCTCTTCGGGCGTGGGAGCTGTCGCCAGAGCCGCGGCCCTACCGGAAAATGCTTCGCAGGCTGGCGCGGTGGCGCCACCTTGGCGCCGATGTCGCTGAGGCTGATGGCCGCCAGAAAGCCCGCAGCCCCACGGGCTGTGGGGCCACGCGAGCGGCTGCCAAAGAGGTTTCCAAGGAGGCACGGCTTTCCCTCCTGGCTCTTCGGGTGTGGGAGCTGTCGCCAGAGCCGCGGCCCTACCGGAAAATGCTTCGCAGGCTGGCGCGGCGGCGCCACGTGGTCGCAGGTGTCGCCGAGGCTGACAGCCGCCGGAAAGCCCGCAGCCCCACGGGCTGTGGGGCCACACGAGCGGCTGCCAAAGAGCTTTCTAACGAGGCACGGCTTTCCCTCCTGGCTCTTCGGGCGTGGGAGCTGTCGCCAGAGCCGCGGCCCTACCGGAAAATGCTTCGCAGGCTGGTGACGCGGCGCTATGTGGTCGCAGGTGTCGCCGAGGCTGACGGCCGCCGGAAAGCCCGCAGCCCCACGGGCTGTGGGGCCACGCGAGCGGCTGCCAAAGAGCTTTCCAACGAGGCACGGCTTTCCCTCCTGGCTCTTCGGGCGTGGGAGCTGTCGCCAGAGCCGCGGCCCTACCGGAAAATGCTTCGCAGGCTGGCGTGGCGGCGCCACGTGGGCGCAGGTGTCGCCGAGGCTGATGGCCGCCGGAAAGCCCGCAGCCCCACGGGCTGTGGGGCCACGCGAGCGGCTGCCAAAGAGCTTTCCAACGAGGCACGGCTTTCCCTCCTGGCTCTTCGGGCGTGGGAGCTGTCGCCAGAGCCGCGGCCCTACCGGAAAATGCTTCGCAGGCTGGCGCCGCGGCGCCACGTGGGCGCCGGTGGTGTCGAGGCTGACGGCCGCCGGAAAGCCCGCAGCCCCACGGGCTGTGGGGCCACGCGAGCGGCTGCCAAAGAGCTTTCCAAGGAGGCACGGCTTTCCCTCCTGGCTCTTCGGGCGTGGGAGCTGTCGCCAGAGCCGCGGCCCTACCGGAAAATGCTTCGCAGGGTGGCGTGGCGTCGCCACGTGGGCACTGGTGTCGCCGAGGCTGAAGGCCGCCGGAAAGCCCGCAGCCCCACGGGCTGTGGGGCCACGCGAGCGGCTGCCAAAGAGCTTTCTAACGAGGCACGGCTTTCCCTCCTGGCTCTTCGGGCGTGGGAGCTGTCGCCAGAGCCGCGGCCCTACCGGAAAATGCTTCGCAGGCTGGCGCGGCGGCGCCACGTGGGCGCCGGTGGTGTCGAGGCTGACGGCCGCCGGAAAGCCCGCAGCCCCACGGGCTGTGGGGCCACGCGAGCGGCTGCCAAAGAGCTTTCCAAGGAGGCACGGCTTTCCCTCCTGGCTCTTCGGGCGTGGGAGCTGTCGCCAGAGCCGCGGCCCTACCGGAAAATGCTTCGCAGGCTGGCGCGGCGGTGCCACGTGGGCGCCGGTGTCGCCGAGGCTGACAGCCGCCGGAAAGCCCGCAGCCCCACGGGCTGTGGGGCCACGCGAGCGGCTGCCAAAGAGCTTTCCAACGAGGCACGGCTTTCCCTCCTGGCTCTTCGGGCGTGGGAGCTGTCGCCAGAGCCGCGGCCCTACCGGAAAATGCTTCGCAGGCTGGCGCGGTGGCGCCACCTTGGCGCCGATGTCGCTGAGGCTGATGGCCGCCAGAAAGCCCGCAGCCCCACGGGCTGTGGGGCCACGCGAGCGGCTGCCAAAGAGGTTTCCAAGGAGGCACGGCTTTCCCTCCTGGCTCTTCGGGTGTGGGAGCTGTCGCCAGAGCCGCGGCCCTACCGGAAAATGCTTCGCAGGCTGGCGCGGCGGCGCCACGTGGTCGCAGGTGTCGCCGAGGCTGACAGCCGCCGGAAAGCCCGCAGCCCCACGGGCTGTGGGGCCACACGAGCGGCTGCCAAAGAGCTTTCTAACGACGCACGGCTTTCCCTCCTGGCTCTTCGGGCGTGGGAGCTGTCGCCAGAGCCGCGGCCCTACCGGAAAATGCTTCGCAGGCTGGTGACGCGGCGCTATGTGGTCGCAGGTGTCCCGAGGCTGACGGCCGCCGGAAAGCCCGCAGCCCCACGGGCTGTGGGGCCACGCGAGCGGCTGCCAAAGAGCTTTCCAAGGAGGCACGGCTTTCGCTCCTGGCTCTTCGGGCGTGGGAGCTGTCGCCAGAGCCGCAGCCCTACCGGAAAATGCTTCGCAGGCTGGCGCGGCGGCGCCACGTGGGCGCCGGTGTCGCCGAGGCTGACAGCCGCCGGAAAGCCCGCAGCCCCACGGGCTGTGGGGCCACGCGAGCGGCTGCCAAAGAGCTTTCCAACGAGGCACGGCTTTCCCTCCTGGCTCTTCGGGCGTGGGAGCTGTCGCCAGAGCCGCGGCCCTACCGGAAAATGCTTCGCAGGCTGGCGCGGTGGCGCCACCTTGGCGCCGATGTCGCTGAGGCTGATGGCCGCCAGAAAGCCCGCAGCCCCACGGGCTGTGGGGCCACGCGAGCGGCTGCCAAAGAGGTTTCCAAGGAGGCACGGCTTTCCCTCCTGGCTCTTCGGGTGTGGGAGCTGTCGCCAGAGCCGCGGCCCTACCGGAAAATGCTTCGCAGGCTGGCGCGGCGGCGCCACGTGGTCGCAGGTGTCGCCGAGGCTGACAGCCGCCGGAAAGCCCGCAGCCCCACGGGCTGTGGGGCCACACGAGCGGCTGCCAAAGAGCTTTCTAACGAGGCACGGCTTTCCCTCCTGGCTCTTCGGGCGTGGGAGCTGTCGCCAGAGCCGCGGCCCTACCGGAAAATGCTTCGCAGGCTGGTGACGCGGCGCTATGTGGTCGCAGGTGTCGCCGAGGCTGACGGCCGCCGGAAAGCCCGCAGCCCCACGGGCTGTGGGGCCACGCGAGCGGCTGCCAAAGAGCTTTCCAAGGAGGCACGGCTTTCGCTCCTGGCTCTTCGGCGTGGGAGCTGTCGCCAGAGCCGCAGCCCTACCGGAAAATGCTTCGCAGGGTGGCGTGGCGTCGCCACGTGGGCACTGGTGTCGCCGAGGCTGAAGGCCGCCGGAAAGCCCGCAGCCCCACGGGCTGTGGGGCCACTCGAGCGCCTGCCAAAGAGCTTTCCAACGAGGCACGGCTTTCCCTCCTGGCTCTTCGGGCGTGGGAGCTGTCGCCAGAGCCGCGGCCCTACCGGAAAATGCTTCGCAGGCTGGCGTGGCTGCGCCACGTGGTCGCAGGTGTCGCCGAGGCTGACGGCCGCCGCAAAGCCCGCAGCCCCACGGGCTGTGGGGCCACGCGAGCGGCTGCCAAAGAGCTTTCTAACAAGGCACGGCTTTCCCTCCTGGCTCTTCGGGCGTGGGAGCTGTCGCCAGAGCCGCGGCCCTACCGGAAAATGCTTCGCAGGCTGGCGCAGCGGCGCCACGTGGGCACCGGTGGTGTCGAGGCTGACGGCCGCCGGAAAGCCCGCAGCCCCACGGGCTGTGGGGCCACGCGAGCGGCTGCCAAAGAGCTTTCCAACGAGGCACGGCTTTCCCTCCTGGCTCTTCGGGCGTGGGAGCTGTCGCCAGAGCCGCGGCCCTACCGGAAAATGCTTCGCAGGCTGGCGCGGCGGCGCCACGTGGGCGCCAGTGTCGCCGAGGCTGACAGCCGCCGGAAAGCCCGCAGCCCCACGGGCTGTGGGGCCACGCGAGCGGCTGCCAAAGAGCTTTCCAACCAGGCACGGCTTTCCCTCCTGGCTCTTCGGGCGTGGGAGCTGTCGCCAGAGCCGCGGCCCTACCGGAAAATGCTTCGCAGGCTGGCGCGGGGGCGGCACTTGGGCACTGGTGTCGCCGAGGCTGACAGCCGCCGGAAAGCCCGCAGCCCCACGGGCTGTGGGGCCACGCGAGCGGCTGCCAAAGAGCTTTCTAACGAGGCACGGCTTTCCCTCCTGGCTCTTCGGGCGTGGGAGCTGTCGCCAGAGCCGCGGCCCTACCGGAAAATGCTTCGCAGGCTGGCGCGGTGGCGCCACCTTGGCGCCGATGTCGCTGAGGCTGATGGCCGCCAGAAAGCCCGCAGCCCCACGGGCTGTGGGGCCACGCGAGCGGCTGCCAAAGAGGTTTCCAAGGAGGCACGGCTTTCCCTCCTGGCTCTTCGGGCGTGGGAGCTGTCGCCAGAGCCGCGGCCCTACCGGAAAATGCTTCGCAGGCTGGCGCGGCGGCGCCACGTGGTCGCAGGTGTCGCCGAGGCTGACAGCCGCCGGAAAGCCCGCAGCCCCATGGGCTGTGGGGCCACACGAGCGGCTGCCAAAGAGCTTTCTAACGAGGCACGGCTTTCCCTCCTGGCTCTTCGGGCGTGGGAGCTGTCGCCAGAGCCGCGGCCCTACCGGAAAATGCTTCGCAGGCTGGCGCAGCGGCGCCACATGGTCGCAGGTGTCGCCGAGGCTGACGGCCGCCGGAAAGCCCGCAGCCCCACGGGCTGTGGGGCCACGCGAGCGGCTGCCAAAGAGCTTTCCAACGAGGCACGGCTTTCCCTCCTGGCTCTTCGGGCGTGGGAGCTGTCGCCAGAGCCGCGGCCCTACCGGAAAGTGCTTTGCAGGCTGGCGTGGCGGGGCCACGTGGGCGCCGGTGTCGCCGAGGCTGACGGCCGCCGGAAAGCCCGCAGCCCCACGGGCTGTGGGGCCACGCGAGCGGCTGCCAAAGAGGTTTCCAAGGAGGCACGGCTTTCCCTCCTGGCTCTTCGGGGTGGGAGCTGTCGCCAGAGCCGCGGCCCTACCGGAAAATGCTTCGCAGGCTGGCGCGGCGGCGCCACGTGGTCGCAGGTGTCGCCGAGGCTGACAGCCGCCGGAAAGCCCGCAGCCCCACGGGCTGTGGGGCCACACGAGCGGCTGCCAAAGAGCTTTTCTAACGAGGCACGGCTTTCCCTCCTGGCTCTTCGGGCGTGGGAGCTGTCGCCAGAGCCGCGGCCCTACCGGAAAATGCTTCGCAGGCTGGCGTGGCGGCGCCACGTGGGCGCCGGTAGTGTCGAGGCTGATGGCCGCTAGAAAGCCCGCAGCCCCACGGGCTGTGGGGCCACGCGAGCGGCTGCCAAAGAGCTTTCCAAGGAGGCACGGCTTTCCCTCCTGGCTCTTCGGGCGTGGGAGCTGTCGCCAGAGCCGCGGCCCTACCGGAAAATGCTTCGCAGGCTGGTGACGCGGCGCTATGTGGTCGCAGGTGTCGCCGAGGCTGACGGCCGCCGGAAAGCCCGCAGCCCCACGGGCTGTGGGGCCACGCGAGCGGCTGCCAAAGAGCTTTCCAACGAGGCACGGCTTTCCCTCCTGGCTCTTCGGGCGTGGGAGCTGTCGCCAGAGCCGCGGCCCTACCGGAAAATGCTTCGCAGGCTGGCGTGGCGGCGCCACGTGGGCGCAGGTGTCGCCGAGGCTGATGGCCGCCGGAAAGCCCGCAGCCCCACGGGCTGTGGGGCCACGCGAGCGGCTGCCAAAGAGCTTTCCAACGAGGCACGGCTTTCCCTCCTGGCTCTTCGGGCGTGGGAGCTGTCGCCAGAGCCGCGGCCCTACCGGAAAATGCTTCGCAGGCTGGCGTGGCGGCGCCATGTGGTCGCAGGTGTCGCCGAGGCTGACAGCTGCCGGAAAGCCCGCAGCCCCACGGGCTGTGGGGCCACGCGAGCGGCTGCCAAAGAGTTTCCAACGAGGCATGGCTTTCCCCTCCTGGCTCTTCGGGCGTGGGAGCTGTCGCCAGAGCCGCGGCCCTACCGGAAAATGCTTCGCAGGCTGGCGCCGCGGCGCCACGTGGGCGCCGGTGGTGTCGAGGCTGACGGCCGCCGGAAAGCCCGCAGCCCCCACGGGCTGTGGGGCCACGCGAGCGGCTGCCAAAGAGGTTTCCAAGGAGGCACGGCTTTCCCTCCTGGCTCTTCGGGCGTGGGAGCTGTCACCAGAGCCGCGGCCCCTACCGGAAAATGCTTCGCAGGGTGGCGTGGCGTCGCCACGTGGGCACTGGTGTCGCCGAGGCTGAAGGCCGCCGGAAAGCCCGCAGCCCCACGGCTGTGGGGCCACACGAGCGGCTGCCAAAGAGCTTTCCAACGAGGCACGGCTTTTCCCTCCTGGCTCTTCGGGCGTGGGAGCTGTCGCCAGAGCCGCGGCCCTACCGGAAAATGCTTCGCAGGCTGGCGCGGCGGCGCCACGTGGGCGCCGGTGGTGTCGAGGCTGACGGCCGCCGGAAAGCCCGCAGCCCCCACGGGCTGTGGGGCCACGCGAGCGGCTGCCAAAGAGCTTTCCAAGGAGGCACGGCTTTCCCTCCTGGCTCTTCGGGCGTGGGAGCTGTCGCCAGAGCCGCGGCCCTACCGGAAAATGCTTCGCAGGCTGGCGCGGCGGCGCCACGTGGGCGCCGGTGTCCGCCGAGGCTGACAGCCGCCGGAAAGCCCGCAGCCCCACGGGCTGTGGGGCCACGCGAGCGGCTGCCAAAGAGCTTTCTAACGAGGCACGGCTTTCCCTCCTGGCTCTTCGGGCGTGGGAGCTGTCGCCAGAGCCGCGGCCCTACCGGAAAATGCTTCGCAGGCTGGCGCGGTGGCGCCACCTTGGCGCCGATGTCGCTGAGGCTGATGGCCGCCAGAAAGCCCGCAGCCCCACGGGCTGTGGGGCCACGCGAGCGGCTGCCAAAGAGCTTTCCAAGGAGGCACGGCTTTCCCTCCTGGCTCTTCGGGTGTGGGAGCTGTCGCCAGAGCCGCGGCCCTACCGGAAAATGCTTCGCAGGCTGGCGCGGCGGCGCCACGTGGTCGCAGGTGTCGCCGAGGCTGACAGCCGCCGGAAAGCCCGCAGCCCCACGGGCTGTGGGGCCACACGAGCGGCTGCCAAAGAGCTTTCTAACGAGGCACGGCTTTCCCTCCTGGCTCTTCGGGCGTGGGAGCTGTCGCCAGAGCCGCGGCCCTACCGGAAAATGCTTCGCAGGCTGGTGACGCGGCGCTATGTGGTCGCAGGTGTCGCCGAGGCTGACGGCCGCCGGAAAGCCCGCAGCCCCACGGGCTGTGGGGCCACGCGAGCGGCTGCCAAAGAGCTTTCCAAGGAGGCACGGCTTTCGCTCCTGGCTCTTCGGGCGTGGGAGCTGTCGCCAGAGCCGCGGCCCTACCGGAAAATGCTTCGCAGGCTGGCGTGGCTGCGCCACGTGGGCACTGGTGTCGCCGAGGCTGAAGGCCGCCGGAAAGCCCGCAGCCCCACGGGCTGTGGGGCCACACGAGCGGCTGCCAAAGAGCTTTCCAACGAGGCACGGCTTTCCCTCCTGGCTCTTCGGGCGTGGGAGCTGTCGCCAGAGCCGCGGCCCTACCGGAAAATGCTTCGCAGGCTGGCGTGGCTGCGCCACGTGGTCGCAGGTGTCGCCGAGGCTGACGGCCGCCGCAAAGCCCGCAGCCCCACGGGCTGTGGGGCCACGCGAGCGGCTGCCAAAGAGCTTTCTAACGAGGCACGGCTTTCCCTCCTGGCTCTTCGGGCGTGGGAGCTGTCGCCAGAGCCGCGGCCCTACCGGAAAATGCTTCGCAGGCTGGCGCGGCGGCGCCACGTGGGCACCGGTGGTGTCGAGGCTGACGGCCGCCGGAAAGCCCGCAGCCCCCACGGGCTGTGGGGCCACGCGAGCGGCTGCCAAAGAGCTTTCCAACGAGGCACGGCTTTCCCTCCTGGCTCTTCGGGCGTGGGAGCTGTCGCCAGAGCCGCGGCCCTACCGGAAAATGCTTCGCAGGCTGGCGCGGCGGCGCCACATGGGCGCCGGTGTCGTCGAGGCTGACGGCCGCCGGAAAGCCCGCAGCCCACGGGCTGTGGGGCCACGTGAGCGGCTGCCAAAGAGCTTTCCAAGGAGGCACGGCTTTCCCTCCTGGCTCTTCGGGCGTGGGAGCTGTCGCCAGAGCCGCGGCCCTACCGGAAAATGCTTCGCAGGCTGGCGTGGCGGCGCCACGTGGGCGCAGGTGTCGCCGAGGCTGACGGCCGCCGGAAAGCCCGCAGCCCCACGGGCTGTGGGGCCACGCGAGCGGCTGCCAAAGAGCTTTCCAACGAGGCACGGCTTTCCCTCCTGGCTCTTCGGGCTTGGGAGCTGTCGCCAGAGCCGCGGCCCTACCGGAAAATGCTTCGCAAGGCTGGCGCGGCGGCGCCACATGGGCGCCGGTGTCGCCGAGGCTGACGGCCGCCGGAAAGGCCGCAGCCCCACGGGCTGTGGGGCCACGCGAGCGGCTGCCAAAGAGATTTCCAACGAGGCACAGCTTTCCCTCCTGACTCTTTGGGCGTGGGAGCTGTCGCCAGAGCCGCGGCCCTACCGGAAAATGCTTCGCAGGCTGGCGTGGCGGCGCCACATGGTCGCAGGTGTCGCCGAGGCTGACGGCCGCCGGAAAGCCCGCAGCCCCACGGGCTGTGGGGCCACGCGAGCGGCTGCCAAAGAGCTTTCCAAGGAGGCACGGCTTTCCCTCCTGGCTCTTCGGGCGTGGGAGCTGTCGCCAGAGCCGCGGCCCTACCGGAAAATGCTTCGCAGGCTGGCGCTGCGGCGCCACGTGGTCGCAGGTGTCGCCGAGGCTGACGGCCGCCGGAAAGCCCGCAGTCCCACGGGCTGTGGGGCCACGCGAGCGGCTGCCAAAGAGCTTTCCAAGGAGGCACGGCTTTCCCTCCTGGCTCTTCGGGCGTGGGAGCTGTCGCCAGAGCCGCGGCCCTACCGGAAAATGCTTCGCAGGCTGGCGCGGCGGCGCCACGTGGTCGCAGGTGTCGCCGAGGCTGACAGCCGCCGGAAAGCCCGCAGCCCCCACGGGCTGTGGGGCCACGCGATCCGGCTGCCAAAGAGCTTTCTAACGAGGCACGGCTTTCCCTCCTGGCTCTTCGGGCATGGGAGCTGTCGCCAGAGCCGCGGCCCTACCGGAAAATGCTTCGCAGGGTGGCGTGGCGTCGCAACGTGGGCACTGGTGTCGCCGAAGCTGAAGGCCGCCGGAAAGCCCGCAGCCCCACGGGCTGTGGGGCCACACGAGCGGCTGCCAAAGAGCTTTCCAACGAGGCACGGCTTTCCCTCCTGGCTCTTCGGGCGTGGGAGCTGTCGCCAGAGCCGCGGCCCTACCGGAAAATGCTTCGCAGGCTGGCGTGGCTGCGCCACGTGGTCGCAGGTGTCGCCGAGGCTGACGGCCGCCGGAAAGCCCGCAGCCCCACGGGCTGTGGGGCCACGCGAGCGGCTGCCAAAGAGCTTTCTAACGAGGCACGGCTTTCCCTCCTGGCTCTTCGGGCGTGGGAGCTGTCGCCAGAGCCGCGGCCCTACCGGAAAATGCTTCGCAGGCTGGCGCGGCGGCGCCACGTGGGCGCCAGTGGTGTCGAGGCTGACGGCCGCCGGAAAGGCCCGCAGCCCCACGGGCTGTGGGGGCCACGCAAGCGGCTGCCAAAGAGCTTTCCAAGGAGGCACGGCTTTCCCTCCTGGCTCTTCGGGTGTGGGAGCTGTCGCCAGAGCCGCGGCCCTACCGGAAAATGCTTCGCAGGCTGGTGACGCGGCGCTATGTGGTCGCAGGTGTCGCCGAGGCTGACGGCCGCCGGAAAGCCCGCAGCCCCACGGGCTGTGGGGCCACGCGAGCGGCTGCCAAAGAGCTTTCCAACGAGGCACGGCTTTCCCTCCTGGCTCTTCGGGTGTGGGAGCTGTCGCCAGAGCCGCGGCCCTACCTGAAAATGCTTCGCAGGCTGGCGTGGCGGCGCCACGTGGACGCAGGTGTCGCCGAGGCTGACGGCCACCGGAAAGCCCGCAGCCCCACGGGCTGTGGGGCCACGCGAGCGGCTGCCAAGGAGCTTTCCAACGAGGCACAGCTTTCCCTCCTGGCTCTTCGGGCGTGGGAGCTGTCGCCAGAGCCGCGGGCCCTACCGGAAAATGCTTCGCAGGCTGGCGTGGCGGCGCCATGTGGTCGCAGGTGTCGCCGAGGCTGACAGCTGCCGGAAAGCCCGCAGCCCCACGGGCTGTGGGGCCACGCGAGCGGCTGCCAAAGAGTTTCCAACGAGGCACGGCTTTCCCTCCTGGCTCTTCGGGCGTGGGAGCTGTCGCCAGAGCCGCGGCCCTACCGGAAAATGCTTCGCAGGCTGGCGCGGTGGCGCCACCTTGGCGCCCGATGTCGCCGAGGCTGATGACCGCTAGAAAGCCCGCAGCCCCACGGGCTGTGGGGCCACGCGAGCGGCTGCCAAAGAGCTTTCCAAGGAGGTACGGCTTTCGCTCCTGGCTCTTCGGGCGTGGGAGCTGTCGCCAGAGCCGCGGCCCTACCGGAAATGCTTCGCAGGCTGGCGCCGCGGCGCCACGTGGGCGCCGGTGTCGCCGAGGCTGACAGCCGCCGGAAAGCCCGCAGCCCCACGGGCTGTGGGGCCACGCGAGCGGCTGCCAAAGAGCTTTCTAACGAGGCACGGCTTTCCCCTCCTGGCTCTTTCGGGCGTGGGAGCTGTCGCCAGAGCCGCGGCCCTACCGGAAAATGCTTCGCAGGCTGGCGCGGTGGCGCCACCTTGGCGCCGATGTCGCTGAGGCTGATGGCCGCCAGAAAGCCCGCAGCCCCACGGGCTGTGGGGCCACGCGAGCGGCTGCCAAAGAGCTTTCCAAGGAGGCACGGCTTTCCCTCCTGGCTCTTCGGGTGTGGGAGCTGTCGCCAGAGCCGCGGCCCTACCGGAAAATGCTTCGCAGGCTGGCGCGGCGGCGCCACGTGGTCGCAGGTGTCGCCGAGGCTGACAGCCGCCGGAAAGCCCGCAGCCCCACGGGCTGTGGGGCCACACGAGCGGCTGCCAAAGAGCTTTCTAACGAGGCACGGCTTTCCCCTCCTGGCTCTTCGGGGCGTGGGAGCTGTCGCCAGAGCCGCGGCCCTACCGGAAAATGCTTCGCAGGCTGGTGACGCGGCGCTATGTGGTCGCAGGTGTCGCCGAGGCTGACGGCCGCCGGAAAGCCCGCAGCCCCACGGGCTGTGGGGCCACGCGAGCGGCTGCCAAAGAGCTTTCCAAGGAGGCACGGCTTTCGCTCCTGGCTCTTCGGGCGTGGGAGCTGTCGCCAGAGCCGCGGCCCTACCGGAAAATGCTTCGCAGGCTGGCGTGGCTGCGCCACGTGGGCACTGGTGTCGCCGAGGCTGAAGGCCGCCGGAAAGCCCGCAGCCCCACGGGCTGTGGGGCCACACGAGCGGCTGCCAAAGAGCTTTCCAACGAGGCACGGCTTTCCCTCCTGGCTCTTCGGGCGTGGGAGCTGTCGCCAGAGCCGCGGCCCTACCGGAAAATGCTTCGCAGGCTGGCGTGGCTGCGCCACGTGGTCGCAGGTGTCGCCGAGGCTGACGGCCGCCGCAAAGCCCGCAGCCCCACGGGCTGTGGGGCCACGCGAGCGGCTGCCAAAGAGCTTTCTAACGAGGCACGGCTTTCCCTCCTGGCTCTTCGGGCGTGGGAGCTGTCGCCAGAGCCGCGGCCCTACCGGAAAATGCTTCGCAGGCTGGCGCGGCGGCGCCACGTGGGCACCGGTGGTGTCGAGGCTGGACGGCCGCCGGAAAGCCCGCAGCCCCACGGGCTGTGGGGCCACGCGAGCGGCTGCCAAAGAGCTTTCCAACGAGGCACGGCTTTCCCTCCTGGCTCTTCGGGCGTGGGAGCTGTCGCCAGAGCCGCGGCCCTACCGGAAAATGCTTCGCAGGCTGGCGCGGCGGCGCCACATGGGGCGCCGGTGTCGTCGAGGCTGACGGCCGCCGGAAAGCCCGCAGCCCCACGGGCTGTGGGGCCACGTGAGCGGCTGCCAAAGAGCTTTCCAAGGAGGCACGGCTTTCCCTCCTGGCTCTTCGGGCGTGGGAGCTGTCGCCAGAGCCGCGGCCCTACCGGAAAATGCTTCGCAGGCTGGCGTGGCGGCGCCACGTGGGCGCAGGTGTCGCCGAGGCTGACGGCCGCCGGAAAGCCCGCAGCCCCACGGGCTGTGGGGCCACGCGAGCGGCTGCCAAAGAGCTTTCCAACGAGGCACGGCTTTCCCTCCTGGCTCTTCGGGCTTGGGAGCTGTCGCCAGAGCCGCGGCCCTACCGGAAAATGCTTCGCAGGCTGGCGCGGCGGCGCCACATGGGCGCCGGTGTCGCCGAGGCTGACGGCCGCCGGAAAGGCCGCAGCCCCACGGGCTGTGGGGCCACGCGAGCGGCTGCCAAAGAGATTTCCAACGAGGCACAGCTTTCCCTCCTGACTCTTTGGGCGTGGGAGCTGTCGCCAGAGCCGCGGCCCTACCGGAAAATGCTTCGCAGGCTGGCGTGGCGGCGCCACATGGTCGCAGGTGTCGCCGAGGCTGACGGCCGCCGGAAAGCCCCGCAGCCCCACGGGCTGTGGGGCCACGCGAGCGGCTGCCAAAGAGCTTTCCAAGGAGGCACGGCTTTCCCTCCTGGCTCTTCGGGCGTGGGAGCTGTCGCCAGAGCCGCGGCCCTACCGGAAAATGCTTCGCAGGCTGGCGCTGCGGCGCCACGTGGTCGCAGGTGTCGCCGAGGCTGACGGCCGCCGGAAAGCCCGCAGTCCCACGGGCTGTGGGGCCACGCGAGCGGCTGCCAAAGAGCTTTCCAAGGAGGCACGGCTTTCCCTCCTGGCTCTTCGGGCGTGGGAGCTGTCGCCAGAGCCGCGGCCCTACCGGAAAATGCTTCGCAGGCTGGCGCGGCGGCGCCACGTGGTCGCAGGTGTCGCCGAGGCTGACAGCCGCCGGAAAGCCCGCAGCCCCCACGGGCTGTGGGGCCACGCGATCGGCTGCCAAAGAGCTTTCTAACGAGGCACGGCTTTCCCTCCTGGCTCTTCGGGCATGGGAGCTGTCGCCAGAGCCGCGGCCCTACCGGAAAATGCTTCGCAGGGTGGCGTGGCGTCGCAACGTGGGCACTGGTGTCGCCGAAGCTGAAGGCCGCCGGAAAGCCCGCAGCCCCACGGGCTGTGGGGCCACACGAGCGGCTGCCAAAGAGCTTTCCAACGAGGCACGGCTTTCCCTCCTGGCTCTTCGGGCGTGGGAGCTGTCGCCAGAGCCGCGGCCCTACCGGAAAATGCTTCGCAGGCTGGCGCTGCGGCGCCACGTGGTCGCAGGTGTCGCCGAGGCTGACGGCCGCCGGAAAGCCCGCAGTCCCACGGGCTGTGGGGCCACGCGAGCGGCTGCCAAAGAGCTTTCCAAGGAGGCACGGCTTTCCCTCCTGGCTCTTCGGGCGTGGGAGCTGTCGCCAGAGCCGCGGCCCTACCGGAAAATGCTTCGCAGGCTGGCGCGGCGGCGCCACGTGGTCGCAGGTGTCGCCGAGGCTGACAGCCGCCGGAAAGCCCGCAGCCCCACGGGCTGTGGGGCCACGCGATCGGCTGCCAAAGAGCTTTCTAACGAGGCACGGCTTTCCCTCCTGGCTCTTCGGGCATGGGAGCTGTCGCCAGAGCCGCGGCCCTACCGGAAAATGCTTCGCAGGGTGGCGTGGCGTCGCAACGTGGGCACTGGTGTCGCCGAAGCTGAAGGCCGCCGGAAAGCCCGCAGCCCCACGGGCTGTGGGGCCACACGAGCGGCTGCCAAAGAGCTTTCCAACGAGGCACGGCTTTCCCTCCTGGCTCTTCGGGCGTGGGAGCTGTCGCCAGAGCCGCGGCCCTACCGGAAAATGCTTCGCAGGCTGGCGCGGCGGCGCCACGTGGGCGCCAGTGGTGTCGAGGCTGACGGCCGCCGGAAAGCCCGCAGCCCCACGGGCTGTGGGGCCACGCAAGCGGCTGCCAAAGAGCTTTCCAAGGAGGCACGGCTTTCCCTCCTGGCTCTTCGGGTGTGGGAGCTGTCGCCAGAGCCGCGGCCCTACCGGAAAATGCTTCGCAGGCTGGTGACGCGGCGCTATGTGGTCGCAGGTGTCGCCGAGGCTGACGGCCGCCGGAAAGCCCGCAGCCCCACGGGCTGTGGGGCCACGCGAGCGGCTGCCAAAGAGCTTTCCAACGAGGCACGGCTTTCCCTCCTGGCTCTTCGGGTGTGGGAGCTGTCGCCAGAGCCGCGGCCCTACCTGAAAATGCTTCGCAGGCTGGCGTGGCGGCGCCACGTGGACGCAGGTGTCGCCGAGGCTGACGGCCACCGGAAAGCCCGCAGCCCCACGGGCTGTGGGGCCACGCGAGCGGCTGCCAAGGAGCTTTCCAACGAGGCACAGCTTTCCCTCCTGGCTCTTCGGGCGTGGGAGCTGTCGCCAGAGCCGCGGCCCTACCGGAAAATGCTTCGCAGGCTGGCGTGGCGGCGCCATGTGGTCGCAGGTGTCGCCGAGGCTGACAGCTGCCGGAAAGCCCGCAGCCCCACGGGCTGTGGGGCCACGCGAGCGGCTGCCAAAGAGTTTCCAACGAGGCACGGCTTTCCCTCCTGGCTCTTCGGGCGTGGGAGCTGTCGCCAGAGCCGCGGCCCTACCGGAAAATGCTTCGCAGGCTGGCGCGGTGGCGCCACCTTGGCGCCGATGTCGCCGAGGCTGATGACCGCTAGAAAGCCCGCAGCCCCACGGGCTGTGGGGCCACGCGAGCGGCTGCCAAAGAGCTTTCCAAGGAGGTACGGCTTTCGCTCCTGGCTCTTCGGGCGTGGGAGCTGTCGCCAGAGCCGCGGCCCTACCGGAAAATGCTTCGCAGGCTGGCGCCGCGGCGCCACGTGGGCGCCGGTGGTGTCGAGGCTGACGGCCGCCGGAAAGCCCGCAGCCCCACGGGCTGTGGGGCCACGCGAGCGGCTGCCAAAGAGCTTTCCAACGAGGCACGGCTTTCCCTCCTGGCTCTTCGGGCGTGGGAGCTGTCGCCAGAGCCGCGGCCCTACCGGAAAATGCTTCGCAGGGTGGCGTGGCGTCGCCACGTGGGCACTGGTGTCGCCGAGGCTGAAGGCCGCCGGAAAGCCCGAAGCCCCACGGGCTGTGGGGCCACACGAGCGGCTGCCTAAGAGCTTTCCAAGGAGGCACGGCTTTCCCTCCTGGCTCTTCGGGCGTGGGAGCTGTCGCCAGAGCCGCGGCCCTACCGGAAAATGCTTCGCAGGCTGGCGCTGCGGCGCCACGTGGTCGCAGGTGTCGCCGAGGCTGACGGCCGCCGGAAAGCCCGCAGTCCCACGGGCTGTGGGGCCACGCGAGCGGCTGCCAAAGAGCTTTCCAAGGAGGCACGGCTTTCCCTCCTGGCTCTTCGGGCGTGGGAGCTGTCGCCAGAGCCGCGGCCCTACCGGAAAATGCTTCGCAGGCTGGCGCGGCGGCGCCACGTGGTCGCAGGTGTCGCCGAGGCTGACAGCCGCCGGAAAGCCCGCAGCCCCACGGGCTGTGGGGCCACGCGATCGGCTGCCAAAGAGCTTTCTAACGAGGCACGGCTTTCCCTCCTGGCTCTTCGGGCATGGGAGCTGTCGCCAGAGCCGCGGCCCTACCGGAAAATGCTTCGCAGGGTGGCGTGGCGTCGCAACGTGGGCACTGGTGTCGCCGAAGCTGAAGGCCGCCGGAAAGCCCGCAGCCCCACGGGCTGTGGGGCCACACGAGCGGCTGCCAAAGAGCTTTCCAACGAGGCACGGCTTTCCCTCCTGGCTCTTCGGGCGTGGGAGCTGTCGCCAGAGCCGCGGCCCTACCGGAAAATGCTTCGCAGGCTGGCGTGGCTGTGCCACGTGGTCGCAGGTGTCGCCGAGGCTGACGGCCGCCGGAAAGCCCGCAGCCCCACGGGCTGTGGGGCCACGCGAGCGGCTGCCAAAGAGCTTTCTAACGAGGCACGGCTTTCCCTCCTGGCTCTTCGGGCGTGGGAGCTGTCGCCAGAGCCGCGGCCCTACCGGAAAATGCTTCGCAGGCTGGCGCGGCGGCGCCACGTGGGCGCCAGTGGTGTTGAGGCTGACGGCCGCCGGAAAGCCCGCAGCCCCACGGGCTGTGGGGCCACGCAAGCGGCTGCCAAAGAGCTTTCCAACGAGGCACGGCTTTCCCTCCTGGCTCTTCGGGTGTGGGAGCTGTCGCCAGAGCCGCGGCCCTACCGGAAAATGCTTCGCAGGCTGGCGCGGTGGCGCCACCTTGGCGCCGATGTCGCCGAGGCTGATGGCCGCTAGAAAGCCCGCAGCCCCACGGGCTGTGGGGCCACGCGAGCGGCTGCCAAAGAGCTTTCCAAGGAGGTACGGCTTTCGCTCCTGGCTCTTCGGGCGTGGGAGCTGTCGCCAGAGCCGCGGCCCTACCGGAAAATGCTTCGCAGGCTGGCGCCGCGGCGCCACGTGGGCGCCGGTGGTGTCGAGGCTGACGGCCGCCGGAAAGCCCGCAGCCCCACGGGCTGTGGGGCCACGCGAGCGGCTGCCAAAGAGCTTTCCAACGAGGCACGGCTTTCCCTCCTGGCTCTTCGGGCGTGGGAGCTGTCGCCAGAGCCGCGGCCCTACCGGAAAATGCTTCGCAGGGTGGCGTGGCGTCGCCACGTGGGCACTGGTGTCGCCGAGGCTGAAGGCCGCCGGAAAGCCCGCAGCCCCACGGGCTGTGGGGCCACACGAGCGGCTGCCAAAGAGCTTTCCAACGAGGCACGGCTTTCCCTCCTGGCTCTTCGGGCGTGGGAGCTGTCGCCAGAGCCGCGGCCCTACCGGAAAATGCTTCGCAGGCTGGCGTGGCTGCGCCACGTGGTCGCAGGTGTCGCCGAGGCTGACGGCCGCCGCAAAGCCCGCAGCCCCACGGGCTGTGGGGCCACGCGAGCGGCTGCCAAAGAGCTTTCCAACGAGGCACGGCTTTCCCTCCTGGCTCTTCGGGCGTGGGAGCTGTCGCCAGAGCCGCGGCCCTACTGGAAAATGCTTCGCAGGGTGGCGTGGCGTCGCCACGTGGGCACTGGTGTCGCCGAGGCTGAAGGCCGCCGGAAAGCCCGCAGCCCCACGGGCTGTGGGGCCACACGAGCGGCTGCCAAAGAGCTTTCCAACGAGGCACGGCTTTCCCTCCTGGCTCTTCGGGCGTGGGAGCTGTCGCCAGAGCCGCGGCCCTACCGGAAAATGCTTCGCAGGCTGGCGTGGCTGCGCCACGTGGTCGCAGGTGTCGCCGAGGCTGACGGCCGCCGGAAAGCCCGCAGCCCCACGGGCTGTGGGGCCACGCGAGCGGCTGCCAAAGAGCTTTCTAACGAGGCACGGCTTTCCCTCCTGGCTCTTCGGGCGTGGGAGCTGTCGCCAGAGCCGCGGCCCTACCGGAAAATGCTTCGCAGGCTGGCGCGGCGGCGCCACGTGTGCGCCGGTGGTGTCGAGGCTGACGGCCGCCGGAAAGCCCGCAGCCCCACGGGCTGTGGGGCCACGCGAGCGGCTGCCAAAGAGCTTTCCAACGAGGCACGGCTTTCCCTCCTGGCTCTTCGGGCGTGGGAGCTGTCGCCAGAGCCGCGGCCCTACCGGAAAATGCTTCGCAGGCTGGCGTGGCGGCGCCACGTGGGCGCAGGTGTCGCCGAGGCTGATGGCCGCCGGAAAGCCCGCAGCCCCACGGGCTGTGGGGCCACGCGAGCGGCTGCCAAAGAGCTTTCCAACGAGGCACAGCTTTCCCTCCTGGCTCTTCGGGCGTGGGAGCTGTCGCCAGAGCCGCGGCCCTACTGGAAAATGCTTCGCAGGCTGGCGCGGCGGCGCCACGTGGGCGCCAGTGTCGCCGAGGCTGACAGCCGCCGGAAAGCCCGCAGCCCCACGGGCTGTGGGGCCACGCGAGCGGCTGCCAAAGGGGTTTCCAACGAGGCACGGCTTTCCCTCCTGGCTCTTCGGGCGTGGGAGCTGTCGCCAGAGCCGCGGCCCTACCGGAAAATGCTTCGCAGGCTGGCGCGGCGGCGCCACGTGGTCGCAGGAGTCGCCGAGGCTGACAGCCGCCGGAAAGCCCGCAGCCCCACGGGCTGTGGGGCCACGCGAGCGGCTGCCAAAGAGCTTTCTAACGAGGCACGGCTTTCCCTCCTGGCTCTTCGGGCGTGGGAGCTGTCGCCAGAGCCGCGGCCCTACCGGAAAATGCTTCGCAGGCTGGCGCGGTGGCGCCACCTTGGCGCCGATGTCGCTGAGGCTGATGGCCGCCAGAAAGCCCACAGCCCCACGGGCTGTGGGGCCACGCGAGCGGCTGCCAAAGAGGTTTCCAAGAAGGCACGGCTTTCCCTCCTGGCTCTTCGGGTGTGGGAGCTGTCGCCAGAGCCGCGGCCCTACCGGAAAATGCTTCGCAGGCTGGCGCGGCGGCGCCACGTGGTCGCAGGTGTCGCCGAGGCTGACAGCCGCCGGAAAGCCCGCAGCCCCACGGGCTGTGGGGCCACACGAGCGGCTGCCAAAGACCTTTCTAACGAGGCACGGCTTTCCCTCCTGGCTCTTCGGGCGTGGGAGCTGTCGCCAGAGCCGCGGCCCTACCGGAAAATGCTTCGCAGGCTGGTGACGCGGCGCTATGTGGTCGCAGGTGTCGCCGAGGCTGACGGCCGCCGGAAAGCCCGCAGCCCCACGGGCTGTGGGGCCACGCGAGCGGCTGCCAAAGAGCTTTCCAAGGAGGCACGGCTTTCCCTCCTGGCTCTTCGGGCGTGGGAGCTGTCGCCAGAGCCGCGGCCCTACCGGAAAATGCTTCGCAGGCTGGTGACGCGGCGCTATGTGGTCGCAGGTGTCGCCGAGGCTGACGGCCGCCGGAAAGCCCGCAGCCCCACGGGCTGTGGGGCCACGCGAGCGGCTGCCAAAGAGCTTTCCAACGAGGCACGGCTTTCCCTGCTGGCTCTTCGGGCGTGGGAGCTGTCGCCAGAGCCGCGGCCCTACTGGAAAATGCTTCGCAGGGTGGCGTGGCGTCGCCACGTGGGCACTGGTGTCGCCGAGGCTGAAGGCCGCCGGAAAGCCCGCAGCCCCACGGGCTGTGGGGCCACACGAGCGGCTGCCAAAGAGCTTTCCAACGAGGCACGGCTTTCCCTCCTGGCTCTTCGGGCGTGGGAGCTGTCGCCAGAGCCGCGGCCCTACCGGAAAATGCTTCGCAGGCTGGCGTGGCTGCGCCACGTGGTCGCAGGTGTCGCCGAGGCTGACGGCCGCCGGAAAGCCCGCAGCCCCACGGGCTGTGGGGCCACGCGAGCGGCTGCCAAAGAGCTTTCTAACGAGGCACGGCTTTCCCTCCTGGCTCTTCGGGCGTGGGAGCTGTCGCCAGAGCCGCGGCCCTACCGGAAAATGCTTCGCAGGCTGGCGCGGCGGCGCCACGTGTGCGCCGGTGGTGTCGAGGCTGACGGCCGCCGGAAAGCCCGCAGCCCCACGGGCTGTGGGGCCACGCGAGCGGCTGCCAAAGAGCTTTCCAACGAGGCACGGCTTTCCCTCCTGGCTCTTCGGGCGTGGGAGCTGTCGCCAGAGCCGCGGCCCTACCGGAAAATGCTTCGCAGGCTGGCGTGGCGGCGCCACGTGGGCGCAGGTGTCGCCGAGGCTGACGGCCGCCGGAAAGCCCGCAGCCCCACGGGCTGTGGGGCCACGCGAGCGGCTGCCAAAGAGCTTTCCAACGAGGCACAGCTTTCCCTCCTGGCTCTTCGGGCGTGGGAGCTGTCGCCAGAGCCGCGGCCCTACCGGAAAATGCTTCGCAGGCTGGCGCGGCGGCGCCACGTGGGCGCCGGTGTCGCCGAGGCTCACGGCCGCCGGAAAGCCCGCAGCCCCACGGGCTGTGGGGCCACGCGAGCGGCTGCCAAAGAGCTTTCCAAGGAGGCACGGCTTTCCCTCCTGGCTCTTCGGGCGTGGGAGCTGTCGCCAGAGCCGCGGCCCTACCGGAAAATGCTTCGCAGGCTGGTGACGCGGCGCTATGTGGTCGCAGGTGTCGCCGAGGCTGACGGCCGCCGGAAAGCCCGCAGCCCCACGGGCTGTGGGGCCACGCGAGCGGCTGCCAAAGAGCTTTCCAAGGAGGCACGGCTTTCGCTCCTGGCTCTTCGGGCGTGGGAGCTGTCGCCAGAGCCGCGGCCCTACCGGAAAATGCTTCGCAGGCTGGCGCCGCGGCGCCACGTGGGCACCGGTGGTGTCGAGGCTGACGGCCGCCGGAAAGCCCGCAGCCCCACGGGCTGTGGGGCCACGCGAGCGGCTGCCAAAGAGCTTTCCAACGAGGCACGGCTTTCCCTGCTGGCTCTTCGGGCGTGGGAGCTGTCGCCAGAGCCGCGGCCCTACTGGAAAATGCTTCGCAGGGTGGCGTGGCGTCGCCACGTGGGCACTGGTGTCGCCGAGGCTGAAGGCCGCCGGAAAGCCCGCAGCCCCACGGGCTGTGGGGCCACACGAGCGGCTGCCAAAGAGCTTTCCAACGAGGCACGGCTTTCCCTCCTGGCTCTTCGGGCGTGGGAGCTGTCGCCAGAGCCGCGGCCCTACCGGAAAATGCTTCGCAGGCTGGCGTGGCTGCGCCACGTGGTCGCAGGTGTCGCCGAGGCTGACGGCCGCCGGAAAGCCCGCAGCCCCACGGGCTGTGGGGCCACGCGAGCGGCTGCCAAAGAGCTTTCTAACGAGGCACGGCTTTCCCTGCTGGCTCTTCGGGCGTGGGAGCTGTCGCCAGAGCCACGGCCCTACCGGAAAATGCTTCGCAGGCTGGCGCGGCGGCGCCACGTGTGCGCCGGTGGTGTCGAGGCTGACGGCCGCCGGAAAGCCCGCAGCCCCACGGGCTGTGGGGCCACGCGAGCGGCTGCCAAAGAGCTTTCCAACGAGGCACGGCTTTCCCTCCTGGCTCTTCGGGCGTGGGAGCTGTCGCCAGAGCCGCGGCCCTACCGGAAAATGCTTCGCAGGCTGGCGTGGCGGCGCCACGTGGGCGCAGGTGTCGCCGAGGCTGACGGCCGCCGGAAAGCCCGCAGCCCCACGGGCTGTGGGGCCACGCGAGCGGCTGCCAAAGAGCTTTCCAACGAGGCACAGCTTTCCCTCCTGGCTCTTCGGGCGTGGGAGCTGTCGCCAGAGCCGCGGCCCTACCGGAAAATGCTTCGCAGGCTGGCGCAGCGGCGCCACGTGGGCGCCGGTGTCGCCGAGGCTCACGGCCGCCGGAAAGCCCGCAGCCCCACGGGCTGTGGGGCCACGCGAGCGGCTGCCAAAGAGCTTTCCAAGGAGGCACGGCTTTCCCTCCTGGCTCTTCGGGCGTGGGAGCTGTCGCCAGAGCCGCGGCCCTACCGGAAAATGCTTCGCAGGCTGGCGCGGTGGCGCCACCTTGGCGCCGATGTCGCCGAGGCTGATGGCCGCTAGAAAGCCCGCAGCCCCACGGGCTGTGGGGCCACGCGAGCGGCTGCCAAAGAGCTTTCCAAGGAGGCACGGCTTTCCCTCCTGGCTCTTCGGGCGTGGGAGCTGTCGCCAGAGCCGCGGCCCTACCGGAAAATGCTTCGCAGGCTGGCGCCGCGGCGCCACGTGGGCGCCGGTGCTGTCGAGGCTGACGGCCGCCGGAAAGCCCGCAGCCCCACGGGCTGTGGGGCCACGCGAGCGGCTGCCAAAGAGCTTTCCAAGGAGGCACGGCTTTCCCTCCTGGCTCTTCGGGCGTGGGAGCTGTCGCCAGAGCCGCGGCCCTACCGGAAAATGCTTCGCAGGGTGGCGTGGCGTCGCCACGTGGGCACTGGTGTCGCCGAGGCTGAAGGCCGCCGGAAAGCCCGCAGCCCCACGGGCTGTGGGGCCACACGAGCGGCTGCCAAAGAGCTTTCCAACGAGGCATGGCTTTCCCTCCTGGCTCTTCGGGCGTGGGAGCTGTCGCCAGAGCCGCGGCCCTACCGGAAAATGCTTCGCAGGCTGGCGCGGCGGCACCACGTGGGCGCCGGTGGTGTCGAGGCTGACGGCCGCCGGAAAGCCCGCAGCCCCACGGGCTGTGGGGCCACGCGAGCGGCTGCCAAAGAGCTTTCCAACGAGGCACGGCTTTCCCTCCTGGCTCTTCGGGCGTGGGAGCTGTCGCCAGAGCCGCGGCCCTACCGGAAAATGCTTCGCAGGCTGGTGTGGCGGCGCCACATGGTCGCAGGTGTCGCCGAGGCTGACGGCCGCCGGAAAGCCCGCAGCCCCACGGGCTGTAGGCCCACGCGAGCGGCTGCCAAAGAGCTTTCCAAGGAGGCACGGCTTTCCCTCCTGGCTCTTCGGGCGTGGGAGCTGTCGCCAGAGCCGCGGCCCTACCGGAAAATGCTTCGCAGGCTGGCGCTGCGGCGCCACGTGGTCGCAGGTGTCGCCGAGGCTGACGGCCGCCGGAAAGCCCGCAGCCCCACGGGCTGTGGGGCCACGCGAGCGGCTGCCAAAGAGCTTTCCAAGGAGGCACGGCTTTCCCTCCTGGCTCTTCGGGCGTGGGAGCTATCGCAAGAGCCGCGGCCCTACCGGAAAATGCTTCGCAGGCTGGCGCGGCGGCGCCACGTGGGCACCGGTGGCGCCGAGGCTGACGGCCGCCGGAAAGCCCGCAGCCCCACGGGCTGTGGGGCCACGCGAGCGGCTGCCAAAGAGCTTTCCAACGAGGCACGGATTTCCCTCCAGGCTCTTCGGGCATGGGAGCTGTCGCCAGAGCCGCGGCCCTACCGGAAAATGCTTCGCAGGCTAGCGTGGCGGCGCCACGTGGGCGCAGGTGTCGCCGAGGCTGACGGCCGCCGGAAAGCCCGCAGCCCCACGGGCTGTGGGGCCACGCGAGCGGCTGCCAAAGAGCTTTCCAACGAGGCACGGCTTTCCCTCCTGGCTCTTCGGGCGTGGGAGCTGTCGCCAGAGCCGCGGCCCTACCGGAAAATGCTTCGCAGGCTGGTGCGGCGGCGCCACATGGGCGCCGGTGTCGCCGAGGCTGACGGCCGCCGGAAAGCCCGCAGCCCCACGGGCTGTGGGGCCCACGCGAGCGGCTGCCAAAGAGATTTCCAACGAGGCACAGCTTTCCCTCCTGACTCTTCGGGCTTGGGAGCTGTCGCCAGAGCCGCGGCCCTACCGGAAAATGCTTCGCAGGCTGGCGTGGCGGCGCCACATGATCGCAGGTGTCGCCGAGGCTGACGGCCGCCGGAAAGCCCGCAGCCCCACGGGCTGTGGGGCCACACGAGCGGCTGCCAAAGAGCTTTCCAAGGAGGCACGGCTTTCCCTCCTGGCTCTTCGGGCGTGGGAGCTGTCGCCAGAGCCGCGGCCCTACCGGAAAATGCTTCGCAGGCTGGCGCTGCGGCGCCACGTGGTCGCAGGTGTCGCCGAGGTTGACGGCCGCCGGAAAGCCCGCAGTCCCACGGGCTGTGGGGCCACGCGAGCGGCTGCCAAAGAGCTTTCCAAGGAGGCACGGCTTTCCCTGCTGGCTCTTCGGGCGTGGGAGCTGTCGCCAGAGCCGCGGCCCTACCGGAAAATGCTTCGCAGGCTGGCGCGGCGGCGCCACGTGGTCGCAGGTGTCGCCGAGGCTGACAGCCGCCGGAAAGCCCGCAGCCCCACGGGCTGTGGGGCCACGCGAGCGGCTGCCAAAGAGCTTTCTAACGAGGCACGGCTTTCCCTCCTGGCTCTTCGGGCGTGGGAGCTGTCGCCAGAGCCGCGGCCCTACCGGAAAATGCTTCGCAGGCTGGCGCGGTGGCGCCACCTTGGCGCCGATGTCGCTGAGGCTGATGGCCGCCAGAAAGCCCGCAGCCCCACGGGCTGTGGGGCCACGCGAGCGGCTGCCAAAGAGGTTTCCAAGGAGGCGCGGCTTTCCCTCCTGGCTCTTCGGGTGTGGGAGCTGTCGCCAGAGCCGCGGCCCTACCGGAAAATGCTTCGCAGGCTGGCGCGGCGGCGCCACGTGGTCGCAGGTGTCGCCGAGGCTGACAGCCGCCGGAAAGCCCGCAGCCCCACGGGCTGTGGGGCCACACGAGCGGCTGCCAAAGAGCTTTCTAACGAGGCACGGCTTTCCCTCCTGGCTCTTCGGGCGTGGGAGCTGTCGCCAGAGCCGCGGCCCTACCGGAAAATGCTTCGCAGGCTGGTGACACGGCGCTATGTGGTCGCAGGTGTCGCCGAGGCTGACGGCCGCCGGAAAGCCCGCAGCCCCACGGGCTGTGGGGCCACGCGAGCGGCTGCCAAGGAGCTTTCCAACGAGGCACAGCTTTCCCTCCTGGCTCTTCGGGCGTGGGAGCTGTCGCCAGAGCCGCGGCCCTACCGGAAAATGCTTCGCAGGCTGGCGTGGCGGCGCCATGTGGTCGCAGGTGTCGCCGAGGCTGACAGCTGCCGGAAAGCCCGCAGCCCCACGGGCTGTGGGGCCACGCGAGCGGCTGCCAAAGAGTTTCCAACGAGGCACGGCTTTCCCTCCTGGCTCTTCGGGCGTGGGAGCTGTCGCCAGAGCCGCGGCCCTACCGGAAAATGCTTCGCAGGCTGGCGCGGTGGCGCTACCTTGGCGCCGATGTCGCCGAGGCTGATGGCCGCTAGAAAGCCCGCAGCCCCACGGGCTGTGGGGCCACGCGAGCGGCTGCCAAAGAGCTTTCCAAGGAGGCACGGCTTTCGCTCCTGGCTCTTCTGGCGTGGGAGCTGTCGCCAGAGCCGCGGCCCTACCGGAAAATGCTTCGCAGGCTGGCGCCGCCGCGCCACGTGGGCGCCGGTGGTGTCGAGGCTGACGGCCGCCGGAAAGCCCGCAGCCCCACGGGCTGTGGGGCCACGCGAGCGGCTGCCAAAGAGCTTTCCAACGAGGCACGGCTTTCCCTCCTGGCTCTTCGGGCGTGGGAGCTGTCGCCAGAGCCGCGGCCCTACCGGAAAATGCTTCGCAGGCTGGCGCGGGGGCGGCACTTGGGCACTGGTGTCGCCGAGGCTGACAGCCGCCGGAAAGCCCGCAGCCCCACGGGCTGTGGGGCCACGCGAGCGGCTGCCAAAGGGGTTTCCAACGAGGCACGGCTTTCCCTCCTGGCTCTTCGGGCGTGGGAGCTGTCGCCAGAGCCGCGGCCCTACCGGAAAATGCTTCGCAGGCTGGCGCGGCGGCGCCACGTGGTCGCAGGAGTCGCCGAGGCTGACAGCCGCCGGAAATCCCGCAGCCCCACGGGCTGTGGGGCCACGCGAGCGGCTGCCAAAGAGATTTCTAACGAGGCACGGCTTTCCCTCCTGGCTCTTCGGGCGTGGGAGCTGTCGCCAGAGCCGCGGCCCTACCGGAAAATGCTTCGCAGGCTGGCGCGGTGGCGCCACCTTGGCGCCGATGTCGCTGAGGCTGATGGCCGCCAGAAAGCCCACAGCCCCACGGGCTGTGGGGCCACGCGAGCGGCTGCCAAAGAGGTTTCCAAGAAGGCACGGCTTTCCCCTCCTGGCTCTTCGGGCGTGGGAGCTGTCGCCAGAGCCGCGGCCCTACCGGAAAATGCTTCGCAGGCTGGCGCGGCGGCGCCACGTGGTCGCAGGTGTCGCCGAGGCTGACATCCGCCGGAAAGCCCGCAGCCCCACGGGCTGTGGGGCCACGCGAGCGGCTGCCAAAGAGCTTTCTAACGAGGCACGGCTTTCCCTCCTGGCTCTTCGGGCGTGGGAGCTGTCGCCAGAGCCGCGGCCCTACCGGAAAATGCTTCGCAGGCTGGTGACGCGGCGCTATGTGGTCGCAGGTGTCGCCGAGGCTGACGGCCGCCGGAAAGCCCGCAGCCCCACGGGCTGTGGGGGCCACGCGAGCGGCTGCCAAAGAGCTTTCCAAGGAGGCACGGCTTTCGCTCCTGGCTCTTCGGGCGTGGGAGCTGTCGCCAGAGCCGCGGCCCTACCGGAAAATGCTTCGCAGACTGGCGCCGCGGCGCCACGTGGGCACCGGTGGTGTCGAGGCTGACGGCCGCCGGAAAGCCCGCAGCCCCACGGGCTGTGGGGCCACGCGAGCGGCTGCCAAAGAGCTTTCCAACGAGGCACGGCTTTCCCTCCTGGCTCTTCGGGCGTGGGAGCTGTCGCCAGAGCCGCGGCCCTACTGGAAAATGCTTCGCAGGGTGGCGTGGCGTCGCCACGTGGGCACTGGTGTCGCCGAGGCTGAAGGCCGCCGGAAAGCCCGCAGCCCCACGGGCTGTGGGGCCACACGAGCGGCTGCCAAAGAGCTTTCCAACGAGGCACGGCTTTCCCTCCTGGCTCTTCGGGCGTGGGAGCTGTCGCCAGAGCCGCGGCCCTACCGGAAAATGCTTCGCAGGCTGGCGTGGCTGCGCCACGTGGTCGCAGGTGTCGCCGAGGCTGACGGCCGCCGGAAAGCCCGCAGCCCCACGGACTGTGGGGCCACGCGAGCGGCTGCCAAAGAGCTTTCTAACGAGGCACGGCTTTCCCTCCTGGCTCTTCGGGCGTGGGAGCTGTCGCCAGAGCCGCGGCCCTACCGGAAAATGCTTCGCAGGCTGGCGTGGCGGCGCCACGTGGGCGCAGGTGTCGCCGAGGCTGACGGCCGCCGGAAAGCCCGCAGCCCCACGGGCTGTGGGGCCACGCGAGCGGCTGCCAAAGATGTTTCCAACGAGGCACAGCTTTCCCTCCTGGCTCTTCGGGCGTGGGAGCTGTCGCCAGAGCCGCGGCCCTACCGGAAAATGCTTCGCAGGCTGGCGCGGCGGCGCCACGTGGGCGCCAGTGTCGCCGAGGCTGACAGCCGCCGGAAAGCCCGCAGCCCCACGGGCTGTGGGGCCACGCGAGCGGCTGCCAAAGGGGTTTCCAACGAGGCACGGCTTTCCCTCCTGGCTCTTCGGGCGTGGGAGCTGTCGCCAGAGCCGCGGCCCTACCGGAAAATGCTTCGCAGGCTGGCGCGGCGGCGCCACGTGGTCGCAGGAGTCGCCGAGGCTGACAGCCGCCGGAAAGCCCGCAGCCCCACTTGCTGTGGGGCCACGCGAGCGGCTGCCAAAGAGCTTTCTAACGAGGCACGGCTTTCCCTCCTGGCTCTTCGGGCGTGGGAGCTGTCGCCAGAGCCGCGGCCCTACCGGAAAATGCTTCGCAGGCTGGCGCGGTGGCGCCACCTTGGCGCCGATGTCGCTGAGGCTGATGGCCGCCAGAAAGCCCACAGCCCCACGGGCTGTGGGGCCACGCGAGCGGCTGCCAAAGAGGTTTCCAAGAAGGCACGGCTTTCCCTCCTGGCTCTTCGGGTGTGGGAGCTGTCGCCAGAGCCGCGGCCCTACCGGAAAATGCTTCGCAGGCTGGCGCGGCGGCGCCACGTGGTCGCAGGTGTCGCCGAGGCTGACAGCCGCCGGAAAGCCCGCAGCCCCACGGGCTGTGGGGCCACACGAGCGGCTGCCAAAGAGCTTTCTAACGAGGCACGGCTTTCCCTCCTGGCTCTTCGGGCGTGGGAGCTGTCGCCAGAGCCGCGGCCCTACCGGAAAATGCTTCGCAGGCTGGCGCGGCGGCGCCACGTGTGCGCCGGTGGTGTCGAGGCTGACGGCCGCCGGAAAGCCCGCAGCCCCACGGGCTGTGGGGCCACGCGAGCGGCTGCCAAAGAGCTTTCCAACGAGGCACGGCTTTCCCTCCTGGGTCTTCGGGCGTGGGAGCTGTCGCCAGAGCCGCGGCCCTACCGGAAAATGCTTCGCAGGCTGGCGTGGCGGCGCCACGTGGTCGCAGGTGTCGCCGAGGCTGACGGCCGCCGGAAAGCCCGCAGCCCCACGGGCTGTGGGGCCACGCGAGCGGCTGCCAAAGAGCTTTCCAACGAGGCACAGCTTTCCCTCCTGGCTCTTCGGGCGTGGGAGCTGTCGCCAGAGCCACGGCCCTACCGGAAAATGCTTCGCAGGCTGGCGCGGCGGCGCCACGTGGGCGCCAGTGTCGCCGAGGCTGAAGGCCGCCGGAAAGCCCGCAGCCCCACGGGCTGTGGGGCCACGCGAACGGCTGCCAAAGAGCTTTCCAACCAGGCACGGCTTTCCCTCCTGGCTCTTCGGGCGTGGGAGCTGTCGCCAGAGCCGCGGCCCTACCGGAAAATGCTTCGCAGGCTGGCGCGGTGGCGCCACCTTGGCGCCGATGTCGCCGAGGCTGATGGCCGCTAGAAAGCCCGCAGCCCCACGGGCTGTGGGGCCACGCGAGCGGCTGCCAAAGAGCTTTCCAAGGAGGCACGGCTTTCCCTCCTGGCTCTTCGGGCGTGGGAGCTGTCGCCAGAGCCGCGGCCCTACCGGAAAATGCTTCGCAGGCTGGCGCCGCGGCGCCACGTGGGCGCCGGTGCTGTCGAGGCTGACGGCCGCCGGAAAGCCCGCAGCCCCACGGGCTGTGGGGCCACGCGAGCGGCTGCCAAAGAGCTTTCCAAGGAGGCACGGCTTTCCCTCCTGGCTCTTTGGGCGTGGGAGCTGTCGCCAGAGCCGCGGCCCTACCGGAAAATGCTTCGCAGGCTGGTGTGGCGGCGCCACATGGTCGCAGGTGTCGCCGAGGCTGACGGCCGCCGGAAAGCCCGCAGCCCCACGGGCTGTGGGGCCACGCGAGCGGCTGCCAAAGAGCTTTCCAACGAGGCACGGATTTCCCTCCAGGCTCTTCGGGCATGGGAGCTGTCGCCAGAGCCGCGGCCCTACCGGAAAGTGCTTTGCAGGCTGGCGTGGCGGCGCCACGTGGGCGCCGGTGTCGCCGAGGCTGACGGCCGCCGGAAAGCCCGCAGCCCCACGGGCTGTGGGGCCACGCGAGCGGCTGCCAAAGAGCTTTCCAAGGAGGCACGGCTTTCCCTCCTGGGTCTTCGGGCGTGGGAGCTGTCGCCAGAGCCGCGGCCCTACCGGAAAATGCTTCGCAGGCTGGCGTGGCGGCGCCACGTGGGCACTGGTGTCGCCGAGGCTGAAGGCCGCCGGAAAGCCCGCAGCCCCACGGGCTGTGGGGCCACGCGAGCGGCTGCCAAAGAGCTTTCCAACGAGGCACGGCTTTCCCTCCTGGCTCTTCGGGCGTGGGAGCTGTCGCCAGAGCCGCGGCCCTACCGGAAAATGCTTCGCAGGCTGGCGTGGCTGCGCCACGTGGTCGCAGGTGTCGCCGAGGCTGACGGCCGCCGGAAAGCCCGCAGCCCCACGGGCTGTGGGGCCACGCGAGCGGCTGCCAAAGAGCTTTCTAACGAGGCACGGCTTTCCCTCCTGGCTCTTCGGGCGTGGGAGCTGTAGCCAGAGCCGCGGCCCTACCGGAAAATGCTTCGCAGGCTGGCGCGGCGGCGCCACGTGTGCGCCGGTGGTGTCGAGGCTGACGGCCGCCGGAAAGCCCGCAGCCCCACGGGCTGTGGGGCCACGCGAGCGGCTGCCAAAGAGCTTTCCAAGGAGGCACGGCTTTCCCTCCTGGCTCTTCGGGCGTGGGAGCTGTCGCCAGAGCCGCGGCCCTACCGGAAAATGCTTCGCAGGCTGGCGCGGGGGCGGCACTTGGGCGCCGGTGTCGCCGAGGCTGACAGCCGCCGGAAAGCCCGCAGCCCCACGGGCTGTGGGGCCACGCGAGCGGCTGCCAAAGGGGTTTCCAACGAGGCACGGCTTTCCCTCCTGGCTCTTTGGGCGTGGGAGCTGTCGCCAGAGCCGCGGCCCTACCGGAAAATGCTTCGCAGGCTGGTGACACGGCGCTATGTGGTCGCAGGTGTCGCCGAGGCTGACGGCCGCCGGAAAGCCCGCAGCCCCACGGGCTGTGGGGCCACGCGAGCGGCTGCCAAAGAGCTTTCCAAGGAGGCACGGCTTTCGCTCCTGGCTCTTCGGGCGTGGGAGCTGTCGCCAGAGCCGCGGCCCTACCGGAAAATGCTTCGCAGGCTGGCGCCTCGGCGCCACGTGGGCGCCGGTGGTGTCGAGGCTGACGGCCGCCGGAAAGCCCGCAGCCCCACGGGCTGTGGGGCCACGCGAGCGGCTGCCAAAGAGCTTTCCAAGGAGGCACGGCTTTCCCTCCTGGCTCTTCCGGCGTGGGAGCTGTCGCCAGAGCCGCGGCCCTACCGGAAAATGCTTCGCAGGCTGGCGTGGCGTCGCCACGTGGGCACTGGTGTCGCCGAGGCTGAAGGCCGCCGGAAAGCCCGCAGCCCCACGGGCTGTGGGGCCACACGAGCGGCTGCCAAAGAGCTTTCCAACGAGGCATGGCTTTCCCTCCTGGCTCTTCGGGCGTGGGAGCTGTCGCCAGAGCCGCGGCCCTACCGGAAAATGCTTCGCAGGCTGGCGTGGCTGCGCCACGTGGTCGCAGGTGTCGCCGAGGCTGACGGCCGCCGGAAAGCCCGCAGCCCCACGGGCTGTGGGGCCACGCGAGCGGCTGCCAAAGAGCTTTCTAACGAGGCACGGCTTTCCCTCCTGGCTCTTCGGGCGTGGGAGCTGTCGCCAGAGCCGCGGCCCTACCGGAAAATGCTTCGCAGGCTGGCGCGGCGGCGCCACGTGTGCGCCGGTGGCGCCGAGGCTGACGGCCGCCGGAAAGCCCGCAGCCCCACGGGCTGTGGGGCCACGCGAGCGGCTGCCAAAGAGCTTTCCAAGGAGGCACGGCTTTCCCTCCTGGCTCTTCGGGCGTGGGAGCTGTCGCCAGAGCCGCGGCCCCTACCGGAAAATGCTTTACAGGCTGGCGCGGCGGCGCCACGTGGGCGCCGGTGTCGCCGAGGCTGACAGCCGCCGGAAAGCCCGCAGCCCCACGGGCTGTGGGGCCACACGAGCGGCTGCCAAAGAGCTTTCTAACGAGGCACGGCTTTCCCTCCTGGCTCTTCGGGCGTGGGAGCTGTCGCCAGAGCCGCGGCCCTACCGGAAAATGCTTCGCAGGCTGGTGACGCGGGGCTATGTGGTCGCAGGTGTCGCCGAGGCTGACGGCCGCCGGAAAGCCCGCAGCCCCACGGGCTGTGGGGCCACGCGAGCGGCTGCCAAAGAGCTTTCCAAGGAGGCACGGCTTTCGCTCCTGGCTCTTCGGGCGTGGGAGCTGTCGCCAGAGCCGCGGCCCTACCGGAAAATGCTTCGCAGGCTGGCGCCGCGGCGCCACGTGGGCGCCGGTGGTGTCGAGGCTGACGGCCGCCGGAAAGCCCGCAGCCCCACGGGCTGTGGGGCCATGCGAGCGGCTGCCAAAGAGCTTTCCAAGGAGGCACGGCTTTCCCTCCTGGCTCTTCGGGCGTGGGAGCTGTCGCCAGAGCCGCGGCCCTACCGGAAAATGCTTCGCAGGGTGGCGTGGCGTCGCCACGTGGGCACTGGTGTCGCCGAGGCTGAAGGCCGCCGGAAAGCCCGCAGCCCCACGGGCTGTGGGGCCACACGAGCGGCTGCCAAAGAGCTTTCCAACGAGGCACGGCTTTCCCTCCTGGCTCTTCGGGCGTGGGAGCTGTCGCCAGAGCCGCGGCCCTACCGGAAAATGCTTCGCAGGCTGGCGTGGCTGCGCCACGTGGTCGCAGGTGTCGCCGAGGCTGACGGCCGCCGGAAAGCCCGCAGCCCCACGGGCTGTGGGGCCACGCGAGCGGCTGCCAAAGAGCTTTCTAACGAGGCACGGCTTTCCCTCCTGGCTCTTCGGGCGTGGGAGCTGTAGCCAGAGCCGCGGCCCTACCGGAAAATGCTTCGCAGGCTGGCGTGGCGGCGCCATGTGTGCGCCGGTGGTGTCGAGGCTGACGGCCGCCGGAAAGCCCGCAGCCCCACGGGCTGTGGGGCCACGCGAGCGGCTGCCAAAGAGCTTTCCAATGAAGCACGGCTTTCCCTCCTGGCTCTTCGGGCGTGGGAGCTGTCGCCAGAGCCGCGGCCCTACCGGAAAATGCTTCGCAGGCTGGCGCGGCGGCGGCACTTGGGCGCCGGTGTCGCCGAGGCTGACGGCCGCCAGAAAGCCCGCAGCCCCACGGGCTGTGGGGCCACGCGAGCGGCTGCCAAAGAGCTTTCCAACGAGGCACGGCTTTCCCTCCTGGCTCTTCGGGCGTGGGAGCTGTCGCCAGAGCCGCGGCCCTACCGGAAAATGCTTCGCAGGCTGACGCGGCGGTACCACGTGGGCGCCAGTGTCGCCATCGCTGACGGCCGCTGGAAAGCCTGCAGCCCCACGGGCTGTGGGGCCACGCGAGCGGCTGCCAAAGAGCTTTCCAACGAGGCACGGCTTTCCCTCCTGGCTCTTCGGGCGTGGGAGCTGTCGCCAGAGCCGCGGCCCTACCGGAAAATGCTTCGCAGGCTGGCGTGGCGGCGCCACGTGGGCGCCGGTGTCGCCGAGGCTGACGGCCGCCGGAAAGCCCGCAGCCCCACGGGCTGTGGGGCCACGCGAGCGGCTGCCAAAGAGGTTTCCAACGAGGCACAGCTTTCCCTCCTGGCTCTTCGGGCGTGGGAGCTGTCGCCAGAGCCGCAGCCCTACCGGAAAATGCTTCGCAGGCTGGCTTGGCGGCGCCACGTGGGCGCAGGTGTCGCCGAGGCTGACGGCCGCCGGAAAGCCCGCAGCCCCACGGGCTGTGGGGCCACGCGAGCGGCTGCCAAAGAGCTTTCCAACGAGGCACGGCTTTCCCTCCTGGCTCTTTCGGGCGTGGGAGCTGTCGCCAGAGCCGCGGCCCTACCGGAAAATGCTTCGCAGGCTGGCGCCACGGCGCCACATGGGCGCCGGTGTCGCCGAGGCTGACGGCCGCCGGAAAGCCCGCAGCCCCACGGGCTGTGGGGCCACGCGAGCGGCTGCCAAAGAGCTTTCCAAGGAGGCACGGCTTTCCCTCCTGGCTCTTCGGGCGTGGGAGCTGTCGCCAGAGCCGCGGCCCTACCGGAAAATGCTTCGCAGGGTGGCGTGGCGTCGCCACGTGGGCACTGGTGTCGCCGAGGCTGAAGGCCGCCGGAAAGCCCGCAGCCCCACGGGCTGTGGGGCCACACGAGCGGCTGCCAAAGAGCTTTCCAACGAGGCACGGCTTTCCCTCCTGGCTCTTCGGGCGTGGGAGCTGTCGCCAGAGCGCGGCCCTACCGGAAAATGCTTCGCAGGCTGGCGTGGCTGCGCCACGTGGTCGCAGGTGTCGCCGAGGCTGACGGCCGCCGGAAAGCCCGCAGCCCCACGGGCTGTGGGGCCACGCGAGCGGCTGCCAAAGAGCTTTCTAACGAGGCACGGCTTTCCCTCCTGGCTCTTCGGGCGTGGGAGCTGTAGCCAGAGCCGCGGCCCTACCGGAAAATGCTTCGCAGGCTGGCGCGGCGGCGCCACGTGTGCGCCGGTGGTGTCGAGGCTGACGGCCGCCGGAAAGCCCGCAGCCCCACGGGCTGTGGGGCCACGCGAGCGGCTGCCAAAGGGGTTTCCAACGAGGCACGGCTTTCCCTCCTGGCTCTTCGGGCGTGGGAGCTGTCGCCAGAGCCGCGGCCCTACCGGAAAATGCTTCGCAGGCTGGCGCGGCGGCGCCACCTTTGAACCGGTGTCGCCGAGGCTGACGGCCGCCAGAAAGCCCGCAGCACCACGGGCTGTGGGGCCACGTGAGCGGCTGCCAAAGAGCTTTCCAAGGAGGCACGGCTTTCCCTCCTGGCTCTTCGGGCGTGGGAGCTGTCGCCAGAGCCGCGGCCCTACCGGAAAATGCTTCGCAGGCTGGCGCGGCGGCACCACGTGGGCGCCCGGTGTCGCCATCGCTGACGGCCGCCGGAAAGCCTGCAGCCCCACGGGCTGTGGGGCCACACGAGCGGCTGCTAAAGAGCTTTCCAACGAGGCACGGCTTTCCCTCCTGGCTCTTCGGGCGTGGGAGCTGTATCCAGAGCCGCGGCCCTAACGGAAAATGCTTCGCAGGCTGGCGTGGCGTCGCCACGTGGGCACTGGTGTCGCCGAGGCTGACGGCCGCCGGAAAGCCCGCAGCCCCACGGGCTGTGGGGCCACGCGAGCGGCTGCCAAAGAGCTTTCCAACGAGGCACGGCTTTCCCTCCTGGCTCTTCGGGCGTGGGAGCCATCGCCAGAGTTGCGGCCCTACCGGAAAATGCTTCACAGGCTTGCGCGGCGGCGCCACGTGGGCGCCGGTGTCGCCGAGGCTGACGGCCGCCGGAAAGCCCGCAGCCCCACGGGCTGTGGGGCCACGCGAGCGGCTGCCAAAGAGCTTTCCAAGGAGGCACGGCTTTCCCTCCTGGCTCTTCGGGCGTGGGAGCTGTCGCCAGAGCCGCGGCCCTACCGGAAAATGCTTCGCAGGCTGGCGCGGCGGCGCCACGTGGGCACCAGTGTCGCCGAGGCTGACGGCCGCCGGAAAGCCCGCAGCCCCACGGGCTGTGGGGCCACACGAGCGGCTGCCAAAGAGCTTTCCAAGGAGGCACGGCTTTCCCTCCTGGCTCTTCGGGCGTGGGAGCTGTCGCCAGAGCCGCGGCCCTACCGGAAAATGCTTCGCAGGCTGGCGCGGCGGCGCCACGTGGTCGCTGGTGGCGCTGAGGCTGACAGCCGCCGGAAAGCCCGCAGCCCCACGGGCTGTGGGGCCACGCGAGCGGCTGCCAAAGAGCTTTCCAAGGAGGCACGGCTTTCCCTCCTGGCTCTTCGGGCGTGGGAGCTGTCGCCACAGCCGCGGCCCTACCGGAAAATGCTTCGCAGGCTGGTGCGGCGGCGCCACGTGGTCGCAGGTGTCGCCGAGGCTGACGGCCGCCAGAAAGCCCGCAGCCCCACGGGCTGTGGGGCCACGCGAGCGGCTGCCAAAGGGGTTTCCAACGAGGCACGGCTTTCCCTCCTGGCTCTTCGGGCGTGGGAGCTGTCGCCAGAGCCGCGGCCCTACCGGAAAATGCTTCGCAGGCTGGCGCGGCGGCGCCACGTGGGCGCCGGTGGTGTCGAGGCTGACGGCCGCCGGAAAGCCCGCAGCCCCACGGGCTGTGGGGCCACGCGAGCGGCTGCCAAAGGGGTTTCCAACGAGGCACGGCTTTCCCTCCTGGCTCTTCGGGCGTGGGAGCTGTCGCCAGAGCCGCGGCCCTACCGTAAAATTCTTCGCAGGCTGGCGCGGCGGCGCCACGTGGGCACCGGTGTCGCCGAGGCTGACGGCCGCCGGAAAGCCCGCAGCCCCACGAGCTGTGGGGCCACGCGAGCGGCTGCCAAAGAGCTTTCCAAGGAGGCACGGCTTTCCCTCCTGGCTCTTCGGGCGTGGGAGCTGTCGCCAGAGCCGCGGCCCTACCGGAAAATGCTTCGCAGGCTGGCGCGGCGGTGCCACCTTTGAACCGGTGTCGCCGAGGCTGACGGCCGCCAGAAAGCCCGCAGCCCCACGGGCTGTGGGGCCACGCGAGCGGCTGCCAAAGAGCTTTCCAAGGAGGCACGGCTTTCCCTCCTGGCTCTTCGGGCGTGGGAGCTGTCGCCAGAGCCGCGGCCCTACCGGAAAATGCTTCGCAGGCTGGCGCGGCGGCGCCACGTGGGCTCCGGTGTCGCCGAGGCTGACGGCCGCCGGAAAGCCCGCAGCCCCACGGGCTGTGGGGCCACGCGAGCGGCTGCCAAAGTGCTTTCCAAGGAGGCACGGCTTTCCCTGCTGGCTCTTCGGGCGTGGGAGCTGTCGCCAGAGCCGTGGCCCTACCGGAAAATGCTTTGCAGGCTGCCGCGGCGGCGCCACGTGGGCATTGGTGTCGCCGAGGCTGACGGCCGCCGTAAAGCCTGCAGCCCCACGAGCTGTGGGGCCACGCGAGCGGCTGCAAAAGAGCTTTCCAACGAGGCACGACTTTCCCTCCTGGCTCTTCGGGCGTGGGAGCTGTCGCCAGAGCCACGGCCCTACCGGAAAATGCTTCGCAGGCTGGCGCGGTGGCGCCACGTGGGCGCCGGTGTCGCCGAGGCTGACGGCCGCCAGAAAGCCTGCAGCCCCACGGGCTGTGGGGCCACGCGAGCGGCTGCCAAAGAGCCTTCCAACGAGGCACGGCTTTCCCTCCTGGCTCTTCGGGCGTGGGAGCTGTCGCCAGAGCCGCGGCCCTACCGGAAAATTCTTCGCAGGCTGGCGCGGCGGCGCCACGTGGGCACCGGTGTCGCCGAGGCTGACGGCCGCCGGAAAGCCCGCAGCCCCACGGGCTGTGGGGCCACACGAGCGGCTGCCAAAGAGCTTTCCAACGAGGCACGGCTTTCCCTCCTGGCTCTTCGGGCGTGGGAGCTGTCGCCAGAGACACGGCCCTACCGGAAAATGCTTCGCAGGCTGGCGCGGCGGCGCCACGTGGGCACCGGTGTCGCCAAGGCTGACGGTCACCGGAAAGCCCGCAGCCCCACGGGCTGTGGGGCCACGCGAGCGGCTGCCAAAGAGCTTTCCAACGAGGCACGGCTTTCCCTCCTGGCTCTTCGGGCGTGGGAGCTGTCGCCAGAGCCGCGGGCCTACCGGAAAATGCTTCGCAGGCTGGCGCGGCGGCGCCACGTTGTCGCAGGTGTCGCCGAGGCTGACGGCCGCCGGAAAGCCCGCAGCCCCACAGGCTGTGGGGCCACGCGAGCGGCTGCCAAAGAGCTTTCCAACGAGGCACGGCTTTCCCTCCTGGCTCTTCGGGCGTGGGAGCTGTCGCCAGAGCCGCGGGCCTACCAGAAAATGCTTCGCAGGCTGGCGTGGCGGCGCCACGTGGTCGCAGGTGTCGCCGAGGCTGACGGCCGCCGGAAAGCCCGCAGCCCCACGGGCTGTGGGGCCACGCGAGCGGCTGCCAAAGAGCTTTCCAAGGAGGCACGGCTTTCCCTCCTGGCTCTTCGGGCGTGGGAGCTGTCGCCAGAGCCGCGGCCCTACCGGAAAATGCTTCGCAGGCTGGCGCGGCGGCGCCACGTGGGCGCCGGTGGTGTCGAGGCTGACGGCCGCCGGAAAGCCCGCAGCCCCACGGGCTGTGGGGCCACGCGAGCGGCTGCCAAAGGGGTTTCCAACGAGGCACGGCTTTCCCTCCTGGCTCTTCGGGCGTGGGAGCTGTCGCCAGAGCCGCGGCCCTACCGGAAAATGCTTCGCAGGCTGGCGCGGCGGCGCCACCTTTGAACCGGTGTCGCCGAGGCTGACGGCCGCCAGAAAGCCCGCAGCCCCACGGGCTGTGGGGCCACGTGAGCGGCTGCCAAAGAGCTTTCCAAGGAGGCACGGCTTTCCCTCCTGGCTCTTCGGGCGTGGGAGCTGTCGCCAGAGCCGCGGCCCTACCGGAAAATGCTTCGCAGGCTGGCGCGGCGGCACCACGTGGGCGCCGGTGTCGCCATCGCTGACGGCCGCCGGAAAGCCTGCAGCCCCACGGGCTGTGGGGCCACACGAGCGGCTGCTAAAGAGCTTTCCAAGGAGGCACGGCTTTCCCTCCTGGCTCTTCGGGCGTGGGAGCTGTATCCAGAGCCGCGGCCCTAACGGAAAATGCTTCGCAGGCTGGCGTGGCGTCGCCACGTGGGCACTGGTGTCGCCGAGGCTGACGGCCGCCGGAAAGCCCGCAGCCCCACGGGCTGTGGGGCCACGCGAGCGGCTGCCAAAGAGCTTTCCAACGAGGCACGGCTTTCCCTCCTGGCTCTTCGGGCGTGGGAGCCATCGCCAGAGTTGCGGCCCTACCGGAAAATGCTTCACAGGCTTGCGCGGCGGCGCCACGTGGGCGCCGGTGTCGCCGAGGCTGACGGCCGCCGGATAGCCCGCAGCCCCACGGGCTGTGGGGCCACGCGAGCGGCTGCCAAAGAGCTTTCCAAGGAGGCACGGCTTTCCCTCCTGGCTCTTCGGGCGTGGGAGCTGTCGCCAGAGCCGCGGCCCTACCGGAAAATGCTTCGCAGGCTGGCGCGGCGGCGCCACGTGGTCGCTGGTGGCGCTGAGGCTGACGGCCGCCGGAAAGCCCGCAGCCCCACGGGCTGTGGGGCCACGCGAGCGGCTGCCAAAGAGCTTTCCAAGGAGGCACGGCTTTCCCTCCTGGCTCTTCGGGCGTGGGAGCTGTCGCCACAGCCGCGGCCCTACCGGAAAATGCTTCGCAGGCTGGTGCGGCGGCGCCACGTGGTCGCAGGTGTCGCCGAGGCTGACGGCCGCCAGAAAGCCCGCAGCCCCACGGGCTGTGGGGCCACGCGAGCGGCTGCCAAAGGGGTTTCCAACGAGGCACGGCTTTCCCTCCTGGCTCTTCGGGCGTGGGAGCTGTCGCCAGAGCCGCGGCCCTACCGTAAAATTCTTCGCAGGCTGGCGCGGCGGCGCCACGTGGGCACCGGTGTCGCCGAGGCTGACGGCCGCCGGAAAGCCCGCAGCCCCACGAGCTGTGGGGCCACGCGAGCGGCTGCCAAAGAGCTTTCCAAGGAGGCACGGCTTTCCCTCCTGGCTCTTCGGGCGTGGGAGCTGTCGCCAGAGCCGCGGCCCTACCGGAAAATGCTTCGCAGGCTGGCGCGGCGGTGCCACCTTTGAACCGGTGTCGCCGAGGCTGACGGCCGCCAGAAAGCCCGCAGCCCCACGGGCTGTGGGGCCACGCGAGCGGCTGCCAAAGAGCTTTCCAAGGAGGCACGGCTTTCCCTCCTGGCTCTTCGGGCGTGGGAGCTGTCGCCAGAGCCGCGGCCCTACCGGAAAATGCTTCGCAGGCTGGCGCGGCGGCGCCACGTGGGCTCCGGTGTCGCCGAGGCTGACGGCCGCCGGAAAGCCCGCAGCCCCACGGCCTGTGGGGCCACGCGAGCGGCTGCCAAAGTGCTTTCCAAGGAGGCACGGCTTTCCCTGCTGGCTCTTCGGGCGTGGGAGCTGTCGCCAGAGCCGTGGCCCTACCGGAAAATGCTTTGCAGGCTGCCGCGGCGGCGCCACGTGGGCATTGGTGTCGCCTAGGCTGACGGCCGCCGTAAAGCCTGCAGCCCCACGAGCTGTGGGGCCACGCGAGCGGCTGCAAAAGAGCTTTCCAACGAGGCACGACTTTCCCTCCTGGCTCTTCGGGCGTGGGAGCTGTCGCCAGAGCCACGGCCCTACCGGAAAATGCTTCGCAGGCTGGCGCGGTGGCGCCACGTGGGCGCCGGTGTCGCCGAGGCTGACGGCCGCCAGAAAGCCTGCAGCCCCACGGGCTGTGGGGCCACGCGAGCGGCTGCCAAAGAGCTTTCCAACGAGGCACGGCTTTCCCTCCTGGCTCTTCGGGCGTGGGAGCTGTCGCCAGAGCCGCGGCCCTACCGGAAAATTCTTCGCAGGCTGGCGCGGCGGCGCCACGTGGGCACCGGTGTCGCCGAGGCTGACGGCCGCCGGAAAGCCCGCAGCCCCACGGGCTGTGGGGCCACACGAGCGGCTGCCAAAGAGCTTTCCAACGAGGCACGGCTTTCCCTCCTGGCTCTTCGGGCGTGGGAGCTGTCGCCAGAGACACGGCCCTACCGGAAAATGCTTCGCAGGCTGGCGCGGCGGCGCCACGTGGGCACCGGTGTCGCCAAGGCTGACGGTCACCGGAAAGCCCGCAGCCCCACGGGCTGTGGGGCCACGCGAGCGGCTGCCAAAGAGCTTTCCAACGAGGCACGGCTTTCCCTCCTGGCTCTTCGGGCGTGGGAGCTGTCGCCAGAGCCGCGGGCCTACCGGAAAATGCTTCGCAGGCTGGCGCGGCGGCGCCACGTTGTCGCAGGTGTCGCCGAGGCTGACGGCCGCCGGAAAGCCCGCAGCCCCACAGGCTGTGGGGCCACGCGAGCGGCTGCCAAAGAGCTTTCCAACGAGGCACGGCTTTCCCTCCTGGCTCTTCGGGCGTGGGAGCTGTCGCCAGAGCCGCGGGCCTACCAGAAAATGCTTCGCAGGCTGGCGTGGCGGCGCCACGTGGTCGCAGGTGTCGCCGAGGCTGACGGCCGCCGGAAAGCCCGCAGCCCCACGGGCTGTGGGGCCACGCGAGCGGCTGCCAAAGAGCTTTCCAAGGAGGCACGGCTTTCCCTCCTGGCTCTTCGGGCGTGGGAGCTGTCGCCAGAGCCGCGGCCCTACCGGAAAATGCTTTGCAGGCTGGCGCGGCGGCGCCACGTGGGCACCGGTGTCGCCGAGGCTGACGGCCGCCGGAAAGCCTGCAGCCCCACGGGCTGTGGGGCCACGCGAGCGGCTGCCAAAGAGCTTTCCAAGGAGGCACGGCTTTCCCTCCTGGCTCTTCGGGCGTGGGAGCTGTCGCCAGAGCCGCGGCCCTACCGGAAAATGCTTTGCAGGCTGGCGCGGAGGCGCCATGTGGGCGCAGGTGTCGCCGAGGCTGACGGCCGCCGGAAAGCTCGCTGCCCCACTGCTGTGGGGCCACGCGAGCGGCTGCCAAAGAGCTTTCCAAGGAGGCACGGCTTTCCCTCCTGGCTCTTCGGGCGTGGGAGCTGTCGCCAGAGCCGCGGCCCTACCGGAAAATTCTTCGCAGTCTGGCGCGGCGGCGCCACGTGGGCACCGGTGTCGCCGAGGCTGACGGCCGCCGGAAAGCCCGCAGCCCCACGAGCTGTGGGGCCACGCGAGCGGCTGCCAAAGAGCTTTCCAAGGAGGCACGGCTTTCCCTCCTGGCTCTTCGGGCGTGGGAGCTGTCGCCAGAGCCGCGGCCCTACCGGAAAATGCTTCGCAGGCTGGCGCGGCGGCGCCACGTGGGCGCCGGTGTCACCGAGGCTGATGGCCGCCGGAAAGCCCGCAGCCCCACGGGCTGTGGGGCCACGCGAGCGGCTGCCAAAGAGCTTTCCAAGGATGCACGGCTTTCCCTCCTGGCTCTTCGGGCATGGGAGCTGTCGCCAGAGCCGCGGCCCTACCGGAAAATGCTTCGCAGGCTGGCGCGGCGGTGCCACGTGGGCACCGGTGTCGCCGAGGCTGACGGCCGCCGGAAAGCCCGCAGGCCCACGGGCTGTGGGGCCACGCGAGCGGCTGCCAAAGAGCTTTCCAACCAGGCACGGCTTTCCCTCCTGGCTCTTCGGGCGTGGGAGCTGTCGCCAGAGCCACGGCCCTACCGGAAAATGCTTCGCAGGCTGGCGCGGTGGCGCCACGTGGGCGCCGGTGTCGCCGAGGCTGACGGCCGCCGGAAGGCCCGCAGCCCCACGGGCTGTGGGGCCACGCGAGCGGCTGCCAAAGAGCTTTCCAACGAGGCACGGCTTTCCCTCCTGGCTCTTCGGGCGTGGGAGCTGTCGCCAGAGCCGCGGCCCTACCGGAAAATTCTTCGCAGGCTGGCGCGGCGGCGCCACGTGGGCACCGGTGTCGCCGAGGCTGACGGCCGCCGGAAAGCCCGCAGCCCCACGGGCTGTGGGGCCACACGAGCGGCTGCCAAAGAGCTTTCCAACGAGGCACGGCTTTCCCTCCTGGCTCTTCGGGCGTGGGAGCTGTCGCCAGAGACACGGCCCTACCGGAAAATGCTTCGCAGGCTGGCGCGGCGGCGCCACGTGGGCACCGGTGTCGCCAAGGCTGACGGTCACCGGAAAGCCCGCAGCCCCACGGGCTGTGGGGCCACGCGAGCGGCTGCCAAAGAGCTTTCCAACGAGGCACGGCTTTCCCTCCTGGCTCTTCGGGCGTGGGAGCTGTCGCCAGAGCCGCGGGCCTACCGGAAAATGCTTCGCAGGCTGGCGCGGCGGCGCCACGTTGTCGCAGGTGTCGCCGAGGCTGACGGCCGCCGGAAAGCCCGCAGCCCCACAGGCTGTGGGGCCACGCGAGCGGCTGCCAAAGAGCTTTCCAACGAGGCACGGCTTTCCCTCCTGGCTCTTCGGGCGTGGGAGCTGTCGCCAGAGCCGCGGGCCTACCAGAAAATGCTTCGCAGGCTGGCGTGGCGGCGCCACGTGGTCGCAGGTGTCGCCGAGGCTGACGGCCGCCGGAAAGCCCGCAGCCCCACGGGCTGTGGGGCCACGCGAGCGGCTGCCAAAGAGCTTTCCAAGGAGGCACGGCTTTCCCTCCTGGCTCTTCGGGCGTGGGAGCTGTCGCCAGAGCCGCGGCCCTACCGGAAAATGCTTTGCAGGCTGGCGCGGCGGCGCCACGTGGGCACCGGTGTCGCCGAGGCTGACGGCCGCCGGAAAGCCTGCAGCCCCACGGGCTGTGGGGCCACGCGAGCGGCTGCCAAAGAGCTTTCCAAGGAGGCACGGCTTTCCCTCCTGGCTCTTCGGGCGTGGGAGCTGTCGCCAGAGCCGCGGCCCTACCGGAAAATGCTTTGCAGGCTGGCGCGGAGGCGCCATGTGGGCGCAGGTGTCGCCGAGGCTGACGGCCGCCGGAAAGCTCGCTGCCCCACTGCTGTGGGGCCACGCGAGCGGCTGCCAAAGAGCTTTCCAAGGAGGCACGGCTTTCCCTCCTGGCTCTTCGGGCGTGGGAGCTGTCGCCAGAGCCGCGGCCCTACCGGAAAATTCTTCGCAGTCTGGCGCGGCGGCGCCACGTGGGCACCGGTGTCGCCGAGGCTGACGGCCGCCGGAAAGCCCGCAGCCCCACGAGCTGTGGGGCCACGCGAGCGGCTGCCAAAGAGCTTTCCAAGGAGGCACGGCTTTCCCTCCTGGCTCTTCGGGCGTGGGAGCTGTCGCCAGAGCCGCGGCCCTACCGGAAAATGCTTCGCAGGCTGGCGCGGCGGCGCCACGTGGGCGCCGGTGTCACCGAGGCTGATGGCCGCCGGAAAGCCCGCAGCCCCACGGGCTGTGGGGCCACGCGAGCGGCTGCCAAAGAGCTTTCCAAGGATGCACGGCTTTCCCTCCTGGCTCTTCGGGCATGGGAGCTGTCGCCAGAGCCGCGGCCCTACCGGAAAATGCTTCGCAGGCTGGCGCGGCGGTGCCACGTGGGCACCGGTGTCGCCGAGGCTGACGGCCGCCGGAAAGCCCGCAGGCCCACGGGCTGTGGGGCCACGCGAGCGGCTGCCAAAGAGCTTTCCAACCAGGCACGGCTTTCCCTCCTGGCTCTTCGGGCGTGGGAGCTGTCGCCAGAGCCGCGGGCCTACCGGAAAATGCTTCGCAGGCTGGAGTGGCGGCGCCACGTGGTCGCAGGTGTCGCCGAGGCTGACGGCCGCCGGAAGGCCCGCAGCCCCACAGGCTGTGGGGCCACGCGAGCGGCTGCCAAAGAGCTTTCCAACGAGGCACGGCTTTCCCTCCTGGCTCTTCGGGCGTGGGAGCTGTCGCCAGAGACGCGGCCCTACCGGAAAATGCTTCGCAGGCTGGCGTGGCGGCGCCACGTGGGCGCCGGTGTCGCCAAGGCTGACGGCCGCCGGAAAGCCCGCAGCCCCACGGGCTGTGGGGCCACGCGAGCGGCTGCCAAAGAGCTTTCCAAGGAGGCACGGCTTTCCCTCCTGGCTCTTCGGGCGTGGGAGCTGTTGCCAGAGCCGCGGCCCTACCGGAAATTGCTTCGCAGGCTGGCGTGGCGGCGCCACGTGGTCGCAGCTGTCGCCGAGGCTGACGGCCGCCGGAAAGCCCGCAGCCCCACGGGCTGTGGGGCCACGCGAGCGGCTGCAAAAGAGCTTTCCAAGGAGGCACGGCTTTCCCTCCTGGCTCTTCGGGCGTGGGAGCTGTCGCCAGAGCCGCGGGCCTACCGGAAAATGCTTCGCAGGCTGGCGTGGCGGCGCCACGTGGGCACCGGTGTCGCCGAGGCTGACGGCCGCCGGAAAGCCCGCAGCCCCACGGGCTGTGGGGCCACGCGAGCGGCTGCCAAAGAGCTTTCCAAGGAGGCACGGCTTTCCCTCCTGGCTCTTCGGGCATGGGAGCTGTCGCCAGAGCCGCGGCCCTACCGGAAAATGCTTTGCAGGCTGGCGCGGCGGCGCCATGTGGGCGCAGGTGTCGCCGAGGCTGACGGCCGCCGGAAAGCCCGCTGCCCCACTGCTGTGGGGCCACGCGAGCGGCTGCCAAAGAGCTTTCCAACGAGGCACGGCTTTCCCTCCTGGCTCTTCGGGCGTGGGAGCTGTCGCCAGAGCCGCGGCCCTACCGGAAAATGCTTCGCAGGCTGGCGCGGCGGCGCCACGTGGTCGTAGGTGTCGCCGAGGCTGACGGCCGCCGGAAAGCCCGCAGCCCCACGGGCTGTGGGGCCACGCGAGCGGCTGCCAAAGTGCTTTCCAACGAGGCACGGCTTTCCCTCCTGGCTCTTCGGGCGTGGGAGCTGTCACCAGAGCCGTGGCCCTACCGGAAAATGATTTGCAGGCTGGCGCGGCGGCGCCACGTGGGCATTGGTGTCGCCGAGGCTGACGGCCGCCGGAAAGCCTGCAGCCCCACGGGCTGTGGGGCCACGCGAGCGGCTGCCAAAGAGCTTTCCAACGAGGCAAGGCTTTCCCTCCTGGCTCTTCGGGCGTGGGAGCTGTCGCCAGACCCACGGCCCTACCGGAAAATGCTTCGCAGGCTGGCGCGGCGGCGCCACGTGGTCGCAGGTGTCGCCGAGGCTGACGGCCGCCGGAAAGCCCGCAGCCCCACGGGCTGTGGGGCCACGCGAGCGGCTGCCAAAGGTCTTTCCAAGGAGGCACAGCTTTCCCTCCTGGCTCTTCGGGCGTGGGAGCTGTCGCCAGAGCCGCGGCCGTACCGGAAAATGCTTCGCAGGCTGGCGCGGCGGCGCCACGTGGGCGCCGGTGTCGCCGAGGCTGACGGCCGCCGGAAAGCCCGCAGCCCCACAGGCTGTGGGGCCACGCGAGCGGCTGCCAAAGAGCTTTCCAACGAGGCACGGCTTTCCCTCCTGGCTCTTCGGGCGTGGGAGCTGTCGCCAGAGCTGCGGCCCTACCTGAAAATGCTTCGCAGGCTGGCGTGGCGGCGCCACGTGTTCGCAGGTGTCGCCGAGGCAGACGGCCGCCGGAAAGCCCGCAGCCCCACGGGCTGTGGGGCCACGCGAGCGGCTGCCAAAGAGCTTTCCAATGAGGCACGGCTTTCCTTCCTGGCTCTTCGGGCGTGGGAGCTGTCACCAGAGCCGCGGCCCTACCGGAAAATGCTTCGCAGGCTGGCGCGGCGGCGCCACGTGGGCGCCGGTGTCGCCAAGGCTGACGGCCGCCGGAAAGCCCGCAGCCCCACGGGCTGTGGGGCCACGCGAGCGGCTGCCAAAGAGCTTTCCAAGGAGGCACGGCTTTCCCTCCTGGCTCTTTGGGCGTGGGAGCTGTCGCCAGAGCCGCGGCCCTACCGGAAAATGCTTCGCAGGCTGGCGCGGCGGTGCCACGTGGGCGCCGGTGTCGCCGAGGCTGACGGCCGCCGGAAAGCCCGCAGCCCCACGGGCTGTGGGGCCACGCGAGCGGCTGCCAAAGAGCTTTCCAACGAGGCACGGCTTTCCCTCCTGGCTCTTCGGGCGTGGGAGCTGTCGCCAGAGCCGCGGCCCTACCGGAAAATGCTTTGCAGGCTGGCGCGGAGGCGCCACGTGGTCGCAGGTGTCGCCGAGGCAGACGGCCGCCGGATAGCCCGCAGCCCCACGGGCTGTGGGGCCACGCGAGCGGCTGCCAAAGAGCTTTCCAATGAGGCACGGCTTTCCTTCCTGGCTCTTCGGGCGTGGGAGCTGTCGCCAGAGCCGCGGCCCTACCGGAAAATGCTTCGCAGGCTGGCGCGGCGGCGCCACGTGGGCGCCGGTGTCGCCAAGGCTGACGGCCGCCGGAAAGCCCGCAGCCCCACGGGCTGTGGGGCCACGCGAGCGGCTGCCAAAGAGCTTTCCAAGGAGGCACGGCTTTCCCTCCTGGCTCTTTGGGCGTGGGAGCTGTCGCCAGAGCCGCGGCCCTACCGGAAAATGCTTCGCAGGCTGGCGCGGCGGCGCCACGTGGGCGCCGGTGTCGCCGAGGCTGACGGCCGCCGGAAAGCCCGCAGCCCCACGGGCTGTGGGGCCACGCGAGCGGCTGCCAAAGAGCTTTCCAACGAGGCACGGCTTTCCCTCCTGGCTCTTCGGGCGTGGGAGCTGTCGCCAGAGCCGCGGCCCTACCGGAAAATGCTTTGCAGGCTGGCGCGGCGGCGCCACGTGGGCTCCGGTGTCGCCGAGGCTGACGGCCGCCGGAAAGCCCGCAGCCCCACGGGCTGTGGGGCCACGCGAGCGGCTGCCAAAGAGCTTTCCAACGAGGCACGGCTTTCCCTCCTGGCTCTTCGGGCGTGGGAGCTGTCGCCAGAGCCGCGGCCCTACCGTAAAATTCTTCGCAGGCTGGCGCGGCGGCGCCACGTGGGCACCGGTGTCGCCGAGGCTGACGGCCGCCGGAAAGCCCGCAGCCCCACGGGCTGTGGGGCCACGCGAGCGGCTGCTAAAGAGCTTTCCAACGAGGCACGGCTTTCCCTCCTGGCTCTTGGGGCGTGGGAGCTGTCACCAGAGCCGCGGCCCTACCGGAAAATGCTTTGCAGGCTGGCGCGGCGGCGCCACGTGGGCATTGGTGTCGCCGAGGCCGACGGCCGCCGGAAAGCCTGCAGCCCCACGGGCTGTGGGGCCACGCGAGCGGCTGCCAAAGAGCTTTCCAACGAGGCAAGGCTTTCCCTCCTGGCTCTTCGGGCGTGGGAGCTGTCGCCAGACCCACGGCCCTACCGGAAAATGCTTCGCAGGCTGGCGCGGCGGCGCCACGTGGTCGCAGGTGTCGCCGAGGCTGACGGCCGCCGCAAAGCCCGCAGCCCCACGGGCTGTGGGGCCACGCGAGCGGCTGCCAAAGAGCTTTCGAAGGAGGCACGGCTTTCCCTCCTGGCTCTTCGGGCGTGGGAGCTGTCGCCAGAGCCGCGGCCCTACCGGAAAATGCTTCGCAGGCTGGCGCGGCGGCGCCACGTGGGCGCCGGTGTCGCCGAGGCTGACGGCCGCCGGAAAGCCCGCAGCCCCACGGGCTGTGGGGCCACGCGAGCGGCTGCCAAAGGTCTTTCCAAGGAGGCACAGCTTTCCCTCCTGGCTCTTCGTGCGTGGGAGCTGTCGCCAGAGCCGCGGCCCTACCGGAAAATGCTTCGCAGGCTTGCGCGGCGGCGCCACGTGGGCGCCGGTGTCGCCGAGGCTGACGGCCGCCGGAAAGCCTGCAGCCCCACGGGCTGTGGGGCCACGCGAGCGGCTGCCAAAGAGCTTTCCAAGGAGGCACGGCTTTCCCTCCTGGCTCTTCGGGCGTGGGAGCTGTCGCCAGAGCCGCGGCCCTACCGGAAAATGCTTTGCAGGCTGGCGCGGCGGCGCCATGTGGGCGCAGGTGTCGCCGAGGCTGACGGCCGCCGGAAGGCCCGCTGCCCCACTGCTGTGGGGCCACGCGAGCGGCTGCCAAAGAGCTTTCCAAGGAGGCACAGCTTTCCCTCCTGGCTCTTCGGGCATGGGAGTTGTCGCCAGAGCCGCGGCCCTACCGGAAAATGCTTCGCAGGATGGCGCGGCGGCGCCACATGGGCGCAGGTAGCGCCGAGGCTGACGGCCGCCGGAAAGCCCGCAGCCCCACGGGCTGTGGGGCCACGCGAGCGGCTGCCAAAGAGCTTTCCAAGGAGGCACGGCTTTCCCTCCTGGCTCTTCGGGCATGGGAGCTGTCGCCAGAGCCGCGGCCCTACCGGAAAATGCTTCGCAGGCTGGCGCGGCGGCGACACGTGGTCGCAGGTGTCGCCGAGGCTGAGGGCCGCCGGAAAGCCCGCAGCCCCACAGGCTGTGGGGCCACGCGAGCGGCTGCCAAAGAGCTTTCCAACGAGGCACGGCTTTCCCTCCTGGCTCTTCGGGCGTGGGAGCTGTCGCCAGAGCTGCGGCCCTACCTGAAAATGCTTCGCAGGCTGGCGTGGCGGCGCCACGTGGTCGCAGGTGTCGCCGAGGCAGACGGCCGCCGGAAAGCCCGCAGCCCCACGGGCTGTGGGGCCACGCGAGCGGCTGCCAAAGTGCTTTCCAAGGAGGCACGGCTTTCCCTCCTGGCTCTTCGGGCGTGGGAGTTGTCGCCAGAGCCGCAGCCCTACCGGAAAATGCTTCGCAGGCTGGCGCGGCGGCGCCACGTGGGCATTGGTGTCGCCGAGGCCGCCGGCCGCCGGAAAGCCTGCAGCCCCACGGGCTGTGGGGCCACGCGAGCGGCTGCCAAAGAGCTTTCCAAGGAGGCACGGCTTTCCCTCCTGGCTCTTCGGGCGTGGGAGCTGTCGCCACAGCCGCGGCCCTACCGGAAAATGCTTCGTAGGCTGGTGCGGCAGCGCCACGTGGTCGCAGGTGTCGCCGAGGCTGACGGCCGCCGGAAAGCCCGCAGCCCCACGGGCTGTGGGGCCACGCGAGCGGCTGCCAAAGAGCTTTCCAAGGAGGCACGGCTTTCCCTCCTGGCTCTTCGGGCGTGGGAGCTGTCGCCAGAGCCGCGGCCCTACCGGAAAATGCTTTGCAGGCTGGCGCGGCGGCGCCACGTGGGCTCCGGTGTCGCCGAGGCTGACGGCCGCCGGAAAGCCCGCAGCCCCACGGGCTGTGGGGCCACGCGAGCGGCTGCCAAAGAGCTTTCCAACCAGGCACGGCTTTCCCTCCTGGCTCTTCGGGCGTGGGAGCTGTCGCCAGAGCCGCGGCCCTACCGTAAAATTCTTCGCAGGCTGGCGCGGCGGCGCCACGTGGGCACCGGTGTCGCCGAGGCTGACGGCCGCCGGAAAGCCCGCAGCCCCACGAGCTGTGGGGCCACGCGAGCGGCTGCCAAAGAGCTTTCCAACGAGGCACGGCTTTCCCTCCTGGCTCTTCGGGCGTGGGAGCTGTCGCCAGAGCCGCGGCCCTACCGGAAAATGCTTCGCAGGCTGGCGCGGCGGCGCCACGTGGGCGCCGGTGTCACCGAGGCTGACGGCCGCCGGAAAGCCCGCAGCCCCACGAGCTGTGGTGCCACGCGAGCGGCTGCCAAAGAGCTTTCCAACGAGGCACGGCTTTCCCTCCTGGCTCTTCGGGCATGGGAGCTGTCGCCAGAGCCGCGGCCCTACCGGAAAATGCTTCGCAGGCTGGCGCGGCGGCACCACGTGGGCGCCGGTGTCACCGAGGCTGACGGCCGCCGGAAAGCCCGCAGCCCCACGGGCTGTGGGGCCACGCGAGCGGCTGCCAGAGAGCTTTCCAATGAGGCACGGCTTTCCCTCCTGGCTCTTCGGGCGTGGGAGCTGTTGCCAGAGCCGCGGGCCTACCGGAAATTGCTTCGCAGGCTGGCGCGGCGGCGCCACGTGGTCGCAGCTGTCGCCGAGGCTGACGGCCGCCGGAAAGCCCGCAGCCCCACGGGCTGTGGGGCCACGCGAGCGGCTGCAAAAGAGCTTTCCAACGAGGCACGGCTTTCCCTCCTGGCTCTTCGGGCGTGGGAGCTGTCGCCAGAGCCGCGGGCCTACCGGAAAATGCTTCGCAGGCTGGCGTGGCGGCGCCACGTGGGCACCGGTGTCGCCGAGGCTGACGGCCGCCGGAAAGCCCGCAGCCCCACGGGCTGTGGGGCCACGCGAGCGGCTGCCAAAGAGCTTTCCAACGAGGCACGGCTTTCCCTCCTGGCTCTTCGGGCGTGGGAGCTGTCGCCAGAGCCACGGCCCTACCAGAAAATGCTTCGCAGGCTGGCGTGGCAGCGCCACGTGCTCGCAGGTGTCGCCGAGGCTGACGGCCGCCGGAAAGCCCGCAGCCCCACGGGCTGTGGGGCCACGCGAGCGGCTGCCAAAGAGCTTTCCAAGGAGGCACGGCTTTCCCTCCTGGCTCTTCGGGCGTGGGAGCTGTCGCCAGAGCCGCGGCCCTACCGGAAAATGCTTCGCAGGCTGGCGTGGCGGCGACACGTGGTCGCAGGTATCGCCAAGGCTGACGGCCGCCGGAAAGCCCGCAGCCCCACGGGCTGTGGGGCCACGCGAGCGGCTGCCAAAGAGCTTTCCAAGGAGGCACGGCTTTCCCTCCTGGCTCTTCGGGCGTGGGAGCTGTCGCCAGAGCCGCGGCCCTACCGGAAAATGCTTTGCAGGCTGGCGCGGCGGCGCCACGTGGTCGCAGGTGTCGCCAAGGCTGACGGCCGCCGGAAAGCCCGCAGCCCCACGGGCTGTGGGGCCACGCGAGCGGCTGCCAAAGAGCTTTCCAACGAGGCAAGGCTTTCCCTCCTGGCTCTTCTGGTTTGGGAGCTGTCGCCAGAGCCGCGGCCCTACCGGAAAATGCTTCGCAGGCTGGCGCGGCGGCGCCATGTGAGCGCAGGTGTCACCGAGGCTGACGGTCGCTGGAAAGCCCGCTGCCCCACGGGCTGTGGGGCCACGCGAGCGGCTGCCAAAGAGCTTTCCAACGAGGCACGGCTTTCCCTCCTGGCTCTTCGGGCGTGGGAGCTGTCGCCAGAGCTGCGGCCCTACCTGAAAATGCTTCGCAGGCTGGCGTGGCGGCGCCACGTGGTCGCAGGTGTCGCCGAGGCAGACGGCCGCCGGAAAGCCCGCAGCCCCACGGGCTGTGGGGCCACGCGAGCGGCTGCCAAAGTGCTTTCCAAGGAGGCACGGCTTTCCCTCCTGGCTCTTCGGGCGTGGGAGTTGTCGCCAGAGCCGCAGCCCTACCGGAAAATGCTTCGCAGGCTGGCGCGGCGGCGCCACGTGGGCATTGGTGTCGCCGAGGCCGCCGGCCGCCGGAAAGCCTGCAGCCCCACGGGCTGTGGGGCCACGCGAGCGGCTGCCAAAGAGCTTTCCAAGGAGGCACGGCTTTCCCTCCTGGCTCTTCGGGCGTGGGAGCTGTCGCCACAGCCGCGGCCCTACCGGAAAATGCTTCGTAGGCTGGTGCGGCAGCGCCACGTGGTCGCAGGTGTCGCCGAGGCTGACGGCCGCCGGAAAGCCCGCAGCCCCACGGGCTGTGGGGCCACGCGAGCGGCTGCCAAAGAGCTTTCCAAGGAGGCACGGCTTTCCCTCCTGGCTCTTCGGGCGTGGGAGCTGTCGCCAGAGCCGCGGCCCTACCGGAAAATGCTTTGCAGGCTGGCGCGGCGGCGCCACGTGGGCTCCGGTGTCGCCGAGGCTGACGGCCGCCGGAAAGCCCGCAGCCCCACGGGCTGTGGGGCCACGCGAGCGGCTGCCAAAGAGCTTTCCAACGAGGCACGGCTTTCCCTCCTGGCTCTTCGGGCGTGGGAGCTGTCGCCAGAGCCGCGGCCCTACCGTAAAATTCTTCGCAGGCTGGCGCGGCGGCGCCACGTGGGCACCGGTGTCGCCGAGGCTGACGGCCGCCGGAAAGCCCGCAGCCCCACGAGCTGTGGGGCCACGCGAGCGGCTGCCAAAGAGCTTTCCAACGAGGCACGGCTTTCCCTCCTGGCTCTTCGGGCGTGGGAGCTGTCGCCAGAGCCGCGGCCCTACCGGAAAATGCTTCGCAGGCTGGCGCGGCGGCGCCACGTGGGCGCCGGTGTCACCGAGGCTGACGGCCGCCGGAAAGCCCGCAGCCCCACGAGCTGTGGTGCCACGCGAGCGGCTGCCAAAGAGCTTTCCAACGAGGCACGGCTTTCCCTCCTGGCTCTTCGGGCATGGGAGCTGTCGCCAGAGCCGCGGCCCTACCGGAAAATGCTTCGCAGGCTGGCGCGGCGGCACCACGTGGGCGCCGGTGTCACCGAGGCTGACGGCCGCCGGAAAGCCCGCAGCCCCACGGGCTGTGGGGCCACGCGAGCGGCTGCCAGAGAGCTTTCCAATGAGGCACGGCTTTCCCTCCTGGCTCTTCGGGCGTGGGAGCTGTTGCCAGAGCCGCGGGCCTACCGGAAATTGCTTCGCAGGCTGGCGCGGCGGCGCCACGTGGTCGCAGCTGTCGCCGAGGCTGACGGCCGCCGGAAAGCCCGCAGCCCCACGGGCTGTGGGGCCACGCGAGCGGCTGCAAAAGAGCTTTCCAACGAGGCACGGCTTTCCCTCCTGGCTCTTCGGGCGTGGGAGCTGTCGCCAGAGCCGCGGGCCTACCGGAAAATGCTTCGCAGGCTGGCGTGGCGGCGCCACGTGGGCACCGGTGTCGCCGAGGCTGACGGCCGCCGGAAAGCCCGCAGCCCCACGGGCTGTGGGGCCACGCGAGCGGCTGCCAAAGAGCTTTCCAACGAGGCACGGCTTTCCCTCCTGGCTCTTCGGGCGTGGGAGCTGTCGCCAGAGCCACGGCCCTACCAGAAAATGCTTCGCAGGCTGGCGTGGCAGCGCCACGTGCTCGCAGGTGTCGCCGAGGCTGACGGCCGCCGGAAAGCCCGCAGCCCCACGGGCTGTGGGGCCACGCGAGCGGCTGCCAAAGAGCTTTCCAAGGAGGCACGGCTTTCCCTCCTGGCTCTTCGGGCGTGGGAGCTGTCGCCAGAGCCGCGGCCCTACCGGAAAATGCTTCGCAGGCTGGCGTGGCGGCGACACGTGGTCGCAGGTATCGCCAAGGCTGACGGCCGCCGGAAAGCCCGCAGCCCCACGGGCTGTGGGGCCACGCGAGCGGCTGCCAAAGAGCTTTCCAAGGAGGCACGGCTTTCCCTCCTGGCTCTTCGGGCGTGGGAGCTGTCGCCAGAGCCGCGGCCCTACCGGAAAATGCTTTGCAGGCTGGCGCGGCGGCGCCACGTGGTCGCAGGTGTCGCCAAGGCTGACGGCCGCCGGAAAGCCCGCAGCCCCACGGGCTGTGGGGCCACGCGAGCGGCTGCCAAAGAGCTTTCCAACGAGGCAAGGCTTTCCCTCCTGGCTCTTCTGGTTTGGGAGCTGTCGCCAGAGCCGCGGCCCTACCGGAAAATGCTTCGCAGGCTGGCGCGGCGGCGCCATGTGAGCGCAGGTGTCACCGAGGCTGACGGTCGCTGGAAAGCCCGCTGCCCCACGGGCTGTGGGGCCACGCGAGCGGCTGCCAAAGAGCTTTCCAAGGAGGCACGGCTTTCCCTCCTGGCTCTTCGGGCATGGGAGCTGTCGCGAGAGCCGCGGCCCTACCGGAAAATGGTTCGCAGGCTGGCGCGGCGGCACCACGTGGGCGCCGGTGTCGCCGAGGCTGACGGCCGCCGGAAAGCCCGCAGCCCAACGGGCTGTGGGGCCACGCGAGCGGCTGCCAAAGAGCTTTCCAAGGAGGCACGGCTTTCCCTCCTGGCTCTTCGGGCATGGGAGCTGTCGCCAGAGCCGCGGCCCTACCGGAAAATGCTTTGCAGGCTGGCGCGGCGGCGCCACGTGGGCATTGGTGTCGCCGAGGCTGACGGCCGCCGGAAAGCCTGCAGCCCCACGGGCTGTGGGGCCACGCGAGCGGCTGCCAAAGAGCTTTCCAAGGAGGCACGGCTTTCCCTCCTGGCTCTTCGGGCGTGGGAGCTGTCGCCAGAGCCGCGGCCCTACCGGAAAATGCTTTGCAGGCTGGCGCGGCGGCGCCATGTGGGCGCAGGTGTCGCCGAGGCTGACGGCCGCCGGAAAGCCCGCTGCCCCACTGCTGTGGGGCCACGCGAGCGGCTGCCAAAGAGCTTTCCAAGGAGGCACGGCTTTCCCTCCTGGCTCTTCGGGCATGGGAGTTGTCGCCAGAGCCGCGGCCCTACCGGAAAATGCTTCGCAGGCTGGCGCGGCGGCGCCACGTGGTCGCAGGTGGCGCCGAGGCTGACGGCCGCCGGAAAGCCCGCAGCCCCACGGGCTGTGGGGCCACGCGAGCGGCTGCCAAAGAGCTTTCCAACGAGGCACGGCTTTCCCTCCTGGCTCTTCGGGCGTGGGAGCTGTCGCCAGAGCCGCGGCCCTACCGGAAAATGCTTCGCAGGCTGGCGCGGCGGCGCCACGTGGTCGCAGGTGTCGCCGAGGCTGAGGGCCGCCGGAAAGCCCGCAGCCCCACAGGCTGTGGGGCCACGCGAGCGGCTGCCAAAGTGCTTTCCAACGAGGCACGGCTTTCCCTCCTGGCTCTTCGGGTGTGGGAGCTGTCGCCAGAGCCGCGGCCCTACCGGAAAATGCTTCGCAGGCTGGCGCGGCGGCGCCACGTGGGCATTGGTGTCGCCGAGGCTGACGGCCGCCGGAAAGCCTGCAGCCCCACGGGCTGTGGGGCCACGCGAGCGGCTGCCAAAGAGCTTTCCAACGAGGCAAGGCTTTCCCTCCTGGCTCTTCGGGCGTGGGAGCTGTCGCCAGAGCCGCGGCCCTACTGGAAAATGCTTCACAGGCTGGCGCGGCGGCGCCACGTGGGCGCCGGTGTCGCCGAGGCTGACGGCCGCCGGAAAGCCCGCAGCCCCACGGGCTGTGGGGCCACGCGAGCGGCTGCCAAAGAGCTTTCCAACGAGGCACGGCTTTCCCTCCTGGCTCTTCGGGCGTGGGAGCTGTCGCCAGAGCCACGGCCCTACCAGAAAATGCTTCGCAGGCTGGCGTGGCAGCGCCACGTGCTCGCAGGTGTCGCCGAGGCTGACGGCCGCCGGAAAGCCCGCAGCCCCACGGGCTGTGGGGCCACGCGAGCGGCTGCCAAAGAGCTTTCCAAGGAGGCACGGCTTTCCCTCCTGGCTCTTCGGGCGTGGGAGCTGTCGCCAGAGCCGCGGCCCTACCGTAAAATTCTTCGCAGGCTGGCGCGGCGGCGCCACGTGGGCACCGGTGTCGCCGAGGCTGACGGCCGCCGGAAAGCCCGCAGCCCCACGAGCTGTGGGGCCACGCGAGCGGCTGCCAAAGAGCTTTCCAACGAGGCACGGCTTTCCCTCCTGGCTCTTCGGGCGTGGGAGCTGTCGCCAGAGCCGCGGCCCTACCGGAAAATGCTTCGCAGGCTGGTGCGGCGGCGCCACGTGGGCGCCGGTGTCACCGAGGCTGACGGCCGCCGGAAAGCCCGCAGCCCCACGAGCTGTGGTGCCACGCGAGCGGCTGCCAAAGAGCTTTCCAACGAGGCACGGCTTTCCCTCCTGGCTCTTCGGGCATGGGAGCTGTCGCGAGAGCCGCGGCCCTACCGGAAAATGCTTCGCAGGCTGGCGCGGCGGCACCACGTGGGCGCCGGTGTCACCGAGGCTGACGGCCGCCGGAAAGCCCGCAGCCCCACGGGCTGTGGGGCCACGCGAGCGGCTGCCAGAGAGCTTTCCAATGAGGCACGGCTTTCCCTCCTGGCTCTTCGGGCGTGGGAGCTGTTGCCAGAGCCGCGGGCCTACCGGAAATTGCTTCGCAGGCTGGCGTGGCGGCGCCACGTGGTCGCAGCTGTCGCCGAGGCTGACGGCCGCCGGAAAGCCCGCAGCCCCACGGGCTGTGGGGCCACGCGAGCGGCTGCCAAAGAGCTTTCCAAGGAGGCACGGCTTTCCCTCCTGGCTCTTCGGGCGTGGGAGCTGTCGCCAGAGCCGCGGGCCTACCGGAAAATGCTTCGCAGGCTGGCGTGGTGGCGCCACGTGGGCACCGGTGTCGCCGAGGCTGACGGCCGCCGGAAAGCCCGCAGCCCCACGGGCTGTGGGGCCACGCGAGCGGCTGCGAAAGAGCTTTCCAACGAGGCACGGCTTTCCCTCCTGGCTCTTCGGGCGTGGGAGCTGTCGCCAGAGCCACGGCCCTACCAGAAAATGCTTCGCAGGCTGGCGTGGCAGCGCCACGTGCTCGCAGGTGTCGCCGAGGCTGACGGCCGCCGGAAAGCCCGCAGCCCCACGGGCTGTGGGGCCACGCGAGCGGCTGCCAAAGAGCTTTCCAAGGAGGCACGGCTTTCCCTCCTGGCTCTTCGGGCGTGGGAGCTGTCGCCAGAGCCGCGGCCCTACCGGAAAATGCTTCGCAGGCTGGCGTGGCGGCGCCACGTGGGCACCGGTGTCGCCGAGGCTGACGGCCGCCGGAAAGCCCGCAGCCCCACGGGCTGTGGGGCCACGCGAGCGGCTGCGAAAGAGCTTTCCAACGAGGCACGGCTTTCCCTCCTGGCTCTTCGGGCGTGGGAGCTGTCGCCAGAGCCACGGCCCTACCAGAAAATGCTTCGCAGGCTGGCGTGGCAGCGCCACGTGCTCGCAGGTGTCGCCGAGGCTGACAGCCGCCGGAAAGCCCGCAGCCCCACGGGCTGTGGGGCCACGCGAGCGGCTGCCAAAGAGCTTTCCAAGGAGGCACGGCTTTCCCTCCTGGCTCTTCGGGCGTGGGAGCTGTCGCCAGAGCCGCGGCCCTACCGGAAAATGCTTCGCAGGCTGGCGTGGCGGCGACACGTGGTCGCAGGTATCGCCAAGGCTGACGGCCGCCGGAAAGCCCGCAGCCCCACGGGCTGTGGGGCCACGCGAGCGGCTGCCAAAGAGCTTTCCAACGAGGCACGGCTTTCCCTCCTGGCTCTTCGGGCGTGGGAGCTGTCACCAGAGCCGCGGCCCCACCGGAAAATGCTTTGCAGGCTGGCGCGGCGGCGCCACGTGGTCGCAGGTGTCGCCAAGGCTGACGGCCGCCGGAAAGCCCGCAGCCCCACGGGCTGTGGGGCCACGCGAGCGGCTGCCAAAGAGCTTTCCAACGAGGCAAGGCTTTCCCTCCTGGCTCTTCTGGTTTGGGAGCTGTCGCCAGAGCCGCGGCCCTACCGGAAAATGCTTCGCAGGCTGGCGCGGCGGCGCCATGTGAGCGCAGGTGTCACCGAGGCTGACGGTCGCTGGAAAGCCCGCTGCCCCACGGGCTGTGGGGCCACGCGAGCGGCTGCCAAAGAGCTTTCCAAGGAGGCACGGCTTTCCCTCCTGGCTCTTCGGGCATGGGAGCTGTCGCGAGAGCCGCGGCCCTACCGGAAAATGGTTCGCAGGCTGGCGCGGCGGCACCACGTGGGCGCCGGTGTCGCCGTGGCTGACGGCCGCCGGAAAGCCCGCAGCCCCACGGGCTGTGGGGCCACGCGAGCGGCTGCCAAAGAGCTTTCCAAGGAGGCACGGCTTTCCCTCCTGGCTCTTCGGGCATGGGAGCTGTCGCCAGAGCCGCGGCCCTACCGGAAAATGCTTTGCAGGCTGGCGCGGCGGCGCCACGTGGGCATTGGTGTCGCCGAGGCTGACGGCCGCCGGAAATCCTGCAGCCCCACGGGCTGTGGGGCCACGCGAGCGGCTGCCAAAGAGCTTTCCAAGGAGGCACGGCTTTCCCTCCTGGCTCTTCGGGCGTGGGAGCTGTCGCCAGAGCCGCGGCCCTACCGGAAAATGCTTTGCAGGCTGGCGCGGCGGCGCCATGTGGGCGCAGGTGTCGCCGAGGCTGACGGCCGCCGGAAAGCCCGCTGCCCCACTGCTGTGGGGCCACGCGAGCGGCTGCCAAAGAGCTTTCCAACGAGGCAAGGCTTTCCCTCCTGGCTCTTCGGGCATGGGAGTTGTCGCCAGAGCCGCGGCCCTACCGGAAAATGCTTCGCAGGATGGCGCGGCGGCGCCACGTGGTCGCAGGTGGCGCCGAGGCTGACGGCCGCCGGAAAGCCCGCAGCCCCACGGGCTGTGGGGCCACGCGAGCGGCTGCCAAAGAGCTTTCCAACGAGGCACGGCTTTCCCTCCTGGCTCTTCGGGCGTGGGAGCTGTCGCCAGAGCCGCGGCCCTACCGGAAAATGCTTCGCAGGCTGGCGCGGCGGCGCCACGTGGTCGCAGGTGTCGCCGAGGCTGAGGGCCGCCGGAAAGCCCGCAGCCCCACAGGCTGTGGGGCCACGCGAGCGGCTGCCAAAGTGCTTTCCAACGAGGCACGGCTTTCCCTCCTGGCTCTTCGGGCGTGGGAGCTGTCGCCAGAGCCGCGGCCCTACCGGAAAATGCTTCGCAGGCTGGCGCGGCGGCGCCACGTGGGCATTGGTGTCGCCGAGGCTGACGGCCGCCGGAAAGCCTGCAGCCCCACGGGCTGTGGGGCCACGCGAGCGGCTGCCAAAGAGCTTTCCAACGAGGCAAGGCTTTCCCTCCTGGCTCTTCGGGCGTGGGAGCTGTCGCCAGAGCCGCGGCCCTACTGGAAAATGCTTCGCAGGCTGGCGTGGCGGCGCCACGTGGGCGCCGGTGTCGCCGAGGCTGACGGCCGCCGGAAAGCCCGCAGCCCCACAGGCTGTGGGGCCACGCGAGCGGCTGCCAAAGGTCTTTCCAAGGAGGCACGGCTTTCCCTCCTGGCTCTTCGGGCGTGGGAGCTGTCGCCAGAGCCGCGGCCCTACCGGAAAATGCTTCGCAGGCTGGCGCGGCGGCGCCACGTGGGCGCCGGTGTCGCCAAGGCTGACGGCCGCCGGAAAGCCTGCAGCCCCACGGGCTGTGGGGCCACGCGAGCGGCTGCCAAAGAGCTTTCCAACGAGGCACGGCTTTCCCTCCTGGCTCTTCGGGCGTGGGAGCTGTCGCCAGAGCCGCGGCCCTACCGGAAAATGCTTTGCAGGCTGGCGCGGCGGCGCCATGTGGGCGCAGGTGTCGCCGAGGCTGACGGCCGCCGGAAAGCCCGCTGCCCCACTGCTGTGGGGCCACGCGAGCGGCTGCCAAAGAGCTTTCCAAGGAGGCACAGCTTTCCCTCCTGGCTCTTCGGGGGTGGGAGCTGTCGCCAGAGCCGCGGCCCTACCGGAAAATGCTTCGCAGGCTGGCGCGGCGGCGCCAGGTGGGCATTGGTGTCGCCGACGCTGATGACCGCCGGAAAGCCCGCAGCCCCACGGGCTGTGGGGCCACGCGAGCGGCTGCCAAAGAGCTTTCCAAGGAGGCACGGCTTTCCCTCCTGGCTCTTCGGGCGTGGGAGCTGTCGCCAGAGCCGTGGCCCTACCGGAAAATGCTTCGCAGGCTGGCGCGGCGGCGCCACGTGGTCGCAGGTGTCGCCAAGGCTGACGGCCGCCGGAAAGCCCGCAGCCCCACGGGCTGTGGGGCCACGCGAGCGGCTGCCAAAGAGCTTTCCAACGAGGCACGGCTTTCCCTCCTGGCTCTTCGGGCATGGGAGCTGTCGCCAGAGCCGCGGCCCTACCGGAAAATGCTTTGCAGGCTGGCGCGGCGGCACCGTGTGAGCGCAGGTGTCACCGAGGCTGACGGTCGCTGGAAAGCCCGCTGCCCCACGGGCTGTGGGGCCACGCGAGCGGCTGCCAAAGAGCTTTCCAAGGAGGCACGGCTTTCCCTCCTGGCTCTTCGGGCGTGGGAGCTGTCGCCAGAGCCGCGGCCCTACCGGAAAATGCTTCGCAGGCTGGCGCGGCGGCGCCACGTGGTCGCAGGTGTCGCCGAGGCTGATGGCCGCCGGAAAGCCCGCAGCCCCACGGGCTGTGGGGCCACGCGAGCGGCTGCCAAAGAGCTTTCCAAGGAGGCACGGCTTTCCCTCCTGGCTCTTCGGGCGTGGGAGCTGTCGCCAGAGCCGCGGCCCTACCGGAAAATGCTTCGCAGGCTGGCGCGGCGGCGCCACGTGGGCGCCGGTGTCGCCGAGGCTGACGGCCGCCGGAAAGCCCGCAGCCCCACGGGCTGTGGGGCCACGCGAGCGGCTGCCAAAGAGCTTTCCAACGAGGCACGGCTTTCCCTCCTGGCTCTTCGGGCGTGGGAGCTGTCGCCAGAGCCGCGGCCCTACTGGAAAATGCTTCGCAGGCTGGCGTGGCGGCGACACGTGGTCGCAGTTATCGCCAAGGCTGACGGCCGCCGGAAAGCCCGCAGCCCCACGGGCTGTGGGGCCACGCGAGCGGCTGCCAAAGAGCTTTCCAACGAGGCAAGGCTTTCCCTCCTGGCTCTTCTGGTTTGGGAGCTGTCGCCAGAGCCGCGGCCCTACCGGAAAATGCTTCGCAGGCTGGCGCGGCGGCGCCATGTGAGCGCAGGTGTCACCGAGGCTGACGGTCGCTGGAAAGCCCGCTGCCCCACGGGCTGTGGGGCCACACGAGCGGCTGCCAAAGAGCTTTCCAAGGAGGCACGGCTTTCCCTCCTGGCTCTTCGGGCGTGGGAGCTGTCGCCAGAGCCGCGGCCCTACCGGAAAATGCTTCGCAGGCTGGCGCGGCGGCGCCACGTGGTCGCAGGTGTCGCCAAGGCTGATGGCCGCCGGAAAGCCCGCAGCCACACGGGCTGTGGGGCCACGCGAGCGGCTGCCAAAGAGCTTTCCAACGAGGCACGGCTTTCCCTCCTGGCTCTTCGGGCGTGGGAGCTGTCGCCAGAGCCGCGGCCCTACCGGAAAATGCTTTGCAGGCTGGCGCGGCGGTGCCACGTGGGCGCCGATGTCACCGAGGCTGACGGACACCGGAAAGCCCGCAGCCCCACGAGCTGTGGGGCCACGCGAGCGGCTGCCAAAGAGCTTTCCAACGAGGCACGGCTTTCCATCCTGGCTCTTCGGGCGTGGGAGCTGTCGCCAGAGCCGCGGCCCTACCGGAAAATGCTTCGCAGGCTGGTGCGGCGGCGCCACGTGGGCGCCGGTGTCACCGAGGCTGACGGCCGCCGGAAAGCCCGCAGCCCCACGAGCTGTGGTGCCACGCGAGCGGCTGCCAAAGAGCTTTCCAACGAGGCACGGCTTTCCCTCCTGGCTCTTCGGGCATGGGAGCTGTCGCGAGAGCCGCGGCCCTACCGGAAAATGCTTCGCAGGCTGGCGCGGCGGCACCACGTGGGCGCCGGTGTCACCGAGGCTGACGGCCGCCGGAAAGCCCGCAGCCCCACGGGCTGTGGGGCCACGCGAGCGGCTGCCAGAGAGCTTTCCAATGAGGCACGGCTTTCCCTCCTGGCTCTTCGGGCGTGGGAGCTGTTGCCAGAGCCGCGGGCCTACCGGAAATTGCTTCGCAGGCTGGCGTGGCGGCGCCACGTGGTCGCAGCTGTCGCCGAGGCTGACGGCCGCCGGAAAGCCCGCAGCCCCACGGGCTGTGGGGCCACGCGAGCGGCTGCCAAAGAGCTTTCCAAGGAGGCACGGCTTTCCCTCCTGGCTCTTCGGGCGTGGGAGCTGTCGCCAGAGCCGCGGGCCTACCGGAAAATGCTTCGCAGGCTGGCGTGGCGGCGCCACGTGGGCACCGGTGTCGCCGAGGCTGACGGCCGCCGGAAAGCCCGCAGCCCCACGGGCTGTGGGGCCACGCGAGCGGCTGCGAAAGAGCTTTCCAACGAGGCACGGCTTTCCCTCCTGGCTCTTCGGGCGTGGGAGCTGTCGCCAGAGCCACGGCCCTACCAGAAAATGCTTCGCAGGCTGGCGTGGCAGCGCCACGTGCTCGCAGGTGTCGCCGAGGCTGACGGCCGCCGGAAAGCCCGCAGCCCCACGGGCTGTGGGGCCACGCGAGCGGCTGCCAAAGAGCTTTCCAAGGAGGCACGGCTTTCCCTCCTGGCTCTTCGGGCGTGGGAGCTGTCGCCAGAGCCGCGGCCCTACCGGAAAATGCTTCGCAGGCTGGCGTGGCGGCGCCACGTGGGCACCGGTGTCGCCGAGGCTGACGGCCGCCGGAAAGCCCGCAGCCCCACGGGCTGTGGGGCCACGCGAGCGGCTGCGAAAGAGCTTTCCAACGAGGCACGGCTTTCCCTCCTGGCTCTTCGGGCGTGGGAGCTGTCGCCAGAGCCACGGCCCTACCAGAAAATGCTTCGCAGGCTGGCGTGGCAGCGCCACGTGCTCGCAGGTGTCGCCGAGGCTGACAGCCGCCGGAAAGCCCGCAGCCCCACGGGCTGTGGGGCCACGCGAGCGGCTGCCAAAGAGCTTTCCAAGGAGGCACGGCTTTCCCTCCTGGCTCTTCGGGCGTGGGAGCTGTCGCCAGAGCCGCGGCCCTACCGGAAAATGCTTCGCAGGCTGGCGTGGCGGCGACACGTGGTCGCAGGTATCGCCAAGGCTGACGGCCGCCGGAAAGCCCGCAGCCCCACGGGCTGTGGGGCCACGCGAGCGGCTGCCAAAGAGCTTTCCAACGAGGCACGGCTTTCCCTCCTGGCTCTTCGGGCGTGGGAGCTGTCACCAGAGCCGCGGCCCCACCGGAAAATGCTTTGCAGGCTGGCGCGGCGGCGCCACGTGGTCGCAGGTGTCGCCAAGGCTGACGGCCGCCGGAAAGCCCGCAGCCCCACGGGCTGTGGGGCCACGCGAGCGGCTGCCAAAGAGCTTTCCAACGAGGCAAGGCTTTCCCTCCTGGCTCTTCTGGTTTGGGAGCTGTCGCCAGAGCCGCGGCCCTACCGGAAAATGCTTCGCAGGCTGGCGCGGCGGCGCCATGTGAGCGCAGGTGTCACCGAGGCTGACGGTCGCTGGAAAGCCCGCTGCCCCACGGGCTGTGGGGCCACGCGAGCGGCTGCCAAAGAGCTTTCCAAGGAGGCACGGCTTTCCCTCCTGGCTCTTCGGGCATGGGAGCTGTCGCGAGAGCCGCGGCCCTACCGGAAAATGGTTCGCAGGCTGGCGCGGCGGCACCACGTGGGCGCCGGTGTCGCCGTGGCTGACGGCCGCCGGAAAGCCCGCAGCCCCACGGGCTGTGGGGCCACGCGAGCGGCTGCCAAAGAGCTTTCCAAGGAGGCACGGCTTTCCCTCCTGGCTCTTCGGGCATGGGAGCTGTCGCCAGAGCCGCGGCCCTACCGGAAAATGCTTTGCAGGCTGGCGCGGCGGCGCCACGTGGGCATTGGTGTCGCCGAGGCTGACGGCCGCCGGAAATCCTGCAGCCCCACGGGCTGTGGGGCCACGCGAGCGGCTGCCAAAGAGCTTTCCAAGGAGGCACGGCTTTCCCTCCTGGCTCTTCGGGCGTGGGAGCTGTCGCCAGAGCCGCGGCCCTACCGGAAAATGCTTTGCAGGCTGGCGCGGCGGCGCCATGTGGGCGCAGGTGTCGCCGAGGCTGACGGCCGCCGGAAAGCCCGCTGCCCCACTGCTGTGGGGCCACGCGAGCGGCTGCCAAAGAGCTTTCCAACGAGGCAAGGCTTTCCCTCCTGGCTCTTCGGGCATGGGAGTTGTCGCCAGAGCCGCGGCCCTACCGGAAAATGCTTCGCAGGATGGCGCGGCGGCGCCACGTGGTCGCAGGTGGCGCCGAGGCTGACGGCCGCCGGAAAGCCCGCAGCCCCACGGGCTGTGGGGCCACGCGAGCGGCTGCCAAAGAGCTTTCCAACGAGGCACGGCTTTCCCTCCTGGCTCTTCGGGCGTGGGAGCTGTCGCCAGAGCCGCGGCCCTACCGGAAAATGCTTCGCAGGCTGGCGCGGCGGCGCCACGTGGTCGCAGGTGTCGCCGAGGCTGAGGGCCGCCGGAAAGCCCGCAGCCCCACAGGCTGTGGGGCCACGCGAGCGGCTGCCAAAGTGCTTTCCAACGAGGCACGGCTTTCCCTCCTGGCTCTTCGGGCGTGGGAGCTGTCGCCAGAGCCGCGGCCCTACCGGAAAATGCTTCGCAGGCTGGCGCGGCGGCGCCACGTGGGCATTGGTGTCGCCGAGGCTGACGGCCGCCGGAAAGCCTGCAGCCCCACGGGCTGTGGGGCCACGCGAGCGGCTGCCAAAGAGCTTTCCAACGAGGCAAGGCTTTCCCTCCTGGCTCTTCGGGCGTGGGAGCTGTCGCCAGAGCCGCGGCCCTACTGGAAAATGCTTCGCAGGCTGGCGTGGCGGCGCCACGTGGGCGCCGGTGTCGCCGAGGCTGACGGCCGCCGGAAAGCCCGCAGCCCCACAGGCTGTGGGGCCACGCGAGCGGCTGCCAAAGGTCTTTCCAAGGAGGCACGGCTTTCCCTCCTGGCTCTTCGGGCGTGGGAGCTGTCGCCAGAGCCGCGGCCCTACCGGAAAATGCTTCGCAGGCTGGCGCGGCGGCGCCACGTGGGCGCCGGTGTCGCCAAGGCTGACGGCCGCCGGAAAGCCTGCAGCCCCACGGGCTGTGGGGCCACGCGAGCGGCTGCCAAAGAGCTTTCCAACGAGGCACGGCTTTCCCTCCTGGCTCTTCGGGCGTGGGAGCTGTCGCCAGAGCCGCGGCCCTACCGGAAAATGCTTTGCAGGCTGGCGCGGCGGCGCCATGTGGGCGCAGGTGTCGCCGAGGCTGACGGCCGCCGGAAAGCCCGCTGCCCCACTGCTGTGGGGCCACGCGAGCGGCTGCCAAAGAGCTTTCCAAGGAGGCACAGCTTTCCCTCCTGGCTCTTCGGGGGTGGGAGCTGTCGCCAGAGCCGCGGCCCTACCGGAAAATGCTTCGCAGGCTGGCGCGGCGGCGCCAGGTGGGCATTGGTGTCGCCGACGCTGATGACCGCCGGAAAGCCCGCAGCCCCACGGGCTGTGGGGCCACGCGAGCGGCTGCCAAAGAGCTTTCCAAGGAGGCACGGCTTTCCCTCCTGGCTCTTCGGGCGTGGGAGCTGTCGCCAGAGCCGTGGCCCTACCGGAAAATGCTTCGCAGGCTGGCGCGGCGGCGCCACGTGGTCGCAGGTGTCGCCAAGGCTGACGGCCGCCGGAAAGCCCGCAGCCCCACGGGCTGTGGGGCCACGCGAGCGGCTGCCAAAGAGCTTTCCAACGAGGCACGGCTTTCCCTCCTGGCTCTTCGGGCATGGGAGCTGTCGCCAGAGCCGCGGCCCTACCGGAAAATGCTTTGCAGGCTGGCGCGGCGGCACCGTGTGAGCGCAGGTGTCACCGAGGCTGACGGTCGCTGGAAAGCCCGCTGCCCCACGGGCTGTGGGGCCACGCGAGCGGCTGCCAAAGAGCTTTCCAAGGAGGCACGGCTTTCCCTCCTGGCTCTTCGGGCGTGGGAGCTGTCGCCAGAGCCGCGGCCCTACCGGAAAATGCTTCGCAGGCTGGCGAGGCGGCGCCACGTGGTCGCAGGTGTCGCCGAGGCTGATGGCCGCCGGAAAGCCCGCAGCCCCACGGGCTGTGGGGCCACGCGAGCGGCTGCCAAAGAGCTTTCCAAGGAGGCACGGCTTTCCCTCCTGGCTCTTCGGGCGTGGGAGCTGTCGCCAGAGCCGCGGCCCTACCGGAAAATGCTTCGCAGGCTGGCGCGGCGGCGCCACGTGGGCGCCGGTGTCGCCGAGGCTGACGGCCGCCGGAAAGCCCGCAGCCCCACGGGCTGTGGGGCCACGCGAGCGGCTGCCAAAGAGCTTTCCAACGAGGCACGGCTTTCCCTCCTGGCTCTTCGGGCGTGGGAGCTGTCGCCAGAGCCGCGGCCCTACTGGAAAATGCTTCGCAGGCTGGCGTGGCGGCGACACGTGGTCGCAGTTATCGCCAAGGCTGACGGCCGCCGGAAAGCCCGCAGCCCCACGGGCTGTGGGGCCACGCGAGCGGCTGCCAAAGAGCTTTCCAACGAGGCAAGGCTTTCCCTCCTGGCTCTTCTGGTTTGGGAGCTGTCGCCAGAGCCGCGGCCCTACCGGAAAATGCTTCGCAGGCTGGCGCGGCGGCGCCATGTGAGCGCAGGTGTCACCGAGGCTGACGGTCGCTGGAAAGCCCGCTGCCCCACGGGCTGTGGGGCCACACGAGCGGCTGCCAAAGAGCTTTCCAAGGAGGCACGGCTTTCCCTCCTGGCTCTTCGGGCGTGGGAGCTGTCGCCAGAGCCGCGGCCCTACCGGAAAATGCTTCGCAGGCTGGCGCGGCGGCGCCACGTGGTCGCAGGTGTCGCCAAGGCTGATGGCCGCCGGAAAGCCCGCAGCCACACGGGCTGTGGGGCCACGCGAGCGGCTGCCAAAGAGCTTTCCAACGAGGCACGGCTTTCCCTCCTGGCTCTTCGGGCGTGGGAGCTGTCGCCAGAGCCGCGGCCCTACCGGAAAATGCTTTGCAGGCTGGCGCGGCGGTGCCACGTGGGCGCCGATGTCACCGAGGCTGACGGACACCGGAAAGCCCGCAGCCCCACGGGCTGTGGGGCCACGCGAGCGGCTGCCAAAGAGCTTTCCAATGAGGCACGGCTTTCCATCCTGGCTCTTCGGGCGTGGGAGCTGTCGCCAGAGCCGCGGCCCTACTGGAAAATGCTTCGCAGGCTGGCGTGGCGGCGCCACGTGGTCGCAAGTATCGCCGAGGCTGACGGCCGCCGGAAAGCCCGCAGCCCCACGGGCTGTGGGGCCACGCGAGCGGCTGCCAAAGAGCTTTCCAAGGAGGCACGGCTTTCCCTCCTGGCTCTTCGGGCGTGGGAGCTGTCACCAGAGCCGCGGCCCTACCGGAAAATGCTTTGCAGGCTGGTGCGGCGGCGCCACGTGGGCGCCGGTGTCGCCGAGGCTGACGGCCGCCGGAAAGCCCGCAGCCCCACGGGCTGTGGGGCCACGCGAGCGGCTGCCAAAGAGCTTTCCAAGGAGGCACGGCTTTCCCTCCTGGCTCTTCGGGCGTGGGAGCTGTCAGCAGAGCCGCGGCCCTACCGGAAAATGCTTTGCAGGCTGGCGCGGAGGCGCCACGTGGGCATTGGTGTCGCCGACGCTGACGACCGCCGGAAAGCCCGCAGCCCCACGGGCTGTGGGGCCACGCGAGCGGCTGCCAAAGAGCTTTCCAACGAGGCACGGCTTTCCCTCCTGGCTCTTCGGGCGTGGGAGCTGTCGCCAGAGCCGCGGCCCTACCGGAAAATGCTTTGCAGGCTGGCGCGGCGGCGCCATGTGGGCGCAGGTGTCGCCGAGGCTGACGGCCGCCGGAAAGCCTGCAGCCCCACGGGCTGTGGGGCCACGCGAGCGGCTGCCAAAGAGCTTTCCAACGAGGCAATGCTTTCCCTCCTGGCTCTTCTGGTTTGGGAGCTGTCGCCAGAGCCGCGGCCGTACTGGAAAATGCTTCGCAGGCTGGCGCGGCGGCGCCACGTGGTCGCAGGTGTCGCCAAGACTGACGGCCGCCGGAAAGCCCGCAGCCCCACGGGCTGTGGGGCCACGCGAGCGGCTGCCAAAGAGCTTTCCAACGAGGCAGGGCTTTCCCTCCTGGCTCTTCGGGCGTGGGAGCTGTCGCCAGAGCCGCGGCCCTACCGGAAAATGCTTCGCAGGCTGGCGCGGCGGCGCCACGTGGTCGCAGGTGTCGCCAAGGCTGACGGCCGCCGGAAAGCCCGCAGCCCCACGGGCTGTGGGGCCACGCGAGCGGCTGCCAAAGAGCTTTCCAACGAGGCACGGATTTCCCTCCTGGCTCTTCGGGCGTGGGAGCTGTCGCCAGAGCCGCGGCCCTACCGGAAAATGCTTTGCAGGCTGGCGCGGCGGTGCCACGTGGGCGCCGATGTCACCGAGGCTGACGGACGCCGGAAAGCCCGCAGCCCCACGGGCTGTGGGGCCACGCGAGCGGCTGCCAAAGAGCTTTCCAATGAGGCACGGCTTTCCATCCTGGCTCTTCGGGCGTGGGAGCTGTCGCCAGAGCCGCGGCCCTACTGGAAAATGCTTCGCAGGCTGGCGTGGCGGCGCCACGTGGTCGCAAGTATCGCCGAGGCTGACGGCCGCCGGAAAGCCCGCAGCCCCACGGGCTGTGGGGCCACGCGAGCGGCTGCCAAAGAGCTTTCCAAGGAGGCACGGCTTTCCCTCCTGGCTCTTCGGGCGTGGGAGCTGTCGCCAGAGCCGCGGCCCTACCGGAAAATGCTTTGCAGGCTGGCGAGGCGGCGCCACGTGGGCGCCGGTGTCGCCGAGGCTGACGGCCGCCGGAAAGCCCGCAGCCCCACGGGCTGTGGGGCCACGCGAACGGCTGCCAAAGAGCTTTCCAACGAGGCACGGCTTTCCCTCCTGGCTCTTCGGGCGTGGGAGCTGTCGCCAGAGCCGCGGCCCCACCGGAAAATGCTTCGCAGGCTGGCGCGGCGGCGCCACGTGGGCGCCGGTGTCGCCGAGGCTGATGGCCGCCGGAAAGCCCGCAGCCCCACGGGCTGTGGGGCAACGCGAGCGGCTGCCAAAGAGGTTTCCAACGAGGCACGGCTTTCCCTCCTGGCTCTTCGGGCGTGGGAGCTGTCGCCAGAGCCGCGGCCCTACCGGAAAATTCTTCGCAGGCTGGCGCGGCGGCGCCACGTGGGCGCCGGTGTCGCCGAGGCTGACGGCCGCCGGAAAGCCCGCAGCCCCACGGGCTGTGGGGCCACGCGAGCGGCTGCCAAAGAGCTTTCCAACGAGGCACGGCTTTCCCTCCTCGCTCTTCGGACGTGGGAGCTGTCGCCAGAGCCGCGGCCCCACCGGAAAATGCTTCGCAGGCTGGCGCGGCGGCGCCACGTGTGCGCCGGTGTCGCTGAGGCTGACGGCCGCCAGAAAGCCCGCAGCCCCACGGGCTGTGGGGCCACGCGAGCGGCTGCCAAAGAGCTTTCCAAGGAGGCACGGCTTTCCCTCCTGGCTCTTCGGGCGTGGGAGCTGTCGCCAGAGCCGCAGCCCTACCGGAAAATGCTTCGCAGGCTGGCGCGGCGGCGCCTTGTGATCGCAGGTGTCGCCGAGGCTGACGGCCGCCGGAAAGCCCGCAGCCCCACGGCCTGTGGGGCCACGCGAGCGGCTGCCAAAGAGGTTTCCAACGAGGCACGGCTTTCCCTCCTGGCTCTTCGGGCGTGGGAGCTGTCGCCAGAGCCGCGGCCCTACCGGAAAATGCTTCGCAGGCTGGCGCGGCGGCGCCACGTGGTCGCAGGTGTCGCCGAGGCTGACGGCCGCCGGAAAGCCTGCAGCCCCACGGGCTGTGGGGCCACGCGAGCGGCTGCCAAAGAGCTTTCCAACGAGGCACGGCTTTCCCTCCTGGCTCTTCGGGCGTGGGAGCTGTCGCCAGAGCCGCGGCCCTACCGGAAAATTCTTCGCAGGCTGGCGCGGCGGAGCCACGTGGGCGCCGGTGTCGCTGAGGCTGATGGCCGCCGGAAAGCCCGCAGCCCCACGGGCTGTGGGACCACGCGAGCGGCTGCCAAAGAGCTTTCCAACGAGGCACGGCTTTCCCTCCTGGCTCTTCGGGCGTGGGAGCTGTCGCCAGAGCCGCGGCCCTACCGGAAAATGCTTCGCAGGCTGGCGCGGCGGCGCCACGTGGGCGCCGGTGTCGCCGAGGCTGACGGCCGCTGTACAGCCTGCAGCCCCACGGGCTGTGGGGCCACGCGAGCGGCTGCCAAAGAGCTTTCCAATGAGGCACGGCTTTCCCTCCTGGCTCTTCGGGCGTGGGAGCTGTCGCCAGAGCCGCGGCCCTACCGGAAAATTCTTCGCAGGCTGGCGCGGCGGCGCCACGTGGGTGCCGGTGTCACCGAGGCTGACGGCCGCCGGAAAGCCCGCAGCCCCACGGGCTGTGGGGCCACGCGAGCGGCTGCCAAAGAGCTTTCCAACGAGGCACGGCTTTCCCTCCTGGCTCTTCGGGCGTGGGAGCTGTCGCCAGAGCCGCGGCCCTACCGGAAATTGCTTCGCAGGCTGGCGCGGCGGCGCCACGTGGGCGCCGGTGTCGCCGAGGCTGACGGCCGCCGGAAAGCCCGCAGCCCCACGGGCTGTGGGGCCACGCGAGCGGCTGCCAAAGAGCTTTCCAACGAGGCACGGCTTTCCCTCCTGGCTCTTCGGGCGTGGGAGCTGTCGCCAGAGCCGCGGCCCTACCGGAAAATGCTTCGCAGGCTGGCGCGGCGGCGCCACGTGGGCGCAGCTGTCGCCGAGGCTGACGGCCGCCGGAAAGCCCGCAGCCCCACAGGCTGTGGGGCCACGCGAGCGGCTGCCAAAGAGCTTTCCAAGGAGGCACAGCTTTCCCTCCTGGCTCTTCGGGCGTGGGAGCTGTCGCCAGAGCCGCGGCCCTACCGGAAAATGCTTCGCAGGCTGGCGTGGCGGCGCCACGTGGTCGCAGGTGTCGCCGAGGCTGACGGCCGCCGGAAAGCCCGCAGCCCCACGGGCTGTGGGGCCACGCGAGCGGCTGCCAAAGAGCTTTCCAAGGAGGCACGGCTTTCCCTCCTGGCTCTTTGGGCGTGGGAGCTGACGCCAGAGCCGCGGCCCTACCGGAAAATGCTTCGCAGGCTGGCGCGGCGGCGCCTTGTGGTCGCAGGTGTCGCCGAGGCTGACGGCCTCCGGAAATCCCGCAGTCCCACGGCCTGTGGGGCCACGCGAGCGGCTGCCAAAGAGCTTTCCAACGAGGCACGGCTTTCCCTCCTGGCTCTTCGGGCGTGGGAGCTGTCGCCAGAGCCGCGGCCCTACCGTAAAATGCTTCGCAGGCTGGCGCGGCGGCGCCACGTGGTCGCAGGTGTCGCCAAGGCTGACGGCCGCCGGAAAGCCCGCAGCCCCACGGGCTGTAGGGCCACGCGAGCGGCTGCCAAAGAGCTTTCCAACGAGGCACGGCTTTCCCTCCTGGCTCTTCGGGCGTGGGAGCTGTCGCCAGAGCCGCGGCCCTACCGGAAAATGCTTTGCAGGCTGGCGCGGCGGCGCCACGTGGGCGCAGGTGTCGCCGAGGCTGACGGCCGCCGGAAAGCCCGCAGCCCCACGGGCTGTGGGGCCACGCGAGCGGCTGCCAAAGAGCTTTCCAAGGAGGCACGGCTTTCCCTCCTGGCTCTTCGGGCGTGGGAGCTGTCGCCAGAGCCGCGGCACCACCGGAAAATGCTTCGCAGGCTGGCGCGGCGGCGCCACGTGGGCGCCGGTGTCGCCGAGGCTGATGGCCGCCGGAAAGCCCGCAGCCCCACGGGCTGTGGGGCCACGCGAGCAGCTGCCAAAGAGCTTTCCAACGAGGCACGGCTTTCCCTCCTGGCTCTTCGGCCGTGGGAGCTGTCGCCAGAGCCGCGGCCCTACCGGAAAATGCTTCGCAGGCTGTCGCGGCGGCGCCACGTGGTCGCAGGTGTCGCCGAGGCTGACGGCCGCCGGAAAGCCCGCAGCCCCACGGGCTGTGGGGCCATGCGAGCGGCTGCCAAAGAGCTTTCCAAGGAGGCACGGCTTTCCCTCCTGGCTCTTCGGGCGTGGGAGCTGTCGCCAGAGCCGTGGCCCTACCGGAAAATGCTTCGCAGGCTGGCGCGGCGGCGCCACGTGGTCGCAGCTGTCGCCAAGGCTGACGTCCGCCGGAAAGCCCGCAGCCCCACGGGCTGTGGGGCCACGCGAGCGGCTGCCAAAGAGCTTTCCAACGAGGCACGGCTTTCCCTCCTGGCTCTTCGGGCGTGGGAGCTGTCGCCAGAGCCGCGGCCCCACCGGAAAATGCTTCGCAGGCTGGCGCGGCGGCGCCACGTGGGCGCCGGTGTCACCGAGGCTGATGGCCGCCGGAAAGCCCGCAGCCCCACGGGCTGTGGGGCCACGCGAGCGGCTGCCAAAGAGCTTTCCAACGAGGCACGGCTTTCCCTCCTGGCTCTTCGGGCGTGGGAGCTGTCGCCAGAGCCGCGGCCCTACTGGAAAATGCTTCGCAGGCTGGTGTGTCGGCGCCACGTGGTCGCAGGTGTCGCCGAGGCTGACGGCCGCCGGAAAGCCCGCAGCCCCACGGGCTGTGGGGCCACGCGAGCGGCTGCCAAAGAGCTTTCCAAGGAGGCACGGCTTTCCCTCCTGGCTCTTCGGGCGTGGGAGCTGTCAGCAGAGCCGCGGCCCTACCGGAAAATGCTTTGCAGGCTGGCGCGGAGGCGCCACGTGGGCATTGGTGTCGCCGACGCTGACGACCACCGGAAAGCCTGCAGCCCCACGGGCTGTGGGGCCACGCGAGCGGCTGCCAAAGAGCTTTCCAACGAGGCACGGCTTTCCCTCCTGGCTCTTCGGGCGTGGGAGCTGTCGCCAGAGCCGCGGCCCTACCGGAAAATGCTTTGCAGGCTGGCGCGGCGGCGCCAAGTGGGTGCAGGTGTCGCCGAGGCTGACGGCCGCCGGAAAGCCCGCAGCCCCACGGGCTGTGGGGCCACGCGAGCGGCTGCCAAAGAGCTTTCCAACGAGGCAATGCTTTCCCTCCTGGCTCTTCGGGCGTGGGAGCTGTCGCCAGAGCCGCGGCCCTACCGGAAAATGCTTCGCAGGCTGGCGCGGCGGCGCCACGTGGTCGCAGGTGTCGCCGAGGCTGACGGCCGCCGGAAAGCCCGCAGCCCCACGGGCTGTGGGGCCACGCGAGCGGCTGCCAAAGAGCTTTCCAACGAGGCACGGCTTTCCCTCCTGGCTCTTCGGGCGTGGGAGCTGTCAGCAGAGCCGCGGCCCTACCGGAAAATGCTTTGCAGGCTGGCGCGGCGGCGCCACGTGGGCATTGGTGTCGCCGACGCTGACGACCGCCGGAAAGTCTGCAGCCCCACGGGCTGTGGGGCCACGCGAGCGGCTGCCAAAGAGCTTTCCAACGAGGCATGGCTTTCCCTCCTGGCTCTTCGGGCGTGGGAGCTGTCGCCAGAGCCGTGGCCCTACCGGAAAATGCTTCGCAGGCTGGCGCGGCGGCGCCACGTGGTCGCAGCTGTCGCCAAGGCTGACGGCCGCCGGAAAGCCCGCAGCCCCACGGGCTGTGGGGCCACGCGAGCGGCTGCCAAAGAGCTTTCCAACGAGGCACGGCTTTCCCTCCTGGCTCTTCGGGCGTGGGAGCTGTCGCCAGAGCCGCGGCCCTACCGGAAAATGCTTCGCAGGCTGGCGCGGCGGCGCCACGTGGTCGCAGGTGTCGCCAACGCTGACGGCCGCCGGAAAGCCCGCAGCCCCACGGGCTGTGGGGCCACGCGAGCGGCTGCCAAAGAGCTTTCCAACGAGGCACGGCTTTCCCTCCTGGCTCTTCGGGCGTGGGAGCTGTCGCCAGAGCCGCGGCCCTACCGGAAAATGCTTTGCAGGCTGGCGCGGCGGCGCCATGTGGGCGCAGGTGTCGCCGAGGCTGACGGCCGACGGAAAGCCCGCTGCCCCACGGGCTGTGGGGCCACGCGAGCGGTTGCCAAAGAGCTTTCCAAGGAGGCACGGCTTTCCCTCCTGGCTCTTTGGGCGTGGGAGCTGTCGCCAGAGCCGCGGCCCTACCAGAAAATGCTACGCAGGCTGGCGCGGCGGCGCCACGTGGTCGCAGGTGTCGCCGAGGCTGACGGCCGCCGGAAAGCCCGCAGCCCCACGGGCTGTGGGGCCACGCGAGCGGCTGCCAAAGAGCTTTCCAACGAGGCACGGCTTTCCCTCCTGGCTCTTCGGGCGTGGGAGCTGTCGCCAGAGCCGCGGCCCTACCAGAAAATGCTTTGCAGGCTGGCGCTGCGGTGCCACGTGGGCGTCGGTGTCGCCGACGCTGACGGCCGCCGGAAAGCCTGCAGCCCCACGGGCTGTGGGGCCACGCGAGCGGCTGCCAAAGAGCTTTCCAAGGAGGCACGGCTTTCCCTCCTGGCTCTTCGGGCGTGGGAGCTGTCGCCAGAGCCGCGGCCCTACCGGAAAATTCTTCGCAGGCTGGCGCGGCGGCGCCACGTGGGCACTGGTGTCGCCGAGGCTGACGGCCGCCGGAAAGCCTGCAGCCCCACGAGCTGTGGGGCCACGCGAGCGGCTGCCAAAGAGCTTTCCAACGAGGCACGGCTTTCCGTCCTGGCTCTTCGGGCGTGGGAGCTGTCGCCAGAGCCGCGGCCCTACCGGAAAATGCTTCGCAGGCTGGCGCGGCGGCGCCAAGTGAGCACCGGTGTCGCCGAGGCTGACGGCCGCCGGAAAGCCCGCAGCCCCACGGGCTGTGGGGCTACGCGAGCGGCTGCCAAAGAGCTTTCCAATGAGGCAAGGCTTTCCCTCCTGGCTCTTCTGGTTTGGGAGCTGTCGCCAGAGCCGCGGCCCTACCGGAAAATGCTTCGCAGGCTGGCGCGGCGGCGCCACGTGGGCTCCGGTGTCGCCGAGGCTGACGGCCGCTGGAAAGCCTGCAGCCCCACGGGCTGTGGGGCCACGCGAGCGGCTGCCAAAGAGCTTTCCAATGAGGCACGGCTTTCCCTCCTGGCTCTTCGGGCGTGGGAGCTGTCGCCAGAGCCGCGGCCCTACCGGAAAATGCTTCGCAGGCTGGCGCGGCGGCGCCAAGTGGGCGCCGGTGTCGCCGAGGCTGACGGCCGCCGGAAAGCCCGCAGCCCCACGGGCTGTGGGGCCACGCGAGCGGCTGCCAAAGGGCTTTCCAACGAGTCACGGCTTTCCCTCCTGGCTCTTCGGGCATGGGAGCTGTCGCCAGAGCCGCGGCCCTACTGGAAAATGCTTCTCAGGCTGGCGTGGTGGGGCCACGTGGGCGCCGGTGGCGCCGAGGCTGACGGCCGCCCGAAAGCCCGCAGCCCCACGGGCTGTGGGGCCATGCGAGCGGCTGCCAAAGAGCTTTCCAACGAGGCACGGCTTTCCCTCCTGGCTCTTCGGGCGTGGGAGCTGTCCCCAGAGCTCCGGCCCTACCGGAAAATGCTTCGCAGGCTGGCGTGTCGGCGCCACGTGGGCGCCGGTGTCGCCGAGGCTGACGGCCACCGGAAAGCCCGCAGCCCCACGGCCTGTGGGGCCACGCGAGCGGCTGCCAGAGAGCTTTCCAATGAGGCACGGCTTTCCCTCCTGGCTCTTCGGGCGTGGGAGCTGTCGCCAGAGCCGCGGCCCTACCGGAAAATTCTTCGCAGCCAAAGTGGTGGTTAGATGTAAAATGGTATTTAATTAGGCGTAGCAGGCATACTGATGGGAATGAGGATCCGATGATGACATGTAGTCCGTGGAATCCTGTAGCGACGAAAAAGGTTGATACGTATACACCGTCTGCAATTGAGAATGGTGCTTCGTAGTATTCTATTGCTTGGAGTGCTGTGAAGTAGAACCTCAGTAAGATGGTTAGGGTTAGTGCGTGGATTCCTTGTTTTCGGTTACCCTCTGTGATGCTCTGATGTGCTCTGTCACTGTAACACCTGAGGCTAAGAGGATGGCGGTGTTTAGTAGGGGGACTTCTAAGGGGTTGAGGGGTTTAATTCCTGTAGGGGGTCATTGCCCGCCTAGTTCTGGGGTTGGGACTAGGCTGGAGTGGAAGAATGCTCAGAAAAAGCCCAGGAAGAAGAATGCTTCGGATGTAATAAACAGAATTATCCCATATCGCAGGCCCTTTTGGACGGTGGGAGTGTGATGGCCTTGGAATGTGCTTTCTCGTACGATGTCTCGTCACCATTGCAGTATGACTAGAATTATAGAAAGTAGGCCCAGGGTTAGTAATTGAGATGAGTTGTAGTGGAATCATATAATTAGTCTGGAGGTAGTGAGTAGGGCGGCTGCTGCTCCGAAAATGGGCCATGGGCTTGGGTCCACTATGTGGTAGGAATGTGCTTGGTGTGCCATTAGATGTTTTCTTGTAAATACAGGCTGAGTAGGAGAACAAAGACGTATGCTTGGATTATGGCTACGGCTACTTCTAAGATGGTTAGTAGGAGTAGGATTAGTGCGGTTAGAATGGATACGGCAGGGATGATTGGGAGTAAGGCGGTAGTGGCTGTGGAGATGAGTTGGATTAGTAAGTGGCCTGCGGTGAGGTTTGCTGTGAGGCGGACACCTAAGGCTAGAGGACGGATGAGTAGGCTGGTTGTTTCAATTAGGATTAGGGCGGGAATTAAGGGTGTAGGTGTGCCTTCAGGGAGGAGATGGCCTAATGAGGCTGAGGGTTGGTTTTGTAAGCCTGTGAGCAATGTTGCAAGTCAGAGGGGAAAGGCTAGTGCTATGTTCATGGATAGTTGTGTAGTTGGGGTGAATGTGTAGGGTAGTAGGCCCAGTAAGTTGATTGTGAGTAGGAATGTTATTAGTGAGGTTAAGATTAGAGCTCATTTATGGCCTGCTTTGTTCAGCGGGATTATTAGTTGTTTTGTGATCAGGTGGACGAATCAAAGTTGTAGGGTGGAGAGGCGGTTGGTGATTCATCGGTTGTCTGGGGCTGGGAGTAATAGGGTGGGGAATAGTATGGAGAGGAGGATTAGTGGGATTCCTAGTAGGCATGGGCTTGTGAATTGATCGAAGAAGCTTAGGTTCATGGTCAGGTTCAAGGTGTGGTTTTGGTGGTTGAATGTGTTTTGTTGGAGGGGTGGTTGGTTGGGATAAATGATAGAAGCTTAGGTTGGATAACTAGGGAGAAGATTAGTCATGATACTAATATAATGAAGAATCACGGGTTGGGATTAAGTTGTGGCATTTCATTAAGGAGGGGTGGTGGTCCTCTTTCTCTAGCTTAAAAGGCTAGTGCTGATGCATAGCTTCTTAATGATTAGGATGATAGTAGTGAAGATCAGTTCTCGAAGTAAGTGAGGGGGGCTGATTCTACCACGATTGGTATGTAGCTGTGGTTGGCTCCACAGATTTCAGAGCATTGACCGTAGAAGATCCCTGGTCGGGTGGTGATGAATGATGTTTGGTTTAGTCGTCCTGGGATTGCATCAGTTTTTACTCCCAGGGTGGGAATAGCTCAGGAGTGAAGTACATCGCCTGCGGTGACGATGATGCGGATGGGGGATTCTATGGGGATGACAACACGATGGTCTACTTCTAAGAGTCGGAAATGGCCCAGTGGGAGTTCTGTTGTGGGAATCATGTATGAGTCGAACGAGAGATCTTTGAAGTCTGTGTATTCGTAGCTTCAGTATCACTGATGGCCGATAGCTTTTAAGGTCAGGTCGGGTTCATCAATTTCATCTATTATATATAGGATTTATAGTGAAGGGAGAGCAAGGAGGATGAGAACGATAGCTGGTAGGATTGTTCAGATTAGTTCAACTTCTTGCACATCAACAGTGTTTGAGGATAGTTTTTCTATGAGTATGAGTTCTAGGAGGTAGAGGACTAGGCTACAGATTGCCAGTGCGACTATTAGGGCATGGTCGTGGAATTCGACGAGCTCTTCTATGATGGGTGATGAGGCGTCTTGAAAGCCGAATTGTGAGTGGTTAGCCATGTGAGGTGTACAGGACTTTCACCTGTGATTTAGACTTGACAAGGCTATGTAATTGGTTTACTAACACCTCATAAGAAAGAAGCATGAGTGGTTTGATGCGGTTGGCTTGAAACCAGCATATGAGGGTTCGATTCCTTCCTTTCTTGGACTTGGACGAAGGCAGGTTCTTCGAAGGTGTGATATGGAGGTGGGCAGCCGTGGATTCATTCGATGTTGGTGGCGGTTAGCTCTGGTTGCAGGACTTTTCGTTTTGATGCGAAGGCTTCTCAGATGATAAATATCAGTATAATTACAGCTGTTATTGAGATAAGCGAGCCGATAGAGGACATGGTGTTTCATAAGGTGTATGCATCTGGGTAGTCAGAGTATCGTCGTGGCATACCAGCTCAGCCTAGGAAGTGTTGTGGGAAGAATGTTAAGTTAACCCCTGTGAATATTACCCCAAAGTGGGCCTTAGTTCATGAGGGGTGGAGGGTGTAGCCTGTTAATAGGGGGAATCAGTGGGTAAATCCTGCTAAGATGGCGAAAACTGCTCCTATTGAGAGGACATAGTGGAAGTGGGCAACTACGTAGTATGTGTCGTGTAAGGCGATGTCTAGGGAGGAGTTTGCTAAGACAATTCCCGTGAGGCCTCCAATGGTGAAGAGGAAGATGAAGCCTAAGGCTCATAGTATTGGGGGATCTCATTTGATAGTTCCTCCGTGTAATGTAGCTAATCAGCTAAATACTTTAATGCCTGTAGGAATAGCAATGATTATAGTGGCAGATGTGAAGTATGCTCGGGTGTCTACGTCTATTCCGACTGTAAATATGTGGTGAGCTCAGACAATGAAACCTAGGAACCCAGTGGATAGTATGGCTCAGACCATTCCTATATAGCCGAATGGTTCTTTTTTACCTGCGTAGTATGTTACAACATGAGAAATGATTCCAAAGCCTGGTAGGATTAGGATGTATACTTCTGGGTGACCAAAGAATCAGAAGAGGTGCTGATATAGTACGGGGTCACCGCCTCCGGCGGGATCAAAGAATGTTGTGTTTAGGTTTCGGTCTGTAAGTAGCATAGTGATGCCTGCAGCAAGCACTGGAAGTGAAAGTAATAATAGGACGGCAGTGATGAGTACAGATCATACGAATAGGGGGGTTTGATATTGTGAGAGGGCAGGGGGCTTTATGTTGATGGCTGTAGTGATAAAGTTAATGGCACCTAGAATGGAGGATACACCTGCTAAGTGAAGGGAGAAAATTGCTAGGTCTACTGAAGCTCCAGCATGGGCCAGGTTACCAGCTAGGGGGGGATATACTGTTCACCCTGTGCCGGCTCCGGCTTCTACTGTGGAAGAGGCTAGGAGGAGTAGGAATGATGGGGGTAACAGTCAGAAGCTTATGTTGTTTATGCGTGGAAATGCTATGTCAGGAGCACCAATTATAAGTGGGACTAGTCAATTTCCGAAGCCACCAATCATGATTGGTATTACTATGAAGAAGATTATTACGAAGGCGTGAGCGGTGACAATTACGTTGTAGATTTGGTCGTCTCCTTGGAGGGTTCCGGGTTGGCCAAGTTCTGCACGAATGAGTAGGCTAAGGGCAGTACCCACTATGCCAGCTCATGCACCGAAGATTAGGTATAAGGTGCCGATGTCTTTGTGGTTTGTTGAAAATAATCATCGACTGATAAAGGTCACAGGTAAGATGGCTGAGTGTTGAAGCATTAGGCTGTAGTCCTTTTTACAGAGGTTCAATTCCTCTTCTTATCGACTCTGTGGTGAAGTTCATGTTGAGTTGCAAGCTCATTGATGTACATTAAAAGTGTACCGGAGTCTGATAGGCAGAAGCTTGCTGGTTCGGGCATCTAACTGTCAATTAGAATTTTATGGGATCGAGGCCCATCTGTCTCGGGGAGGTCCTAGCTTAATAAAAGCGTCTGGGTTGCATTCAGGAAATGCAGGTTAATGTCCTGCGGATCTTAACAGAAACTAAGAGGTTTCAACTCTTGTTTAAGGCTTTGAAGGCCTTCGGTTTAAGGGGTTATCCTAAGTTTCTTAGACGGTGGTCAGGATTATTGGGGAGAGGGGTAGTAATAGGATTGATAGGGAGGTAGTGATGGCGATTGGAGAGCCTGTTGGTTTGTTAATGTGTCATTGTTTTATGTGATTTGTAGAGTTTGGTGGGAGTGTGATTGTTGAGTAATATGCGAGGCGAAGGTAGAAGAACAATCCTAGTACGGATAATATGGCAATGATTGTGGCTGCTGTTGTTATTTCTTGTTTAGTTAATTCTTGGATGATGAGTCATTTAGGCAAGAATCCTGTGAGAGGGGGAAGTCCTGCTAGTGATAGTAGGGCTAGTATGAGAGTGGCGTTGAGTATGGGGGTCTTTGTTCAGGAGGTTATTATTGTTGATAGTTTTACGGCTTTAATTGTGTTTAGGGTGAGAAAGACAGCAGTGGTTGTTAGAGAGTATAGATAGAAGGTTAATAGGGTGAGCTTTGGGTTGTAAATGATGATGATCGTTATTCAACCTAAGTGGGCGATGGATGAGAAGGCCAAAATCTTTCGGATTTGTGTTTGGTTTAATCCCATTCATCCACCTAAGGCTGCTGATGCAATTGCTATGATGGTTAGTAATGTTGGGTTGAGGGAGTGTGATGTTATGAATAGAATGGTGATTGGAGGAAATTTTATTATTGTTGATAGTAACAGGGCAGTGGTTAGGGATGAGCCTTGAAGTACTTCTGGGAATCAGAAATGAAATGGAACTAATCCTAGTTTTATTCCAATTGCAGCTGTGAGGAGTAGACATGAAGTGGGGTGAGTTAGTAGGGTGAGACCTCATTGTCCTGTGTGTCATGCATTGTTCATGCTTGCGAAGAGGACTAGGGTTGAAGCGGCGGCTTGCACTAGAAAGTACTTGATTGCGGCTTCGATGGCTCGAGGGTGGTGGGATTTTGAGATGAGGGGGATGATGGCGAGCGTGTTGATTTCTAGTCCAGTTCAGGCTATTACTCAATGGTTGCTTGAGATTGTGATGGTTGTTCCTAGGAGTAGACTTAAGGATGCGACTAGCTTAGCATGGGGGTTCATTAGTAAGGGAGGGGGGTTAGACCTTCATTTTCGGGGTATGGGCCCGATAGCTTTATTAGCTGACCTTACTAGGAAATAATATAAAGGAAGTATGGAGAGTTTTGATCTCTCTTGTGTAGGTTCGATTCCTACTTTTCTAAGTATTATTTAGGAAATGAGAGGGCTGGTGTACCTCTATGTTCACTTTATCATAGTGACCCTTTACGTTCAGGCACATTTCCTTAAGTAAGGAGGTAGGCCTGCGTAGCAGATTGGCATGCTAGTGTGTCAAAGACATAATGCTAGTGTTAATGGGAGAAAGTTCTTTCAAAGCAGATGTATGAGTTGATCGTAGCGAAATCGTGGGTAAGAGGCACGGATTCATAGAAAGCCCGAGGAGAGCAGTAGGACTTTTGTGGCTAAGACTATGGGGAATAACTCCTGTGGGAGGTTTAGTGAGCTTGGGTTTAGGAATAGGATAGCAGTTAGTGTGTTTATTAATATGATGTTTGCGTATTCGGCTAGGAAGAATAAGGCGAATGGTCCAGCAGCATATTCTACGTTAAACCCGGATACCAGTTCTGACTCTCCTTCTGTGAGATCGAAGGGGGCGCGGTTTGTTTCAGCGAGGGTTGAAATATATCATATTATTGCAAGGGGCCACGAGGAGAAGACAAGGTATAGGGGTTCCTGGGTGATGGCGAGGGTATTTAGGGTGTAGTTTCCGCTAAGTAGGATTACGGATAGGAGAATAATGGCTAGTGTTACTTCGTAGGAAATGGTTTGTGCTACTGCTCGTAGGGCCCCGATTAGGGCGTATTTTGAGTTTGAGGCTCAACCCGATCATAGAATTGAGTAAACTGCTAGGCTGGATATAGCTAAGAGGAAGAGGAGGCCTAGATTTAGGTCGGTTAGGGAGAATGGAAGGGGAAGAGGGATTCAGATAGTAAGTGCTAAAAGAAGAGCTAGTATGGGGGTTATAAGGAAGAGAAATGGGGAGGAAGTAGATGGACGAATTGGTTCTTTGGTGGATAGTTTGATTCCGTCAGCCACAGGCTGTAATAGTCCGAATGGGCCTACAATGTTTGGGCCTTTTCGAGCTTGTATATAGCTTAGCACTTTCCGTTCAACTAGGGTTAGAAATGCTACGGCAATTAGGATTGGGACCACATAGGACAGGGACATGATGAGGTAAGTTAGGGTAGGTGGGTGGGCCATGGGGGCTAGGGAGAGGATTTGAACCTCTGGGTAAAGGGCTTAAGCCTTTTGCATTTACCAAGCTCTGCCACGCTAGCTGGTCCTTTTCTAGGGGTAGTAGTGTGGGGTGTCCTTAGGTAATTTAGTTGGGTGCACTACTTGGGGAGAGGGCGTGCCTGTGGTATTGGCCCTACTTTCTCGGTCCTTTCGTACTGGAGAAAGTGTATCATAGATAGAAACCGACCTGGATTGCTCCGGTCTGAACTCAGATCACGTAGGACTGTTAATCGTTGAACAAACGAACCCTTAATAGCGGCTGCACCATTAGGATGTCCTGATCCAACATCGAGGTCGTAAACCTCCTCGTCGATGTGGGCTCTTAGAGGAGATTGCGCTGTTATCCCTGGGGTAGCTTGGTCCATTGGTCAAGTGTATTGGGTCTGGTTACTGTTAGTACATTGAGGGGTTGCTCTCGGTCAAGAGATGTGGTCTTATTTTTGGAGGGTTTGTTTTTCTCCAAGGTCGCCCCAACCGAAAAATGCGGGCCAGAGTTTGGGGGTAGTGAGCCTGGTAGGGTTAGGTTTGTGTGTGGTGGTCGCTGATTTTTAAGTTCCACAGGGTCTTCTCGTCTTATGTGGGTATTCCTGCTTTTGCACAGGAAGATCAATTTCACTGATTATCTGTAGGAGACAGTTAAGACCTCATTTAGCCATTCATACAAGTCTCGATTTATGGGACAATTGATTGCGCTACCTTTGCACGGTTAGGATACCGCGGCCGTTAAACGTTGTGTCACTGGGCAGGCGTCACCTTCAATACTTGGTGGGCTGAAGGCTATGTTTTTGGTAAACAGTCGGGCCTTGGGTTTGCCTAGTTCCTTCTACAGATTTTAATCTTTCTAAATATGCGCTCCTGAGTTGGGGTAACAGGGCGGGTCAATACTTTGGTCTTGTTTTAATTGAGGTATTATTTATATCTGTTAATAATGTGGGGATGTAAGTTTGCGCTTGATTGAGGGGGTAGCCCCCAGTTACTCATTTTAGCATTGATACTCCTATTAGTATAGGTTAGCCTGTTGGTGGGAAGGGAGTCATGTTGTTGTTGAATTTTTGTGTGTGGAGCTTTGACGCACTCTTTATTGATGGCTGCTTGAAGGCCTACAATATGGGAAGAAGTTGGGTGATTATCTGCTAGTGGAGGTTGTATCCTTTTTTAAAGGAGCTGTACCTCCTTTAAATTGCTCTTGACTCATTACATATGGGTTAGGGTTTGTGTCCGGGGAAGGAGGGTCAGGAGGGAACTAAGATTCATTTCACAGGCAACCAGCTATCACCCAGCTCGGTAGGCTTTTCACCTCTACTGGCAAGTCATCCCACTCTTTTGCAACAGAGACGGGTTCGCTCAGGGGTAGCTGCTTGCAAGTAGCTCGCTTGGGTTTCGGGGGGACAAGCTTAAAATCATTTTGCTTGGTTGTTCTTGCTAAATCATGATGCAAAAGGTACAAGGGTGAATCTTTGCTGTTTACTGCTTGGCTTTTCATTGTTATTTCATCTTTCCCTTACGGTACAAAATTTCTATCGCGCCAGGCGGGGGTCTTTTCTATCGCCTATACTAAGTTTAAAGAATGTTTTAGTTAGGTGGTAGAGTGGATTTTTGTCGTTGCTGTTTGTGCAGTGTGGTTGGGCTAGAGTAAGCTTCAAGACGATCCGGTGTTTGACAGATATCTTTCAGGTGTAAGCTGAATGCTTTGTTTTATAGCTACGTCTTGGTATGCTAAGTGCACCTTCCGGTACACTTACCTTGTTACGACTTACCTCATCTTTAGCCATAAGGCTTATTAGTTATGGTTGTCCGTGGCTTGTGAGGAGGGTGACGGGCGGTATGTACGTGCCCCAGGGCCAACTTAAAGGGGGCTTTATTGTCCCACTTTACTGCTAAATCCGCCTTCCGGGGGTTGTTTCATGCCCCCTTCCGTGGGTTTTCTATCGTAGAAAATGTAGCCCATTTCTCCCACCTCATAGGCTATACCTCGACCTGTCTTACTAGCAGGTTGGGCTATTGTGCTCACTATTGGGCTTTCAGGGAAGGTGAGCTGGCGACTGCGGTATGTAGGCTGCTTTGGCGAGAGGTGGTCGGGTGAATTGTGGGTTATCGATTATAGAACAGGCTCCTCTAGGTGGGTTTGGGGCACTGCCAAGTCCTTAGAGTTTTAAGCGTTTGTGCTCGTAGTTCTCGGGCGGATGCTTTGGTACGGTAAGCATCGAGATTTAGGGCTAGGCATAGTGGGGTATCTAATCCCAGTTTGTACCCTAGCTTTCGTGGGGTTAAATCAATCAAAAGTGCTAGGATCATCTTAAGGGCGATCTTAAGTACACCTTGGGCTTATGACAGCTTAGCTGCATCTTAATCCTAGTTGTCGTGATATCATAGTGCCACTCTTTACGCCGTATACGGTTAATTTGGGTCTCTTGTGTGACCGCGGTGGCTGGCATAAGATTTACCAACCCTGGGATTGCTATAACTAAGTCAAGCTTGCACTTATTGCTTAATGTTAACTACTGCTGAGTACCCGTGGGGGTGTGGCCTAGCAAGGTGTCTTGGGCTACAGCTATGAGTGTGCCTGATACCCGCTCCTCTCTCCTTAGTAAGGACTCGAGGGCATTTACACTGGGACGCGGATACTTGCATGTATATGTCTAGCAAGAATTAACGGTAAGGTTAGGACTAAGTCTTTTGTCTTCGGGTGCATGTGGCGGCCATCTTGGCATCTTCAGTGCCATGCTTTGGTTGTTAAGCTACGGAGACGAGAATCATTTGGTTTGTTGTTTGTTGTTTGTTGTTTGTTGTTTGTTGTTTGTTGTTTTCAGGGGAGTTTCTTTTAAAATATGTGGTGTGTTGTTCGAATATACAAACACAGAATTGTGTATGTTCTTTTTTAATGGAACATCACTGCTGTTGACATGTGAAAAAGATGATGATAAAATACGTGAAAAAACACGGTTAATCTTTCAGTTAGAACTCCCTAGTTTTGTTTAGAAAATTAGAGGAAATGAAAAGTGTAAAATCATGTCCATAGAGCATTCATTAAATAACAACACAGATAATAGTCTGTGGGCTCACCATAGCCAGTTGTTTGGCAAAGTGCATCAGTGAGGAGATGATTCCCCATACCTTGACAACCATGACGTTGAGGTATTCCTGAGGGCCAAACTCCGCGCGAATACCAGGGAGGGTCCATGTCTATAGATTGGGTGTACCTCGGTGCACTGGAGGGGTTTATTGAAGACGCCAGAAAAAAAAAAGGAACCAAAGGTGCCAAAACGGTCGGATGTCGCGATCACGGGTGAGATGTTGATAAATAGACGACCAGATGTATCGGTGAAGTACAAGTTGAGAGGACTAACCTAGGTATGGCCCTGACATAGGAACCAGAGGCGCAAAAGAGCAAGATGGGCTAGGGGTATAGGGGGAAAGAATGGTCTTGAAGCTAGTAGTGTAGGATCTTTCTCACACCGGGTTGCTGATTTCACGTGAGGAGCTCGACTAATAAATCCACCTGGTACGAAGCTTTGTGTACCTCGAGAGATTTTGGATGGCCATGCCTCAGCATTTCATTCAAGGGGGCAGACAAGCACTGCCGTATGCAGGGAAATTGGTATGTATAACCTAACGAGGAAATGGTTTTAGTACTGATATTGTAAAGGATTTCGGTATCCATTGGGTGGGATATCCTCTGGAAGAGAGGATGGGTCGGAGAGGGAGAATACCCGCTTAGATATTAATGGTTGTTAAACATTGGCTGGCATGTATAATGGGGTGCGTGGGTGAATGCAAAGAGGTACATGGGAGCTTATACGCGTATGTCAAGTGTTGGGGGGGTAGGGGGGGGACATGTTCGTGGGGGGGTTAGGGGGGGGTAGGGGGGGACATGTTCGTGGGGGGGTTAGGGGGGGGACAAAAAAGAAAGAAAATGAAGAAATGAAGATATGGTTTCTGTAGTTGAGGTTAAACAACGACGGCTTTTCAGGCCGTAAGTCTTGGGAAGAGACCAAGCAGAAACTGCTATGACTTATTTTGTACTCTTTTTGGAGTTATGTTTTGTCTTGGGGGGTTTGGCAGTTGCGTCTAATCCTTCCCCCTATTACGGGGTAGTTGGTTTGGTCTTAGCTTCTGTTGCAGGGTGTGGATGATTATTAAGTTTGGGGGTTTCTTTTGTATCCTTGGTATTGTTTATGGTGTATTTGGGGGGAATGTTGGTGGTTTTTGTATATTCTGTGTCTTTGGCTGCGGATCCCTTTCCGGAGACTTGAGGCGATTGATGAGTTGTTGGGTATGGGGCGGGGCTTGTTCTAGTGCTTGTGGTGGGAGGGGTTGTTGGGGGGCTTGTTGAATTTTGGAACCCTGGGGTGGTTACTGTTGATAGTGGGGGTATGTTTTCTGTTCGGTTGGATTTTAGTGGGGTAGCAATGTTTTATTTCTGTGGGGTTGGGATGTTTTTGGTAGCGGGTTGGGGATTGCTGTTGACCCTGTTTGTCATGTTGGAGTTGGTGCGGGGGTTATCTCGTGGTGCTATTCGGGCAGTTTAGGGGGGGTCAGAGAATAGTTTAGTGTAAAATACCAGCTTTGGGAGTTGGAGATAGAGGTTTAAGTCCTCTTTTTCTGAGGGGAAACTCTAAGAAGGGGTGCAATCTTCAGTCTTTGGCTTACAAGACCAATGTTTTTGTTAAACTATTAGAGTGTTTTTAGTAGTTAAGTATTTTGTTTTCTAGGGCTCCGATAGCGGGGAATAGGAGTAGTAGGATGGTGAAGTAGGTTAGGGAGGCCAGTTGTCCAATGATGATGAAGGGGTGTTCTACGGGTTGACTGCCTACTCATGTTAGGATGAAGAGGTTAGCAACTAGGATGTAGTTGGGTTGATCCTACTAGGATGGAAGTAGGAAATGGAGGGCAAAGAATCGGGTTAGTGTTGGGTTGTCCACTGAGAAGCCACCTCAGGCTCACTCTACGAGAGTTTGGCCGATATATGGAATTGCTGAGAATAGGTTAGTAATGACTGTAGCACCTCAGAAAGATATTTGTCCTCATGGTAGGACATATCCTACGAAGGCAGTCGCTATTAGGGTTAGGAGGAGAATAACTCCTGTGTTTCAGGTTTCTTTGTAGAGGTAGGAGCCGTAGTAGAACCCTCGTCCGATGTGGAAGTAGATACAGATAAAGAAGAATGATGCTCCGTTTGCGTGGAGGTTTCGGATTAGTCAGCCATATTGTACATTTCGACATGTGTGGGCGACGGATGAGAAAGCTAGGGTTGTGTCTGCGGTATAATGTATGGCTAGCAGAAGCCCTGTTAGGATTTGTGTCAGTAGGCAGATACCTAGTAGGGATCCGAAGTTTCATCAAGTAGAGATGTTTGGTGGGGTGGGTAGGTCGATTAGTGAGTTGTTAACTATTTTGAGGAGAGGGTGGGATTTTCGTAGATTTGGGGCCATTGGGGTTGCGGGTTTGGGTCTATGTGCTAGTAGGATGATGAGGACGGATAGGGCGAATGAGCTTAAGTAGGTTTTGATTAATCCGGAGTGGAAGGTGGTAGAGGTTTTGGTTATTATGAGTTGGAGGTCAGCGAGCCCTTCTGGGCCTATTTTTTTGTATCAGGATAGGTCAATTAGGTGGGATGCAATTTTTTGTCCGCTGTTTAGTAGATTTGTAGAGGTGAGGCGATGGGATAAGGGGTTGAAGAATCCTAATGAGGTGGAGAAGTTTATGAGTGTGGTTTGTTTTGGTGAGGTTAGGGTGTGGGCTATGTTTGAAAGCTCTAAGGCGAGGATGATGCCTAGGGTTGTAACAATGATGGCTGCAGTTTTTGTGAGTGTTGGCATGGTTATTGGAGGGGTTTTTGTTGGCAAAATGAAGGATGTGATGAGTAGGCCAGCTGTAATGCTACCTAGAGCGAGGCGGGTGATTGGATTGATGATTGCCCGATCGTTTTCATTTACTGGGACAGTTGTGGGTATTCGGGTGAATCCTGTTTGGACGAGTAGTGTTATGCGTAGGGTGTAGGTTGCGGTGAATGATGTGGCTAGTAAGGTTAGAAGGAGGGCTCAAGTGTTTAGGTATGAGGTGTTTATGCTTTCGATGATTAGGTCTTTTGAGTAGAATCCGGCTAGGAAGGGAGTTCCTATTAGGGCTAAATTACCAATAGTTAAGCAGGAGGTGGTTGTGGGGAGTATTTTTTGTAAGCCTCCTATTTTTCGAATGTCTTGTTCTCCATTTAGGCTGTGGATGATTGATCCGGAGCAAAGGAATAGTATGGCCTTGAAGAAGGCGTGTGTTGAGATATGTAGGAAGGCAAGTTGCGGGAGGTTAAGTCCAATGGTAACTATTATAAGCCCCAGTTGGCTGGATGTGGAGAAGGCAATGATTTTTTTGATGTCGTTTTGTGTGATTGCACAGGTGGCGGCGAATAGTGTGGATAGTGCGCCTAGGCATAAGCATGTGGTAAGGGCAGTTTGGTTGCTGGAAAGTATGGGGTGGGTGCGAATTAGTAGGAAGATTCCGGCTACTACTATAGTGCTGGAATGGAGTAGGGCAGAGACTGAAGTTGGGCCTTCTATGGCAGCTGGCAGTCATGGGTGGAGGCCAAATTGGGCTGATTTTCCTGTTGCTGCTAGGATTAGGCCAAGGAGGGGGAGTGTGGGAGTTTGGGTTGGGGTGAAGGCTTGTTGTACTTCTCAGGTGTTTGTGTATGAGGCAAGTCATGCTATGCTTAAGATAATGCCAATGTCTCCAATTCGGTTATAAAGGACGGCCTGGAGAGCAGCTGTATTGGCTTCTGCTCGTCCTTGCCATCAGCCGATTAATAAGAATGATATGATTCCAACTCCTTCTCATCCGATGAAGAGGAGGAATAAGTTGTTGGCGATGGTTAGGGTTAGTATGGCGATTAGGAATATTAGGAGATGGTGAAAGAATTTTGTGATGTGGGGGTTGGAGGCTATGTATCATGATGCAAATTGGAGAATAGACCATGTTACAAATAGTGCAATGGGGAAGAATATTAGGGAATATTGGTCTATTTTAAGGCTAATAGGAATTTTAAAGTTTATGATGAATTTTCATTCTCAGTTGGAGATAATGCTCTCTATGCCTGAGTGTATAAATAGGGTTATTGGTACTAGACTTGTTAGAAAGGCGGTTTTGACTGTGTGGGTGATGGTGGTGGGGGAGTTTTGAAAGTTTTTGGATAGGAAGGGAAGTAGGATTGGCATTAGGATGATTGCTAGTGTTAGGGTTATGAAAGTGTTAAGGAGTAATGCGATTTCCACTACTTTTACTTGGATTTGCACCAAGATGGGTGGCTCCTAAGACCAATGGATTACTGTTATCCTTTAAAAGTAAGGGGGCTGAGGTTTTAGACTCAGATACAAGAATTAGCAGTTCTTGTTGGTTAAACCGCCCCTCGGCAGGTAAGAAGGGTTTAACTTCTATTTTTAGAATCACAATCTAATGTTTGGGTTAAACTATACTTGCATGAGGGGATTCCTGAGATTAGCTCTGGTTTTAGGATTAGGAGGAGTAGAGGGATGATGTGGAGGGTTATTAGGAGGTGTTCTCGTGTGCTGGAGTTTTGGACTGATGTAATGTGGGTGGGGAGTACTCCTCGTTGAGTTATTAATAGCATGAATAGGGTGTAGGAGGCGGTTAGTAGGGTTGCAATTCCAGTGAGAATGATTATGAAGGTGGATCAATTGAATAGTGCGATTATGATTGTTAGTTCTGCTATTAGGTTTGTGGTTGGGGGTAGGGCTATGTTTGTTAGGTTAGCTAGGAGCCACCATGTAGCTATGAGGGGTAGTAGGGGCTGTAGGCCGCGTGTTAAGAGGAGGATGCGGCTATGTGTGCGTACATAGTTTGTGTTGGCTAGGCAGAACAGTATTGAGGAGGTTAATCCGTGTGAAATTATGAGGATTATTGCCCCTGAGAATGAATTGGGCGCCGCCGCGCCAGCCTGCGAAGCATTTTCCGGTAGGGCCGCGGCTCTGGCGACAGCTCCCAAGCCCGAAGAGCCAGGAGGGAAAGCTGTGCCTCGTTGGAAAGCTCTTTGGCAGCCGCTGGCGTGGCCCCACAGCCCGTGGGGCTGCGGGCTTTCCGGCAGCCGTCAGTCTCGGCGCCACCAGCGCCCACGTGGCGCCACCACGCCAGCCTGCGAAGCATTTTCCGGTAGGGCCGCGGCTCTGGCGACAGCTCCCACGCCCGAAGAGCCAGGAGGGAAAGCCGTGCCTCGTTGGAAACCTCTTTGGCAGCCGCTCGCGTGGCCCCACAGCTCGTGGGGCTGCGGGCTTTCAGGCGGCCGTCAGCCTCGGCGACACTGGCGCCCACGTGGCCCCGCCACGCCAGCCTGCGAAGCATTTTCCGGTAGGGCCGCGGCTGTGGCGACAGCTCCAACGCCCGAAGAGCCAGGAGGGAAAGCCGTGCCTCGTTGGAAAGCTCTTTGGCAGCCGCTCACGTGGCCCCACAGCCCGTGGGGCTGCGGGCTTTCAGGCGGCCGTCAGCCTCGGTGACACGGGCGCCCACATGGCGCCACCGCGCCAGCCTGCGAAGCATTTTCCGGTACGGCCGCGGCTCTGGCGACAGCTCCCATGACCGAAGAGCCAGGAGGGAAAGCCGTGCCTCATTGGAAAGCTCTTTGGCAGGCGCTCGCGTGGCCCCACAGCCCGTGGGGCTGCGGGCTTTCCGGCGGCCGTCAGCCTCGGCGACACCGGCGCCCACGTGGCGCCGCCGCGCCAGCCTGCGAAGCATATTCCGGTAGGGCCGCGGCTCTGGCGACAGCTCCCACGCCCGAAGAGCCAGGAGGGAAAGCCGTGCCTCATTGGAAACATCTTTGGCAGCCGCTCGCGTGGCCCCACAGCTCGTGGGGCTGCGGGCTTTCAGGCGGCCGTCAGCCTCGGCGCCACTGGCCCCCACTTGGCCCCACCACGCCAGCCTGCGAAGCATTTTCCGGTAGGGCCGCGGCTGTGGCGACAGCTCCAGCGCCCGAAGAGCCAGGAGGGAAAGCCGTGCCTCCTTGGAAACCTCTTTGGCAGCCGCTCGCATGGCCCCACAGCCCGTGGGGCTGCGGGCTTTCAGGCGGCCGACAGCCTCGGCGACACCGGCGCCCACGTAGCGCCGCCGCGCCAGCCTGCGAAGCATTTTCCGGTAGGGCTGCGGCTCTGGCGACAGCTCCCATGCCCGAAGAGCCAGGAGGGAAAGCCGTGCCTCGTTGGAAAGCTCTTTGGCAGCCGCTCACGTGGCCCCACAGCCCGTGGGGCTGCGGGCTTTCAGGCGGCCGTCAGCCTCGGTGACACGGGCGCCCACATGGCGCCACCGCGCCAGCCTGCGAAGCATATTCCGGTAGGGCCGCAGCTCTGGCGACAGCTCCCACGCCCCAAGAGCCAGGAGGGAAAGCCGTGCCTCGTTGGAAAGCACTTTGGCAGCTGGTCGCGTGGCCCCACAGCCTGTGGGGCTGCGGGCTTTCCGGCGGCCGTCAGCCTCGGCGACACCTGCGACCACGTGGCGCCGCCACGCCAGCCTGCGAAGCATTTTCCGGTAGGGCCGCGGCTCTGGCGACAGCTCCCACGCCCGAAGAGCCAGGAGGGAAAGCCGTGCCTCGTTGGAAAGCTCTTTGGCAGCCGCTCGCGTGGCCCCACAGCCCGTGGGGCTGCGGGCTTTCCGGCAGTCGTCAGCCTCGGCGACACTGGCGCCCACGTGGCCCCGCCACGCCAGCCTGCGAAGCATTTTCCGGTAGGGCCGCGGCTCTGGCGACAGCTCCCACGCCCGAAGAGCCAGGAGGGAAAGCCGTGCCTCGTTGGAAAGCTCTTTGGCAGCCGCTCGCGTGGCCCCACAGCCAGTGGGGCTGCGGGCTTTCCGGCGGCCGTCAGCCTTGGCGACACCGGCGCCCACGTGGCGCCGACACGCCAGCCTGCGAAGCATTTTCCGGTAGGGCCGTGGCTCTGGCGACAGCTCCCACGCCCGAAGAGCCAGGAAGGAAAGCCGTGCCTCCTTGGAAAGCTCTTTGGCAGCCGCTCGCGTGGCCCCACAGCCCATGGGGCTGCGGGCTTTCCGGCGGCCGTCAGCCTCGGCGACACCGGAGCCCACGTGGCGCCGCCGCGCCAGCCTGCAAAGCATTTTCCGGTAGGGCCGCGGCTCTGGCGACAGCTCCCACGCCCGAAGAGCCAAGAGGGAAAGCCGTGCCTCGTTGGAAAGCTCTTTGGCAGCCGCTCGCGTGGCCCCACAGCCCGTGGGGCTGCGGGCTTTCCGGCGGCCGTCAGCCTCGGCGACACCGGCGCCCACGTGGCGCCGCCGCGCCAGCCTGCGAAGCATTTTCCGGTAGGGCCGCGGCTCTGGCGACAGCTCCCACACCCGAAGAGCCAGGAGGGAAAGCCGTGCCTCCTTGGAAAGCTCTTTGGCAGCCACTCGCGTGGCATCACAGCCCGTGGAGCTGCGGGCATTCCGGCGGCCGTCAGCCTCGGCGACACCGGCGCCCACGTGGCGCCGCCGCGACAGCCTGTAAAGCATTTTCCGGTAGGGCCACGGCTCTGGCGACAGCTCCCACGCCCGAAGAGCCAGGAGGGAAAGCCGTGCCTCCTTGGAAAGCTCTTTGGCAGCCACTCGCGTGGCCCCACAGCCCGTGGGGCTGCGGGCTTTCCGGCAGACGTCAGCCTCGGCGACACCAGCGCCCACGTGGCGCCGCCGCGCCAGCCTGCAAAGCATTTTCCGGTAGGGCCGCGGCTCTGGCGACAGCTCCCACGCCCGAAGAGCCAGGAGGGAAAGCCGTGCCTCGTTGGAAAGCTCTTTGGCAGCCGCTCGCGTGGCCCCACAGCCCGTGGGGCTGCGGGCTTTCCGGCGGCCGTCAGCCTCCCCGCCACCGGCGCCCACGTGGCGCCGCCGCGACAGCCTGCGAAGCATTTTCCGGTAGGGCCGCGGCTCTGGCGACAGCTCCCACGCCCGAAGAGCCAGGAGGTAAAGCCGTGCCTCCTTGGAAAGCTCTTTGGCAGCCGCTCGCGTGGCCCCACAGCCCGTGGGGCTGCGGGCTTTCCGGCGGAAGTCAGCCTCCCCGCCACCGGCGCCCACGTGGCGCCGCCGCGCCAGAATGCGAAGCATTTTCCGGTAGGGCCGCGGCTCTGGTGACAGGTCCCACGCCCGAAGAGCCAGGAGGGAAAGCCGTGCCTCGTTGGAAAGCTCTTTGGCAGCCGCTCGCGTGGCCCCACAGCCCGTGGGGCTGCGGGCTTTCCGGCGGCCGTCAGCCTCGGCGACACCGGCGACCACGTGGCACCACCACGACAGCCTGTAAAGCATTTTCCGGTAGGGCCGCGGCTCTGGCGACAGGTCCCACGCCCGAAGAGCCAGGAGGGAAAGCCGTGCCTCCTTGGAAAGCTCTTTGGCAGCCGCTCGCGTGGCCCCACAGCCCGTGGGGCTGTGGGCTTTCCGGCGGCCGTCAGCCTCGGCGACACCGGCGCCCACGTGGCGCCGCCGCGCCAGCCTGCGAAGCATTTTCCGGTAGGGCCGCAGCTCTGGCGAGAGCTCCCACGCCCGAAGAGCCAGGAGGGAAAGCCGTGCCTCGTTGGAAACCTCTTTGGCAGCCGCTCGCGTGGCCCCACAGCCCGTGGGGCTGCGGGTTTTCCGGCGGCCGTCAGCCTCGGCGACACCGGCGCCCACGTGACGCCGCCGCGCCAGCCTGCAAAGCATTTTCCGGTAGGGCTGCGGCTCTGGCGACAGCTCCCACGCCCAAAGAGCCAGGAGGGAAAGCCGTGCCTCGTTGGAAAGCTCTTTGGCAGCCGCTCGCGTGGCCCCACAGCCAGTGGGGCTGCGGGCTTTCCGGCGGCCGTCAGCCTTGGCGACACCCGCGCCCACGTGGCGCCGAAACGCCAGCCTGCGAAGCATTTTCCGGTAGGGCCGTGGCTCTGGCGACAGCTCCCACGCCCGAAGAGCCAGGAAGGAAAGCCGTGCCTCGTTGGAAAGCTCTTTGGCAGCCGCTCGCGTGGCCCCACAGCCCGTGGGGCTGCGGGCTTTCCGGCGGCCGTCAGCCTCGGCGACACCGGCGCCCACGTGGCGCCGCCGCGCTAGCCTGCGAAGCATTTTCCGGTAGGGCCGCGGCTCTGGCGACAGCTCCCACGCCCGAAGAGCCAGGAGGGAAAGCCGTGCCTCCTTGGAAAGCTCTTTGGCAGCCGCTCGCGTGGCCCCACAGCCCGTGGGGCTGCGGGCTTTCCGGCGGCCGTCAGCCTCGGCAACACCGGCGCCCACGTGGCGCCGCCGCGCCAGACTGCGAAGCATTTTCCGGTAGGGCCGCGGCTCTGGAGACAGCTCCCACGCCCGAAGAGCCAGGAGGGAAAGCCGTGCCTCCTTGGAAAGCTCTTTGGCAGCCGCTCGCGTGGCCCCACAGCCCGTGGGGCTGCGGGCTTTCCGGCGGCCGTCAACCTCGGCGACACCGGTGCCCACGTGGCGCCGCCACGCCAGCCTGCGAAGCATTTTCCGGTAGGGCCGTGGCTCTGGCGACAGCTCCCACGCCCGAAGAGCCAGGAGGGAAAGCCGTGCCTCATTGGAAAGCTCTTTGGCAGCCGCTCGCGTGGCCCCACAGCCCGTGGGGCTGCGGGCTTTCCGGCGGCCGTCAGCCTCGGCGACACCGGCGCCCACGTGCCGCCGCCGCGCCAGACTGCGAAGCATTTTCCGGTAGGGCCGCGGCTCTGGCGACAGCTCCCACGCCCGAAGAGCCAGGAGGGAAAGCCGTGCCTCATTGGAAAGCTCTTTGGCAGCCGCTCGCGTGGCCCCACAGCCCGTGGGGCTGCGGGCTTTCCGGCGGCCGTCAGCCTCGGCAACACCGGCGCCCACGTGGCGCCGCCGCGCCAGACTGCGAAGCATTTTCCGGTAGGGCCGCGGCTCTGGCGACAGCTCCCACACCCGAAGAGCCAGGAGGGAAAGCCGTGCCTCCTTGGAAAGCTCTTTGGCAGCCACTCGCGTGGCATAACAGCCCGTGGAGCTGCGGGCTTTCCGGCGGCCGTCAGCCTCGGCGACACCGGCGCCCACGTGGCGCCGCCGCGATAGCCTGTAAAGCATTTTCCGGTAGGGCCACGGCTCTGGCGACAGCTCCCACGCCCGAAGAGCCAGGACGGAAAGCCGTGCCTCCTTGGAAAGCTCTTTGGCAGCCACTCGCGTGGCCCCACAGCCCGTGGGGCTGCGGGCTTTCCGGCAGACGTCAGCCTCGGCGACACCAGCGCCCACGTGGCGCCGCCGCGCCAGCCTGCAAAGCATTTTCCGGTAGGGCCGCGGCTCTGGCGACAGCTCCCACGCCCGAAGAGCCAGGAGGGAAAGCCGTGCCTCATTGGAAAGCTCTTTGGCAGCCGCTCGCGTGGCCCCACAGCCCGTGGGGCTGCGGGCTTTCCGGCGGCCGTCAGCCTCGGCGACACCGGCGCCCACGTGGCGCCGCCGCGCCAGACTGCGAAGCATTTTCCGGTAGGGCCGCGGCTCTGGCGACAGCTCCCACGCCCGAAGAGCCAGGAGGGAAAGCCGTGCCTCCTTGGAAAGCTCTTTGGCAGCCGCTCGCGTGGCCCCACAGCCCGTGGGGCTGCGGGCTTTCCGGCGGCCGTCCGATTCGGCGACACCGGCGCCCACGTGGCGCGGCCACGCCAGCCTGCGAAGCATTTTCCGGTAGGGCCGCGGCTCTGGTGACAGCTCCCACGCCCGAAGAGCCAGGAGGGAAAGCCGTGCCTCCTTGGAAAGCTCTTTGGCAGCCGCTCGCGTGGCCCCACAGCCCGTGGGGCTGCGGCCTTTCCGGCGGCCGTCAGCCTCGGCGACACCGGCGCCCACGTGGCACCGCCGCGCCAGCCTGCGAAGCATTTTCCAGTAGGGCTGCGGCTCTGGCGACAGCTCCCACGCCCGAAGAGCCAGGAGGGAAAGCCGTGCCTCGTGGAAAGCTCTTTGGCAGCCGCTCGCGTGGCCCCACAGCCCGTGGGGCTGCGGGCTTTCCGGCGGCCGTCAAATTCGACGACACCGGCGCCCACGTGGCGCGGCCACGCCAGCCTGCGAAGCATTTTCCGGTAGGGCCGCGGCTCTGGCGACAGCTCCCACGCCCGAAGAGCCAGGAGGGAAAGCCGTGCCTCCTTGGAAAGCTCTTTGGCAGCCGCTCGCGTGGCCCCACAGCCCGTGGGGCTGCGGGCTTTCCGGCGGCCGTCCGATTCGGCGACACCGGCGCCCACGTGGCACCGCCGCGCCAGCCTGCGAAGCATTTTCCAGTAGGGCTGCGGCTCTGGCGACAGCTCCCACGCCCGAAGAGCCAGGAGGGAAAGCCGTGCCTCCTTGGAAAGCTCTTTCGCAGCCGCTCGCGTGGCCCAACAGCCCGTGGGGCTGCGGGCTTTCCGGCGGCCGTCAAATTCAGCGACAGCGGCGCCCACGTGGCGTCGCCACACCAGCCTGCGAAGCATTTTCCGGTAGAGCCGCGGCTCTGGTGACAGATCCCACGCCCGAAGAGCCAGGAGGGAAAGCTGTGCCTCGTTGGAAAGCTCTTAGGCAGCCACTCGCGTGGCCCCACAGCCCGTGGGGCTGCGGGCTTTCCAGCGGCCGTCAACCTCGGCGACACCGGCGCCCACGTGGCGCCGCCATGCCAGCCTGCGAAGCATTTTCCAGTAGGGCCGTGGCTCTGGCGACAGCTCCCACGCCCGAAGAGCCAGGAGGGAAAGCCGTGCCTCGTTGGAAAGCTCTTTGGCAGCCGCTCGCGTGGCCCCACAGCCCGTGGGGCTGCGGGCTTTCCGGCGGCCGTCAGATTCGGCGACACCGGTGCCCACGTGGCGCCGCCGCGCCAGACTGCGAAGCATTTTCCGGTAGGGCCGCGGCTCTGGCGACAGCTCCCACGCCCGAAGAGCCAGGAGGGAAAGCCGTGCCTCGTTGGAAAGCTCTTTGGCAGCCGCTCGCGTGGCCCCACAGCCCGTGGGGCTGCGGGCTTTCCGGCGGCCGTCAGCCTCGGCGACACCGGCGACCACATGGCACCGCCACGACAGCCTGTAAAGCATTTTCCGGTAGGGCCGCGGCTCTGGTGACAGCTCCCACGCCCGAAGAGCCAGGAGGGAAAGCCGTGCCTCGTTGGAAAGCTCTTTGGCAGCCGCTCGCGTGGCCCCACAGCCCGTGGGGCTGCGGCCTTTCCGGCGGCTGTCAGCCTCGGCGACACCGGCGCCCACGTGGCACCGCCGCGCCAGCCTGCGAAGCATTTACCAGTAGGGCTGCGGCTCTGGCGACAGCTCCCACGCCCGAAGAGCCAGCAGGGAAAGCCGTGCCTCCTTGGAAAGCTCTTTGGCAGCCGCTCGCGTGGCCCCACAGCCTGTGGGGCTGCGGGCTTTCCGGCGGCCGTCAGATTCGGCGACACCAGCGCCCACGTGGCGCCGCCGCGCCAGCCTGCGAAGCATTTTCCGGTAGGGCTGCGGCTCTGGCGACAGCTCCCACGTACGAAGAGCCAGGAGGGAAAGCCGTGCCTCATTGGAAAGCTCTTTGGCAGCCGCTCGCGTGGCCCCACAGCCCGTGGGGCTGCGGGCTTTCCGGCAGACGTCAGCCTCGGCGACACCAGCGCCCACGTGGCGCCGCCGCGCCAGCCTGCAAAGCATTTTCCGGTAGGGCCGCGGCTCTGGCGACAGCTCCCACGCCCGAAGAGCCAGGAGGGAAAGCCGTGCCTCCTTGGAAAGCTCTTTGGCAACCGCTCGCGTGGCCCCACAGCCCGTGGGGCTGCGGGCTTTCCGGCGGCCATCCGATTCGGCGACACCGGCGCCCACGTGGCACCGCCGCGCCAGCCTGCGAAGCATTTTCCAGTAGGGCTGCGGCTCTGGCGACAGCTCCCACGCCCGAAGAGCCAGGAGGGAAAGCCGTGCCTCCTTGGAAAGCTCTTTCGCAGCCGCTCGCGTGGCCCAACAGCCCGTGGGGCTGCGGGCTTTCCGGCGGCCGTCAAATTCAGCGACAGCGGCGCCCACGTGGCGTCGCCACACCAGCCTGCGAAGCATTTTCCGGTAGGGCCGCGGCTCTGGTGACAGATCCCACGCCCGAAGAGCCAGGAGGGAAAGCCGTGCCTCGTTGGAAAGCTCTTAGGCAGCCACTCGCGTGGCCCCACAGCCCGTGGGGCTGCGGGCTTTCCGGCGGCCGTCAACCTCGGCGACACCGGCGCCCACGTGGCGCCGCCATGCCAGCCTGCGAAGCATTTTCCGGTAGGGCCGTGGCTCTGGCGACAGCTCCCACGTACGAAGAGCCAGGAGGGAAAGCCGTGCCTCCTTGGAAAGCTCTTTGGCAGCCGCTCGCGTGGCCCCACAGCCCGTGGGGCTGCGGGCTTTCCGGCGGCCGTCAAATTCGGCGACAGCGGCGCCCACGTGGCGCCGCCGCGCCAGCCTGCGAAGCATTTTCCGGTAGGGCCGCGGCTCTGGCGACAGCTCCCACGCCCGAAGAGCCAGGAGGGAAAGCCGTGCCTCGTTGGAAAGCTCTTTGGCAGCCGCTCGCGTGGCCCCACAGCCCGTGGGGCTGCGGGCTTTCCGGCGGCCGTCAGCCTCGGCGACACCGGCGACCACGTGGCACCGCCACGACAGCCTGTAAAGCATTTTCCGGTAGGGCCGCGGCTCTGGCGACAGCTCCCACGCCCGAAGAGCCAGGAGGGAAAGCCGTGCCTCCTTGGAAATCTCTTTGGCAGTCACTCGCATGGCCCCACAGCCCATGGGGCTGCGGGCTTTCCGGCAGCTGTCAGCCTCGGCGACACCAGCACCCACGTGGCGTCGCCGCGCCAGCCTGCGAAGCTTTTTCCGGTACGGCCGCGGCTCTGGCGACAGCTCCCACACCCGAAGAGCCAGGAGGGAAAGCCGTGCCTCCTTGGAAAGCTCTTTGGCAGCCACTCGCATAGCCCCACAGCCCGTGGGGCTGCGGGCTTTCCGGCGGCCGTCAGCCTCGGCGACACCGGCGCCCACGTGGCACCGCCGCGCCAGCCTACGAAGCAGTTTCCAGTAGGGCCGCGGCTCTGGCGACAGCTCCCACGCCCGAAGAGGCAGGAGGGAAAGCCGTGCCTCCTTGGAAAGCTCTTTGGCAGCCGCTCGCGTGGCCCCACAGCCCGTGGGGCTGCGGCCTTTCCGGCGGCCGTCAAATTCGGCGACACCGGCGCCCACGTGGTGCCGCCACGCCAGCCTGCGAAGCATTTTCCGGTAGGGCCGCGGCTCTGGTGACAGATCCCACGCCCGAAGAGCCAGGAGGGAAAGCCGTGCCTCCTTGGAAAGCTCTTAGGCAGCCACTCGCGTGGCCCCACAGCCCGTGGGGCTGCGGGCTTTCCGGCGGCCGTCAGCCTCGGCGACACCGGCGCCCACGTGGCGCCGCCATGCCAGCCTGCGAAGCATTTTCCGGTAGGGCCGCGGCTCTGGCGACAGCTCCCACACCCGAAGAGCCAGGAGGGAAAGCCGTGCCTCCTTGCAAAGCTCTTTGGCAGCCGCTCGCGTGGCCCCACAGCCCGTGGGGCTGCGGGCTTTCCGGCGGCCGTCAGCCTCGGCGACACCGGCGCCCACGTGGCGCCGCCGCGCCAGACTGCGAAGCATTTTCCGGTAGGGCTGCGACTCTGGCGACAGCTCCCACGCCCGAAGAGCCAGGAGGGAAAGCCGTGCCTCCTTGGAAAGCTCTTTGGCAGCCGCTCGCGTGGCCCCACAGCCCGTGGGGCTGCGGCCTTTCCGGCGGCCGTCAGCCTCGGCGACACCGGCGCCCACGTGGCACCGCCGCGCCAGTCTGCGAAGCATTTTCCAGTAGGCCTGCGGCTCTGGCGACAGCTCCCACGCCCGAAGAGCCAGGAGGGGAAAGCCGTGCCTCGTTGGAAAGCTCTTTGGCAGCCGCTCGCGTGGCCCCACAGCCCGTGGGGCTGCGGGCTTTCCGGCGGCCGTCAAATTCGACGACAGCGGCGCCCACGTGGCTCCGCCACACCAGCCTGCGAAGCATTTTCCGGTAGAGCCGCGGCTCTGGTGACAGATCCCACGCCCGAAGAGCCAGGAGGGAAAGCCGTGCCTCGTTGGAAAGCTCTTAGGCAGCCACTCGCGTGGCCCCACAGCCCGTGGGGCTGCGGGCTTTCCGGCGGCCATCAGCCTTGGCGACACCGGCGCCCACGTGGCGCCGCCATGCCAGCCTGCGAAGCATTTTCCGGTAGGGGCCGTGGCTCTGGCGACAGCTCCCACGCCCGAAGAGCCTGGAGGGAAAGCCGTGCCTCCTTGGAAAGCTCTTTGGCAGCTGCTCGCGTGGCCCCACAGCCCGTGGGGCTGCGGGCTTTCCGGCGGCCGTCAACCTCGGCGACACCGGCGCCCACGTGGCACCGCCGCGCCAGCCTGCGAAGCATTTACCAGTAGGGCTGCGGCTCTGGCGACAGCTCCCACGCCCGAAGAGCCAGGAGGGAAAGCCGTGCCTCCTTGGAAAGCTCTTTGGCAGCCGCTCGCGTGGCCCCACAGCCTGTGGGGCTGCGGGCTTTCCGGCGGCCGTCAGATTCGGCGACACCAGCGCCCACGTGGCGCCGCCGTGCCAGCCTGCGAAGCATTTTCCGGTAGGGCTGCGGCTCTGGCGACAGCTCCCACGTACGAAGAGCCAGGAGGGAAAGCCGTGCCTCATTGGAAAGCTCTTTGGCAGCCGCTCGCGTGGCCCCACAGCCCGTGGGGCTGCGGGCTTTCCGGCGGCCGTCAGCCTCGGCGACACCGGCGCCCACGTGGCGCCGCCGCGCCAGACTGCGAAGCATTTTCCGGTAGGGCCGCGGCTCTGGCGACAGCTCCCACGCCCGAAGAGCCAGGAGGGAAAGCCGTGCCACGTTGGAAAGCTCTTTGGCAGCCGCTCGCGTGGCCCCACAGCCCGTGGGGCTGCGGGCTTTCCGGCGGCCGTCAACCTCGGCGACACCGGTGCCCACGTGGCGCCGCCACGCCAGCTTGCGAAGCATTTTCCGGTAGGGCTGTGGCTCTGGCGACAGCTCCCACGCCCGAAGAGCCAGGAGGGAAAGCCGTGCCTCATTGGAAAGCTCTTTGGCAGCCGCTCGCGTGGCCCCACAGGCCCTGGGGCTGCGAGCTTTCCGGCGGCCGTCAGCCTCGGCGACACCGGCGCCCACGTGGCGCCGCCGCGACAGCCTGTAAAGCATTTTCCGGTAGGGCCACGGCTCTGGCGACAGCTCCCACGCCCGAAGAGCCAGGAGGGAAAGCCGTGCCTCCTTGGAAAGCTCTTTGGCAGCCACTCGCATGGCCCCACAGCCCGTGGGGCTGCGGGCTTTCCGGCAGACGTCAGCCTCGGCGACACCGGTGCCCACGTGGCGCCGCCGCGCCAGCCTGCAAAGCATTTTCCGGTAGGGCCGCGGCTCTGGCGACAGATCCCACGCCCGAAGAGGCAGGAGGGAAAGCCGTGCCTCCTTGGAAAGCTCTTTGGCAACCGCTCGCGTGGCCCCACAGCCCGTGGGGCTGCGGGCTTTCCGGCGGCCGTCCGATTCGGCGACACCGGCGCCCACGTGGCACCGCCGCGCCAAGCCTGCGAAGCATTTTCCAGTAGGGCTGCGGCTCTGGCGACAGCTCCCACGCCCGAAGAGCCAGGAGGGAAAGCCGTGCCTCCTTGGAAAGCTCTTTCGCAGCCGCTCGCGTGGCCCAACAGCCCGTGGGGCTGCGCGGGCTTTCCGGCGGCCGTCAAATTCAGCGACAGCGGCGCCCACGTGGCGTCGCCACACCAGCCTGCGAAGCATTTTCCGGTAGGGCCGCGGCTGTGGTGACAGATCCCACGCCCGAAGAGCCAGGAGGGAAAGCCGTGCCTCGTTGGAAAGCTCTTAGGCAGCCACTCGCGTGGCCCCACAGCCCGTGGGGCTGCGGGCTTTCCAGCGGCCGTCAACCTCGGCGACACCGGCGCCCACGTGGCGCCGCCATGCCAGCCTGCGAAGCATTTTCCGGTAGGGCCGTGGCTCTGGCGACAGCTCCCACGTACGAAGAGCCAGGAGGGAAAGCCGTGCCTCCTTGGGAAAGCTCTTTGGCAGCCGCTCGCGTGGCCCCACAGCCCGTGGGGCTGCGGGCTTTCCGGCGGCCGTCAAATTCGGCGACAGCGGCGCCCACGTGGCGCCGCCACACCAGCCTGCGAAGCATTTTCCGGTAGAGCCGCGGCTCTGGTGACAGATCCCACGCCCGAAGAGCCAGGAGGGAAAGCCGTGCCTCGTTGGAAAGCTCTTAGGCAGCCACTCGCGTGGCCCCACAGCCCGTGGGGCTGCGGGCTTTCCGACGGCCGTCAGCCTCGGCGAAACCGGCGACCACGTGGCGCCGCCATGCCAGCCTGCGAAGCATTTTCCGGTAGGGCCGTGGCTCTGGCGACAGCTCCCACGCCCGAAGAGCCAGGAGGGAAAGCCGTGCCTCGTTGGAAAGCTCTTGGGCAGCCGCTCGCGTGGCCCCACAGCCCATGGGGCTGCGGGCTTTCCGGCGGCCGTCAGCCTCGGCGACACCGGCGCCCACGTGGCACCGCCGCTCCAGCCTACGAAGCATTTTCCAGTAGGGCTGCGGCTCTGGCGACAGCTCCCACGCCCGAAGAGCCAGGAGGGAAAGCCGTGCCTCCTTGGAAAGCTCTTTGGCAAACCGCTCGCGTGGCCCCACAGCCCGTGGGGCTGCGGGCTTTCCGGCGGCCGTCCGATTCGGCGACACCGGCGCCCACGTGGCACCGCCGCGCCAGCCTGCGAAGCATTTTCCAGTAGGGCTGCGGCTCTGGCGACAGCTCCCACGCCCGAAGAGCCAGGAGGGAAAGCCGTGCCTCCTTGGAAAGCTCTTTCGCAGCCGCTCGCGTGGCCCAACAGCCCGTGGGGCTGCGGGCTTTCTGGCGGCCGTCAAATTCAGCGACAGCGGCGCCCACGTGGCGTCGCCACACCAGCCTGCGAAGCATTTTCCGGTAGGGCCGCGGCTGTGGTGACAGATCCCACGCCCGAAGAGCCAGGAGGGAAAGCCGTGCCTCGTTGGAAAGCTCTTAGGCAGCCGCTCGCGTGGCCCCACAGCCCGTGGGGCTGCGGGCTTTCCAGCGGCCGTCAACACTCGGCGACACCGGCGCCCACGTGGCGCCGCCATGCCAGCCTGCGAAGCATTTTCCGGTAGGGGCCGTGGCTCTGGCGACAGCTCCCACGTACGAAGAGCCAGGAGGGAAAGCCGTGCCTCCTTGGAAAGCTCTTTGGCAGCCGCTCGCGTGGCCCCACAGCCCGTGGGGCTGCGGGCTTTCCGGCGGCCGTCAAATTCGGCGACAGCGGCGCCCCACGTGGCGCCGCCACAACCAGCCTGCGAAGCATTTTCCGGTAGAGCCGCGGCTCTGGTGACAGATCCCAACGCCCGAAGAGCCAGGAGGGAAAGCCGTGCCTCGTTGGAAAGCTCTTAGGCAGCCACTCGCGTGGCCCCACAGCCCGTGGGGCTGCGGGCTTTCCGACGGCCGTCAGCCTCGGCGAAACCGGCGACCCACGTGGTGCCGCCATGCCAGCCTGCGAAGCATTTTCCGGTAGGGCCGTGGCTCTGGCGACAGCTCCCACGCCCGAAGAGCCAGGAGGGAAAGCCGTGCCTCGTTGGAAAGCTCTTGGGCAGCCGCTCGCGTGGCCCCACAGCCTGTGGGGCTGCGGGCTTTCCGGCGGCCGTCAGCCTCGGCGACACCGGCGCCCACGTGGCACCCGCCGCGCCAGCCTACGAAGCATTTTCCAGTAGGGCTGCGGCTTCTGGCGACAGCTCCCACGCCCGAAGAGCCAGGAGGGAAAGCCGTGCCTCCTTGGAAAGCTCTTTGGCAGCCGCTCGCGTGCCCCACAGCCCGTGGGGCTGCGGGCTTTCCGGCGGCCGTCAGCCTCGGCGCCACCGGCGCCCACGTGGCGCCGCCACGCCAGCCTGCGAAGCATTTTCCGGTAGGGCCGTGGCTCTGGCGACAGCTCCCACGCCCGAAGAGCCAGGAGGAAAGCCGTGCCTCGTTGGAAAGCTCTTTGGCAGCCGCTCGCATGGCCCCACAGCCCGTGGGGCTGCGGGCTTTCGGCGGCCGTCAGCCCTCGGCGACACCGGCGCCCACGTGGCGCCGCCGCGCCAGCCTTTAAAGCATTTTCCGGTAGGGCCGCGGCTCTGGCAACAGCTCCCCCGCCCCGAAGAGCCAGCAGGGAAAGCCGTGCCTCCTTGGAAAGCTCTTTGGCAGCCACTCGCATAGCCCCACAGCCCGTGGGGCTGCGGGTTTTCCGGCGGCCGTCAGCCTCGGCGACACCAGCGCCCACGTGGCGCCGCCGCGCCAGCCTGCGAAGCATTTTCCGGTACGGCTGCGGCTCTGGCGGCAGCTCCCACGCCCGAAGAGCCAGGAGGGAAAGCCGTGCCTCGTTGGAAAGCTCTTAGGCAGCCGCTCGCGTGGCCCCACAGCCCGTGGGGCTGCGGGCTTTTCCGGCGGCCGTCAGCCTCGGCGACACCGGTGCCCACGTGGCGCCCCCGCGCCAGCCTGCGAAGCATTTTCCGGTAGGGCCGCGGCTCTGGCGACAGCTCCCACGCCCGAAGAGCCAGGAGGGAAAGCCGTGCCTCGTTGGAAAGCTCTTTGGCAGCCGCTCGCGTGGCCCCACAGCCCGTGGGGCTGCGGGCTTTCCGGCGGCCGTCAGCCTCGGCGACACCGGCGCCCACGTGGCGCCGCCGCGCCAGACTGCGAAGCATTTTCGGTAGGGCCGCGGCTCTGGCGACAGCTCCCACGCCCGAAGAGCCAGGAGGGAAAGCCGTGCCTCCTTGGAAAGCTCTTTGGCAGCTGCTCGCGTGGCCCCACAGCCCGTGGGGCTGCGGGCTTTCCGGCGGCCGTCAACCTCGGCGACACCCGGCGCCCACGTGGCACCGCCGCGCCAGCCTGCGAAGCATTTACCAGTAGGGCTGCGGCTCTGGCGACAGCTCCCACGCCCGAAGAGCCAGCAGGGAAAGCCGTGCCTCCTTGGAAAGCTCTTTGGCAGCCGCTCGCGTGGCCCCCAACAAGCCCGATGGGGCTGCGAGCTTTCCGGCGGCCGTCAAATTCGGCGACACCGGCGCCCACGTGGCGCCACCACGCCAGCCTGCGAAGCATTTTCCGGTAGGGCCGCGGCTCTGGTGACAGATCCCACGCCCGAAGAGCCAGGAGGGAAAGCCGTGCCTCCTTGGAAAGCTCTTAGGCAGCCACTCGCGTGGCCCCACAGCCCGTGGGGCTGCGGGCTTTCCGGCGGCCGTCAGCCTCGGCGACACCGGTGCCCACGTGGCGCCGCCACGCCAGCCTGCGAAGCATTTTTCCGGTAGGGCCGTGGCTCTGGCGACAGCTCCCACGCCCGAAGAGCCAGGAGGGAAAGCCGTGCCTCCTTGGAAAGCTCTTTGGCAGCCGCTCGCGTGGCCCCACAGCCCGTGGGGCAGCGGGCTTTCCGGCGGCCGTCAGCCTCGGCGCCACCGGCGCCCACGTGGCGCCGCCACGCCAGCCTGCGAAGCATTTTCCGGTAGGGCCGTGGCTCTGGCGACAGCTCCCACGCCGAAGAGCCAGGAGGGAAAGCCGTGCCTCGTTGGAAAGCTCTTTGGCAGCCGCTCGCATGGCCCCCACAGCCCGTGGGGCTGCGGGCTTTCCGGCGGCCGTCAGCCTCGGCGACACCGGCGCCCACGTGGCGCCGCCGCGCCAGCCTTTAAAGCATTTTCCGGTAGGGCCGCGGCTCTGGCAACAGCTCCCACGCCCGAAGAGCCAGCAGGGAAAGCCGTGCCTCCTTGGAAAGCTCTTTGGCAGCCACTCGCATAGCCCCACCGCCCGTGGGGCTGCGGGTTTTCCCGGCGGCCGTCAGCCTCGGCGACACCAGCGCCCACGTGGCGCCGCCGCGCCAGCCTGCGAAGCATTTTCCGGTACGGCTGCGGCTCTGGCGGCAGCTCCCACGCCCGAAGAGCCAGGAGGGAAAGCCGTGCCTCGTTGGAAAGCTCTTAGGCAGCCGCTCGCGTGGCCCCACAGCCCGTGGGGCTGCGGGCTTTCCGGCGGCCGTCAGCCTCGGCGACACCGGTGCCCACGTGGCGCCCCCGCGCCAGCCTGCGAAGCATTTTCCGGTAGGGCCGCGGCTCTGGCGACAGCTCCCACGCCCGAAGAGCCAGGAGGGAAAGCCGTGCCTCGTTGGAAAGCTCTTTGGCAGCCGCTCGCGTGGCCCCACAGCCCGTGGGGCTGCGGGCTTTCCGGCGGCCGTCAGCCTCGGCGACACCGGCGCCCACGTGGCGCCGCCGCGCCAGACTGCGAAGCATTTTCCGGTAGGGCCCGCGGCTCTGGCGACAGCTCCCACGCCCGAAGAGCCAGGAGGGAAAGCCGTGCCTCCTTGGGAAAAGCTCTTTGGCAGCTGCTCGCGTGGCCCCACAGCCCGTGGGGCTGCGGGCTTTCCGGCGGCCGTCAACACTCGGCAACACCGGCGCCCACGTGGCACCGCCGCGCCAGCCTGCGAAGCATTTACCAGTAGGGCTGCGGCTCTGGCGACAGCTCCCACGCCCGAAGAGCCAGCAGGGAAAGCCGTGCCTCCTTGGAAAGCTCTTTGGCAGCCGCTCGCGTGGCCCCACAGCCCGTGGGGCTGCGAGCTTTCCGGCGGCCGTCAAATTCGGCGACACCGGCGCCCCACGTGGCGCCACCACGCCAGCCTGCGAAGCATTTTCCGGTAGGGCCGCGGCTCTGGTGACAGATCCCACGCCCGAAGAGCCAGGAGGGAAAGCCGTGCCTCCTTGGAAAGCTCTTAGGCAGCCACTCGCGTGGCCCCACAGCCCGTGGGGCTGCGGGCTTTCCGGCGGCCGTCAGCCTCGGCGACACCGGTGCCCACGTGGCGCCGCCACGCCAGCCTGCGAAGCATTTTCCGGTAGGGCCGTGGCTCTGGCGACAGCTCCCACGCCCGAAGAGCCAGGAGGGAAAGCCGTGCCTCATTGGAAAGCTCTTTGGCAGCCGATCGCGTGGCCCCACAGGCCGTGGGCTGCGGGCTTTCCGGCGGCCGTCAGCCTCGGCGACACCGGTGCCCACGTGGCGCCCCCCGCGCCAGCCTGCGAAGCATTTTCCGGTAGGGCCGCGGCTCTGGCGACAGCTCCCACGCCCGAAGAGCCAGGAGGGAAAGCCGTGCCTCCTTGGAAAGCTCTTTGGCAGCCGATCGCGTGGCCCCACAGCCCGTGGGGCTGCGGGCTTTCCGGCGGCCGTCAGCCTCGGCGACACCAGCGCCCACGTGGCGCCGCCCGCGCCAGCCTGCGAAGCCATTTTCCGGTAGGGCCGTGGCTCTGGCGACAGCTCCCACGTACGAAGAGCCAGGAGGAAAGCCGTGCCTCCTTGGAAAGCTCTTTGGCAGCCGCTCGCGTGGCCCCACAGCCCGTGGGGCTGCGGGCTTTCCGGCGGCCGTCAGCCTCGGCGACACCGGCGCCCACGTGGCGCCGCCGCGCCAGCCTTTAAAGCATTTTCCTGTAGGGCCACGGCTCTGGCAACAGCTCCCAGGCCCGAAGAGCCAGCAGGGAAAGCCGTGCCTCCTTGGAAAGCTCTTTGGCAGCCACTCGCATAGCCCCACAGCCCGTGGGCTGCGGGTTTTCCGGCGGCCGTCAGCCTCGGCGACACAGCGCCCACGTGGCGCCGCCGCGCCAGCCTGCGAAGCATTTTCCGGTAGGGCCGCGGCTCTGGCGACAGCTCCCACGCCCGAAGAGCCAGGAGGGAAAGCCGTGCCTCGTTGAAAGCTCTTTGGCAGCCCGCTCGCGTGGCCCCACAGCCCGTGGGGCTGCGGGCTTTCCGGCGGCCGTCAGCCTCGGCGACACCGGCGCCCACGTGGCGCCGCCGCGCCAGACTGCGAAGCATTTTCCAGGTAGGGCCGCGGCTCTGGCGACAGCTCCCACGCCCGAAGAGCCAGGAGGAAAGCCGTGCCTCCTTGGAAAGCTCTTTGGCAGCTGCTCGCGTGGCCCCACAGCCCGTGGGGCTGCGGGCTTTCCGGCGGCCGTCAACCTCGGCGACACCGGCGCCCCACGTGGCACCGCCGCGCCAGCCTGCGAAGCATTTACCAGTAGGGCTGCGGCTCTGGCGACAGCTCCCACGCCCGAAGAGCCAGGAGGGAAAGCCGTGCCTCCTTGGAAAGCTCTTTGGCAGCCGCTCGCGTGGCCCCACAGCCCGTGGGGCTGCGAGCTTTCCGGCGGCCGTCAAATTCGGCGACACCGGCGCCCACGTGGCGCCACCACGCCAGCCTGCGAAGCATTTTCCGGTAGGGCCGCGGCTCTGGTGACAGATCCCACGCCCGAAGAGCCAGGAGGGAAAGCCGTGCCTCGTTGGAAAGCTCTTAGGCAGCCACTCGCGTGGCCCCACAGCTTGTGGGGCTGCGGGCTTTCCGGCGGCCGTCAGCCTCGGCGACACCGGTGCCCACGTGGCGCCGCCACGCCAGCCTGCGAAGCATTTTCCGGTAGGGCCGTGGCTCTGGCGACAGCTCCCACGCCCGAAGAGCCAGGAGGGAAAGCCGTGCCTCATTGGAAAGCTCTTTGGCAGCCGATCGCGTGGCCCCACAGGCCGTGGGGCTGCGGGCTTTCCGGCGGCCGTCAGCCTCGGCGACACCGGTGCCCACGTGGCGCCCCCGCGCCAGCCTGCGAAGCATTTTCCGGTAGGGCCGCGGCTCTGGCGACAGCTCCCACGCCCGAAGAGCCAGGAGGGAAAGCCGTGCCTCCTTGGAAAGCTCTTTGGCAGCCGATCGCGTGGCCCCACAGCCCGTGGGGCTGCGGGCTTTCCGGCGGCCGTCAGCCTCGGCGACACCAGCGCCCACGTGGCGCCGCCGCGCCAGCCTACGAAGCATTTTCCAGTAGGGCTGCGGCTCTGGCGACAGCTCCCACGCCCGAAGAGCCAGGAGGGAAAGCCGTGCCTCCTTGGAAAGCTCTTTGGCAGCCTGCTCGCGTGGCCCCACAGCCCGTGGGGCTGCGGCCTTTCCGGCGGCCGTCAGCCTCGGCGACACCGGCGCCCACGTGGTGCCGCCACGCCAGCCTGCGAAGCATTTTCCGGTAGGGCCGCGGCTCTGGTGACAGATCCCACGCCCGAAGAGCCAGGAGGGAAAGCCGTGCCTCCTTGGAAAGCTCTTAGGCAGCCGCTCGCGTGGCCCCACAGCCCGTGGGGCTGCGGGCTTTCCGGCGGCCGTCAGCCTCGGCGACACCGGTGACCACGTGGCGCCGCCATGCCAACCTGCTAAGCATTTTCCGGTAGGGCCGTGGCTCTGGCGACAGCTCCCACGCCCGAAGAGCCAGGAGGGAAAGCCGTGCCTCCTTGGAAAGCTCTTTGGCAGCCGCTCGCGTGGCCCCCACAGCCCGTGGGGCTGCGGGCTTTCCGGCGGCCGTCAGCCTCGGCGACACCGGCGCCCACGTGGCGCCGCCCGCGCCAGACTGCGAAGCATTTTCCGGTAGGGCCGCGGCTCTGGCGACAGCTCCCACGCCCGAAGAGCCAGGAGGGAAAGCCGTGCCTCGTTGGAAAGCTCTTTGGCAGCCGCTCGCGTGGCCCCACAGCCCGTGGGGCTGCGGGCTTTCCGGCGGCCGTCAGCCTCGGCGACACCGGCGCCCACGTGGCACCGCCACGACAGCCTGTAAAGCATTTTCCGGTAGGGCCGCGGCTCTGGCGACAGCTCCCACGCCCGAAGAGCCAGGAGGGAAAGCCATGCCTCCTTGGAAAGCTCTTTGGCAGCCACTCGCATGGCCCCGCAGCCCGTGGGGCTGCGGGCTTTCCGGCAGCTGTCAGCCTCGGCGACACCAGCGCCCACGTGGCGTCGCCGCGCCAGCCTGCGAAGCATTTTCCGGTACGGCCGCGGCTCTGGCGACAGCTCCCACACCCGAAGAGCGAGGAGGGAAAGCCGTGCCTCCTTGCAAAGCTCTTTGGCAGCCGCTCGCGTGGCCCCACAGCCCGTGGGGCTGCGGGCTTTCCGGCAGCCGTCAGCCTCGGCGACACCGGCGCCCACGTGGCGCCGCCGCGCCAGACTGCGAAGCATTTTCCAGTAGGGCTGCGGCTCTGGCGACAGCTCCCACGCCCGAAGAGCCAGGAGGGAAAGCCGTGCCTCCTTGGAAAGCTCTTTGGCAGCCGCTCGCGTGGCCCCACAGCCCGTGGGGCTGCGGGCTTTCCGGCGGCCGTCAGCCTCGGCGCCACCGGCGCCCACGTGGCGCCGCCACGCCAGCCTGCGAAGCATTTTCCGGTAGGGCCGTGGCTCTGGCGACAGCTCCCACGCCCGAAGAGCCAGGAGGGAAAGCCGTGCCTCGTTGGAAAGCTCTTTGGCAGCCGCTCGCATGGCCCCACAGCCCGTAGGGCTGCGGGCTTTCCGGCGGCCGTCAGCCTCGACGACACCGGCGCCCACGTGGCGCCGCTGCGCCAGCCTGCGAAGCATTTTCCGGTAGGGCCGCGGCTCTGGCGACAGCTCCCACGCCCGAAGAGCCAGGAGGGAAAGCCGTGCCTCGTTGGAAAGCTCTTTGGCAGCCGCTCGCGTGGCCCCACAGCCCGTGGGGCTGCGGGCTTTCCGGCGGCCGTCAGCCTCGGCGACACCGGCGCCCACGTGGCGCCGCCGCGCAAGCCTTTAAAGCATTTTCCTGTAGGGCCACGGCTCTGGCAACAGCTCCCACGCCCGAAGAGCCAGCAGGGAAAGCCGTGCCTCCTTGGAAAGCTCTTTGGCAGCCACTCGCATAGCCCCACAGCCCGTGGGGCTGCGGGTTTTCCGGCGGCCGTCAGCCTCGGCGACACCAGCGCCCACGTGGCGCCGCCGCGCCAGCCTGCGAAGCATTTTCCGGTACGGCTGCGGCTCTGGCGGCAGCTCCCACGCCCGAAGAGCCAGGAGGGAAAGCCGTGCCTCGTTGGAAAGCTCTTAGGCAGCCGCTCGCGTGGCCCCACAGCCCGTGGGGCTGCGGGCTTTCCGGCGGCCGTCAGCCTCGGCGACACCGGTGCCCACGTGGCGCCCCCCGCGCCAGCCTGCGAAGCATTTTCCGGTAGGGCCGCGGCTCTGGCGACAGCTCCCACGCCCGAAGAGCCAGGAGGGAAAGCCGTGCCTCCTTGGAAAGCTCTTTGGCAGCCGCTCGCGTGGCCCCACAGCCCGTGGGGCTGCGGGCTTTCCGGCGGCCGTCAGCCTCGGCGACACCGGCGCCCACGTGGCGCCGCCGCGCCAGACTGCGAAGCATTTTCCGGTAGGGCCCGCGGCTCTGGCGACAGCTCCCACGCCCGAAGAGCCAGGAGGGAAAGCCGTGCCTCCTTGGAAAGCTCTTTGGCAGCTGCTCGCGTGGCCCCACAGCCCGTGGGGCTGCGGGCTTTCCGGCGGCCGTCAACCTCGGCGACACCGGCGCCCACGTGGCACCGCCGCGCCAGCCTGCGAAGCATTTACCAGTAGGGCTGCGGCTCTGGCGACAGCTCCCACGCCCGAAGAGCCAGCAGGGAAAGCCATGCCTCCTTGGAAAGCTCTTTGGCAGCCGCTCGCGTGGCCCCACAGCCCGTGGGGCTGCGGGCTTTCCGGCGGCCGTCAGCCTCGACGACACCGGCGCCCACGTGGCGCCGCTGCGCCAGCCTGCGAAGCATTTTCCGGTAGGGCCGCGGCTCTGGCGACAGCTCCCACGCCCGAAGAGCCAGGAGGGAAAGCCGTGCCTCGTTGGAAAGCTCTTTGGCAGCCGCTCGCGTGGCCCCACAGCCCGTGGGGCTGCGGGCTTTCCGGCGGCCGTCAGCCTCGGCGACACCGGCGCCCACGTGGCGCCGCCGCGCAAGCCTTTAAAGCATTTTCCTGTAGGGCCACGGCTCTGGCAACAGCTCCCACGCCCGAAGAGCCAGCAGGGAAAGCCGTGCCTCCTTGGAAAGCTCTTTGGCAGCCACTCGCATAGCCCCACAGCCCGTGGGGCTGCGGGTTTTCCGGCGGCCGTCAGCCTCGGCGACACCAGCGCCCACGTGGCGCCGCCGCGCCAGCCTGCGAAGCATTTTCCGGTACGGCTGCGGCTCTGGCGGCAGCTCCCACGCCCGAAGAGCCAGGAGGGAAAGCCGTGCCTCGTTGGAAAGCTCTTAGGCAGCCGCTCGCGTGGCCCCACAGCCCGTGGGGCTGCGGGCTTTCCGGCGGCCGTCAGCCTCGGCGACACCGGTGCCCACGTGGCGCCCCCGCGCCAGCCTGCGAAGCATTTTCCGGTAGGGCCGCGGCTCTGGCGACAGCTCCCACGCCCGAAGAGCCAGGAGGGAAAGCCGTGCCTCCTTGGAAAGCTCTTTGGCAGCCGCTCGCGTGGCCCCACAGCCCGTGGGGCTGCGGGCTTTCCGGCGGCCGTCAGCCTCGGCGACACCGGCGCCCACGTGGCGCCGCCGCGCCAGACTGCGAAGCATTTTCCGGTAGGGCCGCGGCTCTGGCGACAGCTCCCACGCCCGAAGAGCCAGGAGGGAAAGCCGTGCCTCCTTGGAAAGCTCTTTGGGCAGCTGCTCGCGTGGCCCCCACAGCCCGTGGGGCTGCGGGCTTTCCGGCGGCCGTCAACCTCGGCGACACCGGCGCCCACGTGGCACCGCCGCGCCAGCCTGCGAAGCATTTACCAGTAGGGCTGCGGCTCTGGCGACAGCTCCCACGCCCGAAGAGCCAGCAGGGAAAGCCATGCCTCCTTGGAAAGCTCTTTGGCAGCCGCTCGCGTGGCCCCACAGCCCGTGGGGCTGCGAGCTTTCCGGCGGCCGTCAAATTCGGCGACACCGGCGCCCACGTGGCGCCACCACGCCAGCCTGCGAAGCATTTTCCGGTAGGGCCGCGGCTCTGGTGACAGATCCCACGCCCGAAGAGCCAGGAGGGAAAGCCGTGCCTCGTTGGAAAGCTCTTAGGCAGCCACTCGCGTGGCCCCACAGCCCGTGGGGCTGCGGGCTTTCCGGCGGCCGTCAGCCTCGGCGACACCGGTGCCCACGTGGCGCCGCCACGCCAGCCTGCGAAGCATTTTCCGGTAGGGCCGTGGCTCTGGCGACAGCTCCCACGCCCGAAGAGCCAGGAGGGAAAGCCGTGCCTCATTGGAAAGCTCTTTGGCAGCCGATCGCGTGGCCCCACAGGCCGTGGGCTGCGGGCTTTCCGGCGGCCGTCAGCCTCGGCGACACCGGTGCCCACGTGGCGCCCCCGCGCCAGCCTGCGAAGCCATTTTCCGGTAGGGCCGCGGCTCTGGCGACAGCTCCCACGCCCGAAGAGCCAGGAGGGAAAGCCGTGCCTCCTTGGAAAGCTCTTTGGCAGCCGATCGCGTGGCCCCACAGCCCGTGGGGCTGCGGGCTTTCCGGAGGCCGTCAGCCTCGGCGACACAGCGCCCACGTGGCGCCGCCGCGCCAGCCTGCGAAGCATTTTCCGGTAGGGCCGTGGCTCTGGCGACAGCTCCCACGCCCGAAGAGCCAGGAGGGAAAGCCGTGCCTCGTTGGAAAGCTCTTTGGCAGCCGCTCGCGTAGCCCCACAGCCCGTGGGGCTGCGGGCTTTCCGGCGGCCGTACAGCCTCGGCGACACCGGCGCCCACGTGGCGCCGCCGCGCCAGCCTGCGAAGCATTTTCCGGTAGGGCCGCGGCTCTGGCGACAGCTCCCACGCCCGAAGAGCCAGGAGGGAAAGCCATGCCTCGTTGGATAGCTCTTTGGCAGCCACTCGAGTGGCCCCACAGCTTGTGGGGCTGCGGGCTTTCCGGCGGCCGTCAGCCTCGGCGACACCGGCGCCCCACGTGGCGCCGCCGCGCCAGCCTGCGAAGCATTTTCCGGTAGGGCCGCGGCTCTGGCGACAGCTCCCACGCCCGAAGAGCCAGGAGGGAAAGCCGTGCCTCGTTGGAAAGCTCTTTGGCAGCCGCTCGCGTGGCCCCACAGCCCGTGGGGCTGCGGGCATTCCGGCGGCCGTCAGCGTCGGCGACACCGGTGCCCACGTGGCGCGGCCACGCCAGCCTGCGAAGCATTTTCCGGTAGGGCCGCGGCTCTGGCGACAGCTCCCACGCCCGAAGAGCCAGGAGGGAAAGCCGTGCCTCGTTGGAAACCTCTTTGGCAGCCGCTCGCGTGGCCCCACAGTCCGTGGGGCTGCGGGCTTTCCGGCGGCCGTCAGCCTCCGCGACACCTGCGACCACGTGTCGCCGCCACGCCAGCCTGCGAAGCATTTTCCGGTAGGGCCGCGGCTCTGGCAACAGCTCCCACACCCGAAGAGCCAGGAGGGAAAGCCGTGCCTCCTTGGAAAGCTCTTTGGCAGCCGCTCGCGTGGCCCCACAGCCCGTGGGGCTGCGGGCTTTCCGGCGGCCGTCAGCCTCGGCGACACCGGTGCCCACGTGTCGCCGCCGCGCCAGCCTGCGAAGCATTTTCCGGTAGGGCTGCGGCTCTGGCGACAGCTCCCACCCCCGAAGAGCCAGGAGGGAAAGCCGTGCCTCGTTGGAAAGCTCTTTGACAGCCACTCGCGTGGCCCCACAACCCGTACGGCTGCGGGCTTTCCGGGAGCCGTCAGCCTCGGCGACACCGGCGCCCACGTGGCGCCGCCGCGCCAGCCTGCGAAGCATTATCTGGTAGGGCTGCGGCTCTGGCGACAGCTCCCATGCCCGAAGAGCCAGGAGGGAAAGCCGTGCCTCGTTGGAAACCTCTTTGGCAGCCGCTCGCGTGGCCCCACAGCCCGTGGGGCTGCGGGCTTTCCGGCGGCCGTCAAATTCGGCGACACCGGCGCCCACGTGGCGCCGCCGCGCCAGACTGCGAAGCATTTTCCGGTAGGGCCGTGGCTCTGGCGACAGCTCCCACGCCCGAAGAGCCAGCAGGGAAAGCCGTGCCTCGTTGGAAAGCTCTTAGGCAGCCACTCGCGTGCCCCACAGCCCGTGGGTCTGCGGGCTTTCTGGCGGCCGTCAGCCTTGGCGACACCGGCGCCCACGTGGCGCGGCCACGCCAGCCTGCGAAGCATTTTCCGGTAGGGCCGCGGCTCTGGCGACAGCTCCCACGCCCGAAGAGCCAGGAGGGAAAGCCGTGCCTCGTTGGAAAGCTCTTTGGCAGCCGCTCGCGTGGCCCCACAGCCCGTGGGGCTGCGGGCTTTCCGGCGGCCGTCAAATTCGGCGACACCGGCGCCCACGTGGCGCCGCCGCGCCAGACTGCGAAGCATTTTCCGGTAGGGCCGTGGCTCTGGCGACAGCTCCCACGCCCGAAGAGCCAGGAGGGAAAGCCGTGCCTCCTTGGAAAGGTCTTTGGCAGCCGCTCGCGTGGCCCCACAGCCTGTGGGGCTGCGGGCTTTCCGGCGGCCGTCAGATTCGGCGACACCGGCGCCCACGTGGCGCCGCCGCGCCAGGCTGCGAAGCATTTTCCGGTAGGGCCGCGGCTCTGGCGACAGCTCCCACGCCCGAAGAGCCAGGAGGGAAAGCCATGCCTCGTTGGAAAGCTCTTTGGCAGCCACTCGCATGGCCCCACAGCCCGTGGGGCTGCGGGCTTTCCGGCAGCTGTAAGCCTCAGCGACACCAGCGCCCACGTGGCGTCGCCGCGCCAGCCTGCGAAGCATTTTCCGGTACGGCCGCGGCTCTGGCGACAGCTCCCACACCCGAAGAGCCAGGAGGGAAAGCCGTGCCTCCTTGGAAAGCTCTTTGACAGCCACTCGCATGGCCCCACAGCCCGTGGGGCTGCGGGATTTCCGGCGGCCGTCAGCCTCGGCGACACCAGCGCCCACGAGGCGCCGCCGCGCCAGCCTGCGAAGCATTTTCCGGTAGGGCTGCGGCTCTGGCGACAGCTCCCACGCCTGAAGAGCCAGGAGGGAAAGCCGTGCCTCCTTGGAAAGCTCTTTGGCAGCCGCTCGCGTGGCCCCACAGCCCGTGGGGCTGCGGGCTTTCCGGCGGCCGTCAGCCTCGGCGACACCGGCGCCCACGTGGCACCGCCGCGCCAGCCTGCAAAGCATTTTCCGGTAGGGCTGCGGCTCTGGCGACAGCTCCCACGCCCGAAGAGCCAGGAGGGAAAGCCGTCCCTCCTTGGAAAGCTCTTTGGCAGCCGCTCGCGTGGCCCCACAGCCCGTGGGGCTGCGGGCTTTCCGGCGGCCGTCAAATTCGGCGACACCGGTGCCCACGTGGCGCCGCCACGCCAGCCTGCGAAGCATTTTCCGGTAGGGCCGCGGCTCTGGTGACAGATCCCACGCCCGAAGAGCCAGGAGCGAAAGCCGTGCCTCCTTGGAAAGCTCTTAGGCAGCCACTCGCGTGGCCCCACAGTCCGTGGGGCTGCGGGCTTTCCGGCGGCCGTCAGCCTCCTCGACACCTGCGACCACGTGTCGCCGCCAACGCCAGCCTGCGAAGCATTTTCCGGTAGGGCCGCGGCTCTGGCGACAGCTCCCACGCCCGAAGAGCCAGGAGGGAAAGCCGTGCCTCGTTGGAAAGCTCTTTGGCAGCCGCTCGCGTGGCCCCACAGCCCGTGGGGCTGCGGGATTTCCGGTGGCCGTCAGCCTCGGCGACACCGGTGCCCACGTGGCGCCGCCACGCCAGCCTGCGAAGCATTTTCCGGTAGGGCCGTGGCTCTGGCGACAGCTCCCACGCCCGAAGAGCCAGCAGGGAAAGCCGTGCCTCATTGGAAACCTCTTTGGCAGCCGCTCGCGTGGCCCCACAGCCCGTGGGGCTGCGGGTTTTCCGGCGGCCGTCAGCCTCGGCGACACCAGCGCCCACGTGGCGCCGCCGCGCCAGCCTGCGAAGCATTTTCCGGTACGGCTGCGGCTCTGGCGGCAGCTCCCACGCCCGAAGAGCCAGGAGGGAAAGCCGTGCCTCGTTGGAAAGCTCTTAGGCAGCCGCTCGCGTGGCCCCACAGCCCGTGGGGCTGCGGGCTTTTCCGTCGGCTGTCAGCCTCGGCGACACCGGTGCCCACGTGGCGCCGCCACTCCAGCCTGCGAAGCATTTTCCGGTAGGGCCGTGGCTCTGGCGACAGCTCCCACGCCCGAAGAGGCCAGCAGTGGAAAGCCGTGCATCAGTGGAGCCCGTCACAGCCCGTGGGGCGGCCCCACAGCCCGTGGGGCTGCGGGCTTTCCGGCGGCCGTCAGCCTCGGCGACACCGGTGCCCACGTGGCGCCCCCGCGCCAGCCTGCGAAGCATTTTCCGGTACGGCCGCGGCTCTGGCGACAGCTCCCACGCCCGAAGAGCCAGGAGGGAAAGCCGTGCCTCGTTGGAAAGCTCTTTGGCAGCCGCTCGCGTGGCCCCACAGCCCGTGGGGCTGCGGGCTTTCCGGCGGCCGTCAGCCTCGGCGACACCGGCGCCCACGTGGCGCCGCCGCGCCAGACTGCGAAGCATTTTCCGGTAGGGCCGCGGCTCTGGCGACAGCTCCCACGCCCGAAGAGCCAGGAGGGAAAGCCGTGCCTCCTTGGAAAGCTCTTTGGCAGCTGCTCGCGTGGCCCCACAGCCCGTGGGGCTGCGGGCTTTCCAGCGGCCGTCAACCTCGGCGACACCGGCGCCCACGTGGCACCGCCGCGCCAGCCTGCGAAGCATTTACCAGTAGGGCTGCGGCTCTGGCGACAGCTCCCACGCCCGAAGAGCCAGCAGGGAAAGCCGTGCCTCGTTGGAAAGCTCTTTGGCAGCCGATCGCGTGGCCCCACAGGCCGTGGGGCTGCGGGCTTTCCGGCGGCCGTCAGCCTCGGCGACACCGGTGCCCACGTGGCGCCCCCGCGCCAGCCTGCGAAGCATTTTCCGGTAGGGCCGCGGCTCTGGCGACAGCTCCCACGCCCGAAGAGCCAGGAGGGAAAGCCGTGCCTCCTTGGAAACCTCTTTGGCAGCCGCTCGCGTGGCCCCACAGCCCGTGGGGCTGCGGGCTTTCCGGCGGCCGTCAGCCTCGGCGACACCAGCGCCCACGTGGCGCCGCCGCGCCAGCCTGCGAAGCATTTTCCGGTAGGGCCGTGGCTCTGGCGACAGCTCCCACGCCCGAAGAGCCAGGAGGGAAAGCCGTGCCTCGTTGGAAAGCTCTTTGGCAGCCGCTCGCGTGGCCCCACAGCCCGTGGGGCTGCGGGCTTTCCGGCGGCCGTCAGCCTCGGCGACACCGGCGCCCACGTGGCGCCGCCGCGCCAGACTGCGAAGCATTTTCCGGTAGGGCCGCGGCTCTGGCGACAGCTCCCACGCCCGAAGAGCCAGGAGGGAAAGCCATGACTCGTTGGAAAGCTCTTTGACAGCCACTCGAGTGGCCCCACAGCTTGTGGGGCTGCGGGCTTTCCGGCGGCCGTCAGCCTCCGCGACACCGGCGCCCACGTGGCTCCGCCGCGCCAGCCTGCGAAGCATTTTCCGGTAGGGCCGCGGCTCTGGCGACAGCTCCCACGCCCGAAGAGCCAGGAGGGAAAGCCGTGCCTCGTTGGAAACCTCTTTGGCAGCCGCTCACGTGGCCCCACAGTCCGTGGGGCTGCGGGCTTTCCGGCGGCCGTCAGCCTCCGCGACACCTGCGACCACGTGTCGCCGCCACGCCAGCCTGCGAAGCATTTTCCGGTAGGGCCGCGGCTCTGGCAACAGCTCCCACGCCCGAAGAGCCAGGAGGGAAAGCCGTGCCTCCTTGGAAAGCTCTTCGGCAGCCGCTCGCGTGGCCCCACAGCCCGTTGGGCTGCGGGCTTTCCGGCGGCCGTCAGCCTCGGCGACACCGGTGCCCACGTGTCGCCGCCGCGCCAGCCTGCGAAGCATTTTCCGGTAGGGCTGCGGCTCTGGCGACAGCTCCCACCCCCGAAGAGCCAGGAGGGAAAGCCGTGCCTCGTTGGGAAAGCTCTTTGACAGCCACTCGCGTGGCCCCACAACCCGTACGGCTGCGGGCTTTCCGGGAGCCGTCAGCCTCGGCGACACCGGGCGCCCACGTGGCGCCGCCGCGCCAGCCTGCGAAGCATTATCTGGTAGGGCTGCGGCTCTGGCGACAGCTCCCACGCCCGAAGAGCCAGGAGGGAAAGCCGTGCCTCGTTGGAAACCTCTTTGGCAGCCGCTCGCGTGGCCCCACAGCCTGTGGGGCTGCGGGCTTTCCGGCGGCCGTCAAATTCGGCGACACCGGCGCCCACGTGGCGCCGCCGCGCCAGACTGCGAAGCATTTTCCGGTAGGGCCGTGGCTCTGGCGACAGCTCCCACGCCCGAAGAGCCAGCAGGGAAAGCCGTGCCTCGTTGGAAAGCTCTTAGGCAGCCACTCGCGTGCCCCACAGCCCGTGGGGCTGCGGGCTTTCTGGCGGCCGTCAGCCTTGGCGACACCGGCGCTCACGTGGCGCGGCCACGCCAGCCTGCGAAGCATTTTCCGGTAGGGCCGCGGCTCTGGCGACAGCTCCCACGCCCGAAGAGCCAGGAGGGAAAGCCGTGCCTCGTTGGAAAGCTCTTTGGCAGCCGCTCGCGTGGCCCCACAGCCCGTGGGGCTGCGGGCTTTCCGGCGGCCGTCAAATTCGGCGACACCGGCGCCCACGTGGCGCCGCCGCGCCAGACTGCGAAGCATTTTCCGGTAGGGCCGTGGCTCTGGCGACAGCTCCCACGCCCGAAGAGCCAGCAGGGAAAGCCGTGCCTCCTTGGAAAGGTCTTTGGCAGCCGCTCGCGTGGCCCCACAGCCTGTGGGGCTGCGGGCTTTCTGGCGGCCGTCAGCCTTGGCGACACCGGCGCCCACGTGGCGCGGCCACGCCAGCCTGCGAAGCATTTTCCGGTAGGGCCGCGGCTCTGGCGACAGCTCCCACGCCCGAAGAGCCAGGAGGGAAAGCCGTGCCTCGTTGGAAAGCTCTTTGGCAGCCGCTCGCGTGGCCCCCACAGCCCGTGGGGCTGCGGGCTTTCCGGCGGCCGTCAAATTCGGCGACACCGGCGCCCACGTGGCGCCACCGCGCCAGACTGCGAAGCATTTTCCGGTAGGGCCGTGGCTCTGGCGACAGCTCCCACGCCCGAAGAGCCAGGAGGGAAAGCCGTGCCTCCTTGGAAAGGTCTTTGGCAGCCGCTCGCGTGGCCCCACAGCCTGTGGGGCTGCGGGCTTTCCGGCGGCCGTCAGATTCGGCGACACCAGCGCCCACGAGGCGCCGCCGCGCCAGCCTGCGAAGCATTTTCCGGTAGGGCTGCGGCTCTGGCGACAGCTCCCACGCCTGAAGAGCCAGGAGGGAAAGCCGTGCCTCCTTGGAAAGCTCTTTGGCAGCCACTCGCGTGCCCCACAGCCCGTGGGGCTGCGGGCTTTCCGGCGGCCGTCAGCCTCGGCGACACCGGCGCCCACGTGGCACCGCCGCGCCAGCCTGCGAAGCATTTTCCGGTAGGGCTGCGGCTCTGGCGACAGCTCCCACGCCCGAAGAGCCAGGAGGGAAAGCCGTCCCTCCTTGGAAAGCTCTTTGGCAGCCGCTCGCGTGGCCCCCACACCCCGTGGGGCTGCGGGCTTTCCGGCGGCCGTCAAATTCGGCGACACCGGCGCCCACGTGGCGCCGCCACGCCAGCCTGCGAAGCATTTTCCGGTAGGGCCGCGGCTCTGGCGACAGATCCCACGCCCGAAGAGCCAGGAGGGAAAGCCGTGCCTCGTTGGAAAGCTCTTAGGCAGCCACTCGCGTGGCCCCACAGCCCGTGGGGCTGCGGGCTTTCCGGCGGCCGTCAGCCTCGGCGACACCTGCGACCACGTGTCGCCGCCACGCCAGCCTGCGAAGCATTTTCCGGTAGGGCCGCGGCTCTGGCGACAGCTCCCACGCCCGAAGAGCCAGGAGGGAAAGCCGTGCCTCCTTGGAAAGCTCTTTGGCAGCCGCTCGCGTGGCCCCCACAGTCCGTGGGGCTGCGGGCTTTCCGGCGGCCGTCAGCCTCCGCGACACCTGCGACCACGTGGCGCCGCCACGCCAGCCTGCGAAGCATTTTCCGGTAGGGCCGCGGCTCTGGCGACAGCTCCCACGCCCGAAGAGCCAGGAGGGAAAGCCGTGCCTCCTTGGAAACCTCTTTGGCAGCCGCTCGCGTGGCCCCACAGCCCGTGGGGCTGCGGGATTTCCGGTGGCCGTCAGCCTCGGCGACACCGGTGCCCACGTGGCGCCGCCACGCCAGCCTGCGAAGCATTTTCCGGTAGGGCCGTGGCTCTGGCGACAGCTCCCACGCCCGAAGAGCCAGCAGGGAAAGCCGTGCCTCATTGGAAACCTCTTTGGCAGCCGCTCGCGTGGCCCCACAGCCCGTGGGGCTGCGGGCTTTCCGGCGGCCGTCAGCCTCGGCGACACGGTGCCCACGTGGCGCCGCCGCGCCAGCCTGCGAAGCATTTTCCGGTAGGGCTGCGGCTCTGGCGACAGCTCCCACCCCCGAAGAGCCAGGAGGGAAAGCCTTGCCTCGTTGGAAAGCTCTTTGACAGCCACTCGCGTGGCCCCACAGCCCGTGGGGCTGCGGGCTTTCCGGGAGCCGTCAGCCTCGGCGACACCGGCGCCCACGTGGCACCCCCACGCCAGCCTGCGAAGCATTTTCCGGTAGGGCCGCGGCTCTGGCGACAGCTCCCACGCCCGAAGAGCCAGGAGGGAAAGCCGTGCCTCCTTGGAAAGCTCTTTGGCAGCCGCTCGCGTGGCCCCACAGCCCGTGGGGCTGCGGGCTTTCCGGTGGTCGTCAGATTCGGCGACACCGGGGCCCACGTGGCGCGGCCACGCCAGCCTGCGAAGCATTTTCCGGTAGGGCCGCGTCTCTGGCGAAAGCTCCCATGCCCGAAGAGCCAGGAGGGAAAGCCGTGCCTCCTTGGAAAGCTCTTTGGCAGCCGCTCGCGTGGCCCCACAGCCCGTGGGGCTGCGGGCTTTCCGGCGGCCGTCAGCCTCCGCGACACCTGCGACCACGTGTCGCCGCCACGCCAGCCTGCGAAGCATTTTCCGGTAGGGCCGCGGCTCTGGCGACAGCTCCCGCGCCCGAAGAGCCAGGAGGGAAAGCCGGGAAAGCCGTGCCTCCTTGGAAAGCTCTTTGGCAGCCGCTCGCGTGGCCCCACAGCCCGTGGGGCTGCGGGCTTTCCGGCGGCCGTCAGCCTCCGCGACACCTGCGACCACGTGTCGCCACCACGCCAGCCTGCGAAGCATTTTCCGGTAGGGCCGCGGCTCTGGCGACAGCTCCCACGCCCAAAGAGCCAGGAGGGAAAGCCGTGCCTCCTTGGAAATCTCTTTGGCAGCCGCTCGCGTGGCCCCACAGCCCGTGGGGCTGCGGGCTTTCCGGCGGCCGTCAGCCTTGGCGACACCTGCGACCACGTGGCGCCGCCGCGCCAGCCTGCGAAGCATTTTCCGGTAGGGCCGCGGCTCTGGCGACAGCTCCCACGCCCGAAGAGCCAGGAGGGAAAGCCGTGCCTCGTTGGAAAGCTCTTTGGCAGACGCTCGCGTGCCCCACAGCCCGTGGGGCTGCGGGCTTTCTGGCGGCCGTCAGCCTCGGCGACACCGGTGCCCACGTGGCGCCCCCGCGCCAGCCTGCGAAGCATTTTCCGGTAGGGCCGCGGCTCTGGCGACAGCTCCCACACCCGAAGAGCCAGGAGGGAAAGCCGTGCCTCGTTGGAAACCTCTTTGGCAGCCGCTCGCGTGGCCCCACAGCCCGTGGGGCTGCGGGCTTTCCGGCGGCCGTCAGCCTCGGCGACACCAGTGCCCCCGTGGCGACGCCACGCCACCCTGCGAAGCATTTTCCGGTAGGGCCGTGGCTCTGGCGACAGCTCCCACGCCCGAAGAGCCAGGAGGGAAAGCCGTGCCTCGTTGGAAAGCTCTTTGGCAGCCGCTCGCGTGGCCCCACAGCCCGTGGGGCTGCGGGCTTTCCAGAGGACGTCAGCCTCGGCGACACCGGCGCCCACGTGGCGCCGCCGCGCCAGCCTGAGAAGCATTTTCCGGTAGGGCTGCGGCTCTGGCGACAGCTCCCACGCCCGAAGAGCCAGCAGGGAAAGCCGTGCCTCCTTGGAAAGCTCTTTGTCAGCCGCTCGCGTGACCCCACAGCCCGTAGGGCTGCGGGCTTTCTGGCGGCCGTCAGCTTCAGCGACACCGGCGCCCACGTAGCGCCGCCGCGCCAGACTGCGAAGCATTTTCCGGTAGGGCCGCGTCTCTGGCGACAGCTCCCACACCCGAAGAGCCAGGAGGGAAAGCCGTGCCTCCTTGGAAACCTCTTTGGCAGCCGCTCGCGTGGCCCCACAGCCCGTGGGGCTGCGGGCTTTCCGGTGGCCGTCAGCCTTGGCGACACCTGCGACCACGTGGCGCCGCCGCGCCAGCCTGCGAAGCATTTTCCGGTAGGGCCGCGGCTCTGGCGACAGCTCCCACGCCCGAAGAGCCAGGAGGGAAAGCCGTGCCTCGTTGGAAAGCTCTTTGGCAGACGCTCGCGTGCCCCACAGCCCGTGGGGCTGCGGGCTTTCTGGCGGCCGTCAGCCTCGGCGACACCGGTGCCCACGTGGCGCCGCCGCGCCAGCCTGCAAAGCATTTTCCGGTAGGGCCGCGGCTCTGGCGACAGCTCCCACGCCCGAAGAGCCAGGAGGGAAAGCCGTGCCTCGTTGGAAACCTCTTTGGCAGCCGCTCGCGTGGCCCCACAGCCCGTGGGGCTGCGGGCTTTCCGGCGGCCGTCAGCCTCGGCGACACCAGTGCCCCCGTGGCGACGCCACGCCACCCTGCGAAGCATTTTCCGGTAGGGCCGTGGCTCTGGCGACAGCTCCCACGCCCGAAGAGCCAGGAGGGAAAGCCGTGCCTCGTTGGAAAGCTCTTTGGCAGCCGCTCGCGTGGCCCCACAGCCCGTGGGGCTGCGGGCTTTCCAGAGGACGTCAGCCTCGGCGACACCGGCGCCCACGTGGCGCCGCCGCGCCAGCCTGCGAAGCATTTTCCGGTAGGGCTGCGGCTCTGGCGACAGCTCCCACGCCCGAAGAGCCAGCAGGGAAAGCCGTGCCTCCTTGGAAAGCTCTTTGTCAGCCGCTCGCGTGACCCCACAGCCCGTGGGGCTGCGGGCTTTCTGGCGGCCGTCAGCTTCAGCGACACCGGCGCCCACGTAGCGCCGCCGCGCCAGACTGCGAAGCATTTTCCGGTAGGGCCGCGTCTCTGGCGACAGCTCCCACACCCGAAGAGCCAGGAGGGAAAGCCGTGCCTCCTTGGAAACCTCTTTGGCAGCCGCTCGCGTGGCCCCACAGCCCGTGGGGCTGCGGGCTTTCCGGTGGCCGTCAGCCTCGGCGACACCGGTGCCCACGTGGCGCCGCCGCGCCAGCCTGCGAACCATTTTCCGGTAGGGCCGTGGCTCTGGCGACAGCTCCCACGCCCGAAGAGCCAGCAGGGAAAGCCGTGCCTCATTGGAAACCTCTTTGGCAGCTGCTCGCGTGGCCCCACAGCCCGTGGGGCTGCGGGGTTTCCGGCGGCCGTCAGCCTCGGCGACACCGGCGCCCACGTGGCGCCGCCGCGCCAGTCTGCAAAGCATTTTCCGGTAGGGCCGCGGCTCTGGCGACAGCTCCCACGCCCGAAGAGCCAGCAGGGAAAGCCGTGCCTCCTTGGAAAGCTCTTTGGCAGCCGCTCGCGTGGCCCCACAGCCCGTGGGGCTGCGGCCTTTCCGGCGGCCGTCAGCCTCGGCGACACCAGCGCCCACGTGGCGCCGCCGCGCCAGTCTGCGAAGCATTTTCCGGTAGGGGCGCGGCTCTGGCGACAGCTCCCACGCCCGAAGAGCCAGGAGGGAAAGCCGTCCCTCGTTGGAAAGCTCTTTGGCAGCCGCTCGCATGGCCCCACAGCCCGTGGGGCTGCGGGCTTTCCGGCGGCCGTCAGCCTCGGCGACACCGGCGCCCACGTGACGCTGCCGCGCCAGCCTGCGAAGCATTTTCCGGTAGGGCCGCGGCTCTGGCGACAGCTCCCACGCCCGAAGAGCCAGGAGGGAAAGCCCGTGCCTCCTTGGAAAGCTCTTTGGCAGCCGCTCGCGTGGCCCCACAGCCCGTGGGGCTGCGGCCTTTCCGGCGGCCGTCAGCCTCGGGCGACACCAGCGCCCACGTGGCGCCGCCCGCGCCAGACTGCGAAGCATTTTCCGGTAGGGCCGCGGCTCTGGCGACAGCTCCCATGCCCGAAGAGCCAGGTGGGAAAGCCGTGCCTCCTTGGAAAGCTCTTTGGCAGCCGCTCGCGTGGCCCCACAGCCCGTGGGGCTGCGGGCTTTCCGGCGGCCGTCAGCCTCGGCGACACCGGCGCACACGTGGCGCCGCCGCGCCAGCCTGCAAAGGATTTTCCGGTTAGGGCCACGGCTCTGGCGACAGCTCCCACGCCCGAAGAGACAGGAGGGAAAGCCATGCCTCGTTGGAAACCTCTTTGGCAGCCGCTCGCGTGGCCCCACAGCCCGTGGGGCTGCGGGCTTTCCGGCGGCCGTCAGATTCGGCGACACCGGTGCCCACGTGGCGCCGCCACGCCAACCTGCGAAGAATTTTCCGGTAGGGCCGTGGCTCTGGCGACAGCTCCCACGCCCAAAGAGCCAGGAGGGAAAGCCGTGCCTCATTGGAAAGCTCTTTGACAGCCACTCGCGTGGCCCCACAGCCCGTGGGGCTGCGGGCTTTCCGGCGGCCGTCAGCCTCGGCGACACCGGCGCCCACGTGGCGCCGCCGCGCCAGACTGCGAAGCATTTTCCGGTAGGGCCGCGGCTCTGGCGACAGCTCCCACGCCCGAAGAGCCAGGAGGGAAAGCCGTGCCTCGTTGGAAAGCTCTTTGGCAGCCGCTCGCGTGGCCCCACAGCCCGTGGGGCTGCGGGCTTTCCGGCCCGCCGTCAGCCTCGGCGACACCGGCGCCCACGTGGCGCCGCCGCGACAGCCTATAAAGCATTTTCCGGTAGGGCCACGGTCTGGCGACAGCTCCCACGCCCGAAGAGCCAGGAGGGAAAGACGTGCCTCCTTGGAAAGCTCTTTGGCAGCCGCTCGCGTGGCCCCACAGCCCGTGGGGCTGCGGGCTTTCCGGCGGCCGTCAGATTCGGCGACACCGGCGCCCACGTGGCGCGGCCACGCCAGCCTGCGAAGCATTTTCCGGTAGGGCCGCGGCTCTGGTGACAGCTCCCACGCCCGAAGAGCCAGGAGGGAAAGCCGTGCCTCGTTGGAAAGCTCTTTGGCAGCCGCTCGCGTGGCCCCACAGCCCGTGGGGCTGCGGGATTTCCGGTGGCCGTCAGCCTCGGCGACACCGGTGCCCACGTGGCGCCGCCACGCCAGCCTGCGAAGCATTTTCCGGTAGGGCCGTGGCTCTGGCGACAGCTCCCACGCCCGAAGAGCCAGCAGGGAAAGCCGTGCCTCGTTGGAAACCTCTTTGGCAGCCGCTCGCGTGGCCCCACAGCCCGTGGGGCTGCGGGGTTTCCGGCGGCCGTCAGCCTCGGCGACACCGGCACCCACGTGGCGCCGACGCGCCAGCCTGCGAAGCATTTTCCGGTAGGGCCGCGGCTCTGGTGACAGCTCCCACGCCCCGAAAAGAGCCAGGAGGGAAAGCCGTGCCTCGTTGGAAACCTCTTTGGCAGCCGCTCGCGTGGCCCCACAGCCCATGGGGCTGCGGGATTTCCGGTGGCCGTCAGCCTCGGCGACACCGGTGCCCACGTGGCGCCGCCACGCCAGCCTGCGAAGCATTTTCCGGTAGGGCCGTGGCTCTGGCGACAGCTCCCACGCCCGAAGAGCCAGCAGGGAAAGCCGTGCCTCATTGGAAACCTCTTTGGCAGCCGCTCGCGTGGCCCCCACAGCCCGTGGGGCTGCGGGCTTTCCGGCGGCCGTCAGCCTCGGCGACACCGGCACCCACGTGGCGCCGCCGCGCCAGTCTGCAAAGCATTTTCCGGTAGGGCCGCAGCTCTGGCGACAGCTCCCACGCCCGAAGAGCCAGGAGGGAAAGCCGTGCCTCCTTGGAAAGCTCTTTGGCAGCCGCTCGCGTGGCCCCACAGCCCGTGGGGCTGCGGGCTTTCCGGCGGCCGTCAGCCTCGGCGACACCAGCGCCCACGTGGCGCCGCCGCGCCAGCCTGCAAAGCATTTTCCGGTAGGGCCGCGGCTCTGGCGACAGCTCCCACGCCCGAAGAGCCAGGAGGGAAAGCCGTGCCTCGTTGGAAAGCTCTTTGGCAGCCGCTCGCGTGGCCCCACAGCCCGTGGGGCTGCGGGCTTTCCGGCGGCCGTCAGCCTCGGCGACACCGGCGCCCACGTGGCGCCCGCCGCGCGAGCCTGCGAAGCATTTTCCAGAAGGGCTGCGGCTCTGGCGACAGCTCCCACGCCCGAAGAGCCAGCAGGGAAAAGCCGTGCCTCGTTGGAAAGCTCTTTGGCAGCCGCATCGCGTGGCCCCACAAGCCCGCGGGGGCTGCGGGCTTTCCGGCGGCCGTCAGCCTCAGCGACACCGGCGCCCACGTAGCGCGCCCGCGCCAGACTGCGAAGCATTTTCCGGTAGGGCCGCGGCTCTGGCGACAGCTCCCACACCCGAAGAGCCAGGAGGGAAAGCCGTGCCTCGTTGGAAAGCTCTTTGGCAGCCGCTCGCGTGGCCCCACAGCCCGTGGGGCTGCGGGCTTTCCGGTGGCCGTCAACCTCGGCAACACCGGTGCCCACGTGGCGCCGCCACGCCAGCCTGCGAAGCATTTTCCGGTAGGGCCGTGGCTCTGGCGACAGCTCCCACGCCCGAAGAGCCAGGAGGGAAAGCCGTGCCTAATTGGAAACCTCTTTGGCAGCCGCTCGCGTGGCCCCACAGCCCGTGGGGCTGCGGGCTTTCCGGCGGCCGTCAGCCTCGGCGACACCGGCGCCCACGTGGCGCCGCCGCGCCAGTCTGCGAAGAATTTTCCGGTAGGGCCGTGGCTCTGGCGACAGCTCCCACGCCCAAAGAGCCAGGAGGGAAAGCCGTGCCCTCATTGGAAAGCTCTTTGACAGCCACTCGCGTGGCCCCACAGCCCGTGGGGCTGCGGGCTTTCCGGCGGCCGTCAGCCTCGGCGACACCGGCGCCCACGTGGCGCCGCCGCGCCAGACTGCGAAGCATTTTCCGGTAGGGGCCGCGGCTCTGGCGACAGCTCCCACGCCCGAAGAGCCAGGAGGGAAAGCCGTGCCTCGTTGGAAAGCTCTTTGGCAGCCGCTCGCGTGGCCCCACACAGCCCGTGGGGCTGCGGGCTTTCCGGCCGCCGTCAGCCTCGGCGACACCGGCGCCCACGTGGCGCCGCCGCGACAGCCTATAAAGCATTTTCCGGTAGGGCCACGGTCTGGCGACAGCTCCCACGCCCGAAGAGCCAGGAGGGAAAGACGTGCCTCCTTGGAAAGCTCTTTGGCAGCCGCTCGCGTGGCCCCACAGCCCGTGGGGGCTGCGGGCTTTCCGGCGGCCGTCAGATTCGGCGACACCGGCGCCCACGTGGCGCGGCCACGCCAGCCTGCGAAGCATTTTCCGGTAGGGCCGCGGCTCTGGTGACAGCTCCCACGCCCGAAGAGCCAGGAGGGAAAGCCGTGCCTCGTTGGAAAGCTCTTTGGCAGCCGCTCGCGTGGCCCCACAGCCCGTGGGGCTGCGGGATTTCCGGTGGCCGTCAGCCTCGGCGACACCGGTGCCCACGTGGCGCCGCCACGCCAGCCTGCGAAGCATTTTCCGGTAGGGCCGTGGCTCTGGCGACAGCTCCCACGCCCGAAGAGCCAGCAGGGAAAGCCGTGCCTCGTTGGAAACCTCTTTGGCAGCCGCTCGCGTGGCCCCACAGCCCGTGGGGCTGCGGGGTTTCCGGCGGCCGTCAGCCTCGGCGACACCGGCACCCACGTGGCGCCGACGCGCCAGCCTGCGAAGCATTTTCCGGTAGGGCCCGCGGCTCTGGTGACAGCTCCCACGCCCGAAGAGCCAGGAGGAAAGCCGTGCCTCGTTGGAAACCTCTTTGGCAGCCGCTCGCGTGGCCCCACAGCCCATGGGGCTGCGGGATTTCCGGTGGCCGTCAGCCTCGCGACACCGGTGCCCACGTGGCGCCCGCCACGCCAGCCTGCGAAGCATTTTCCGGTAAGGGCCGTGGCTCTGGCGACAGCTCCCACGCCCGAAGAGCCAGCAGGGAAAGCCGTGCCTCATTGGAAACCTCTTTGGCAGCCGCTCGCGTGGCCCCACAGCCCGTGGGGCTGCGGGCTTTCCGGCGGCCGTCAGCCTCGGCGACACCGGCACCCACGTGGCGCCGCCGCGCCAGTCTGCAAAGCATTTTCCGGTAGGGCCGCAGCTCTGGCGACAGCTCCCACGCCCGAAGAGCCAGGAGGGAAAGCCGTGCCTCCTTGGAAAGCTCTTTGGCAGCCGCTCGCGTGGCCCCACAGCCCGTGGGGGCTGCGGGCTTTCCGGCGGCCGTCAGCCTCGGCGACACCAGCGCCCACGTGGCGCCGCCGCGCCAGCCTGCAAAGCATTTTCCGGTAGGGCCGCGGCTCTGGCGACAGCTCCCACGCCCGAAGAGCCAGGAGGGAAAGCCGTGCCTCGTTGGAAAGCTCTTTGGCAGCCGCTCGCGTGGCCCCACAGCCCCGTGGGGCTGCGGGCTTTCCGGCGGCCGTCAGCCTCGGCGACACCGGCGCCCACGTGGCGCCGCCCGCGCGAGCCTGCGAAGCATTTTCCAGAAGGGGCTGCGGCTCTGGCGACAGCTCCCACGCCCGAAGAGCCAGGAGGGAAATCCGTGCCTCGTTGGAAAGCTCTTTGGCAGCCGCTCGCGTGGCCCCACAGCCCGCGGGCTGCGGGCTTTCCGGCGGCCGTCAGCCTCAGCGACACCGGCGCCCACGTAGCGCCGCCGCGCCAGACTGCGAAGCATTTTCCGGTAGGGCCGCGGCTCTGGCGACAGCTCCCACACCCGAAGAGCCAGGAGGGAAAGCCGTGCCTCGTTGAAAGCTCTTTGGCAGCCGCTCGGCGTGGCCCCACAGCCCGTGGGGCTGCGGGCTTTCCGGTGGCCGTCAACCTCGGCAACACCGGTGCCCACGTGGCGCCGCCACGCCAGCCTGCGAAGCATTTTCCGGTAGGGCCGTGGCTCTGGCGACAGCTCCCACGCCCGAAGAGCCAGGAGGGAAAGCCGTGCCTAATTGGAAACCTCTTTGGCAGCCGCTCGCGTGGCCCCACAGCCCGTGGGGCTGCGGGCTTTCCGGCGGCCGTCAGCCTCGGCGACACCGGCGCCCACGTGGCGCCGCCGCGCCAGTCTGCGAAGCATTTTCCGGTAGGGCCGTGGCTCTGGCGACAGCTCCCACGCCCGAAGAGCCAGGAGGGAAAGCCGTGCCTCGTTGGAAAGCTCTTTGGCAGCCGCTCGCGTGGCCCCACAGCCCGTGGGGCTGCGGGCTTTCCGGCAGCCGTCAGCCTCGGCGACACCGGCGCCCACGTGACGCTGCCGCGCCAGCCTGCGAAGCATTTTCCGGTAGGGCCGCGGCTCTGGCGACAGCTCCCACGCCCGAAGAGCCAGGAGGGAAAGCCGTGCCTCCTTGGAAAGCTCTTTGGCAGCCGCTCGCGTGGCCCCACAGCCCGTGGGGCTGCGGGCTTTCCGGCGGCCGTCAGCCTCGGCGACACCGGCGCCCACGTGGCGCCGCCGCGCCAGCCTGCGAAGAATTTTCCGGTAGGGCCGCGGCTCTGGCGACAGCTCCCACGCCCGAAGAGCCAGGAGGGAAAGCCGTGCCTCCTTGGAAAGCTCTTTGGCAGCCGCTCGCGTGGCCCCACAGCCCGTGGGGCTGCGGGCTTTCCGGAGGCCGTCAGCCTTGGCGACACCGGCGCACACGTGGCGCGGCCACGCCAGCCTGCGAAGCATTTTCCGGTAGGGCCGTAGATCTGGCGACAGCTCCCACGCCCGAAGAGCCAGGAGGGAAAGCCGTGCCTCCTTGGAAAGCTCTTTGACAGCCACTCGAGTAGCCCCACAGCCCGTGGGGCTGCGGGCTTTCCGGCGGCCGTCAGCCTCGGCGACACCGGCGCCCACGTGGTGCCGCCGCGCCAGCCTGCGAAGCATTTTCCGGTAGGGCCGCGGCTCTGGCGACAGCTCCCACGCCCGAAGAGCCAGGAGGGAAAGCCGTGCCTCGTTGGAAAGCTCTTTGGCAGCTGCTCGCGTGGCCCCACAGCCCGTGGGGCTGCGGGCTTTCCGGCGGCCGTCAGCCTCGGCGACACCAGCGCCCACATGGCGCCGCCGCGCCAGCCTGCGAAGCATTTTCCGGTAGGGCCGCGGCTCTGGCGACAGCTCCCATGCCCGAAGAGCCAGGAGGGAAAGCCGTGCCTCCTTGGAAAGCTCTTTGGCAGCCGCTCGCGTGGCCCCACAGCCCGTGGGGCTGCGGGCTTTCCGGCGGCCGTCAGCCTCGGCGACACCAGCGCCCACGTGGCGCCGCCGCGCCAGCCTGCAAAGCATTTTCCGGTAGGGCCGCGGCTCTGGCGACAGCTCCCACGCCCGAAGAGCCAGGAGGGAAAGCCGTGCCTCGTTGGAAAGCTCTTTGGCAGCCGCTCGCGTGGCCCCACAGCCCGTGGGGCTGCGGGCTTTCCGGCGGCCGTCAGCCTCGGCGACACCGGCGCCCACGTGGCGCCGCCGCGCCAGCCTGCGAAGCATTTTCCAGAAGGGCTGCGGCTCTGGCGACAGCTCCCACGCCCGAAGAGCCAGCAGGGAAAGCCGTGCCTCCTTGGAAAGCTCTTTGGCAGCCGCTCGCGTGGCCCCACAGCCCGTGGGGCTGCGGGCTTTCCGGCGGCCGTCAGCCTCAGCGACACCGGCGCCCACGTAGCGCCGCCGCGCCAGACTGCGAAGCATTTTCCGGTAGGGCCGCGGCTCTGGCGACAGCTCCCACACCCGAAGAGCCAGGAGGGAAAGCCGTGCCTCGTTGTAAAGCTCTTTGGCAGCCGCTCGCGTGGCCCCACAGCCCGTGGGGCTGCGGGCTTTCCGGTGGCCGTCAACCTCGGCAACACCGGTGCCCACGTGGCGCCGCCACGCCAGCCTGCGAAGCATTTTCCGGTAGGGCCGTGGCTCTGGCGACAGCTCCCACGCCCGAAGAGCCAGGAGGGAAAGCCGTGCCTAATTGGAAACCTCTTTGGCAGCCGCTCGCGTGGCCCCACAGTCCGTGGGGCTGCGGGCTTTCCGGCGGCCGTCAGCCTGGGCGACACCGGCGCCCACGTGGCGCCGCCGCGCCAGCCTGCAAAGGATTTTCCGGTAGGGCCACGGTTCTGGCGACAGCTCCCACGCCCGAAGAGACAGGAGGGAAAGCCATGCCTCGTTGGAAACCTCTTTGGCAGCCGCTCGCGTGGCCCCACAGCCCGTGGGGCTGCGGGCTTTCCGGCGGCCGTCAACCTCGGCAACACCGGTGCCCACGTGGCGCCGCCACGCCAACCTGCGAAGAATTTTCCGGTAGGGCCGTGGCTCTGGCGACAGCTCCCACGCCCGAAGAGCCAGGAGGGAAAGCCGTGCCTCGTTGGAAAGCTCTTTGGCAGCCGCTCGCGTGGCCCCACAGCCCGTGGGGCTGCGGGCTTTCCGGCGGCCGTCAGCCTTGGCGACACCGGCGCCCACATGGCGCGGCCACGCCAGCCTGCGAAGCATTTTCCGGTAGGGCCGTGGATCTGGCGACAGCTCCCACGCCCGAAGAGCCAGGAGGGAAAGCCGTGCCTCCTTGGAAAACTCTTTGACAGCCACTCGAGTAGCCCCACAGCCCGTGGGGCTGCGGGCTTTCCGGCGGCCGTCAGCCTCGGCGACACCGGCGCCCACGTGGTGCCGCCGCGCCAGCCTGCGAAGCATTTTCCGGTAGGGCCGCGACTCTGGCGACAACTCCCACACCCGAAGAGCCAGGAGGGAAAGCCGTGCCTTGTTGGAAAGCTCTTTGGCAGCCGCTCGCGTGGCCCCACAGCCCGTGGGGCTGCGGGCTTTCCGGCGGTCGTCAGCCTCGGCGACACCGGCGCCCACGTGGCGCCGCCGCGCCAGTCTGCGAAGCATTTTCCGGTAGGGCCGCGGCTCTGGCGACAGCTCCCACGCCCGAAGAGCCAGGAGGGAAAGCCGTCCCTCGTTGGAAAGCTCTTTGGCAGCCGCTCGCATGGCCCCACAGCCCGTGGGGCTGCGGGCTTTCCGGCGGCCGTCAGCCTCGGCGACACCGGCGCCCACGTGACGCTGCCGCGCCAGCCTGCGAAGCATTTTCCGGTAGGGCCGCGGCTCTGGCGACAGCTCCCACGCCCGAAGAGCCAGGAGGGAAAGCCGTGCCTCGTTGGAAAGCTCTTTGGCAGCCGCTCGCGTGGCCCCACAGCCCGTGGGGCTGCGGCCTTTCCGGCGGCCGTCAGCCTCGGCGACACCAGCGCCCACGTGGCGCCGCCGCGCCAGACTGCGAAGCATTTTCCGGTAGGGCCGCGGCTCTGGCGACAGCTCCCATGCCCGAAGAGCCAGGTGGGAAAGCCGTGCCTCCTTGGAAAGCTCTTTGGCAGCCGCTCGCGTGGCCCCCACAGCCCGTGGGGCTGCGGGCTTTCCGGCGGCCGTCAGCCTCGGCGACACCGGCGCACACGTGGCGCCGCCGCGCCAGCCTGCAAAGGATTTTCCGGTAGGGCCACGGCTCTGGCGACAGCTCCCACGCCCGAAGAGACAGGAGGGAAAGCCATGCCTCGTTGGAAACCTCTTTGGCAGCCGCTCGCGTGGCCCCACAGCCCGTGGGGCTGCGGGCTTTCCGGCGGCCGTCAACCTCGGCAACACCGGTGCCCACGTGGCGCCGCCACGCCAACCTGCGAAGAATTTTCCGGTAGGGCCGTGGCTCTGGCGACAGCTCCCACACCCAAAGAGCCAGGAGGGAAAGCCGTGCCTCATTGGAAAGCTCTTTGGCAGCCGCTCGCGTGGCCCACAGCCCGTGGGGCTGCGAGCTTTCCGGCGGCCGTCAGCCTCGGCGACACCGACGCCCACGTGGCGCCGCCGCGCCAGCCTGCGAAGCATTTTCCGGTAGGGCCGCGGCTCTGGCGACAGCTCCCACGCCCGAAGAGCCAGGAGGAAAGCCGTGCCTCGTTGGAAAGCTCTTTGGCAGCCGCTCGCGTGGCCCCACAGCCCGTGGGGCTGCGGGCTTTCCGGCCGCCGTCAGCCTCGGCGACACCGGCGCCCACGTGGCGCCGCCGCGACAGCCTATAAAGCATTTTCCGGTAGGGCCACGGTCTGGCGACAGCTCCCACGCCCGAAGAGCCAGGAGGGAAAGACGTGCCTCCTTGGAAAGCTCTTTGGCAGCTGCTCGCGTGGCCCCACAGCCGTGGGGCTGCGGGCTTTCCGGCGGCCGTCAGCCTCGGCGACACCGGCGCCCACGTGGCGCGGCCACGCCAGCCTGCGAAGCATTTTCCGGTAGGGCCGCGGCTCTGGTGACAGCTCCACGCCCGAAGAGCCAGGAGGGAAAGCCGTGCCTCCTTGGAAAGCTCTTTGGCAGCCGCTCGCGTGGCCCCACAGCCCGTGGGGCTGCGGGATTTCGGTGGCCGTCAGCCTCGGCGACACCGGTGCCCACGTGGCGCCGCCACGCCAGCCTGCGAAGCATTTTCCGGTAGGGCCGTGGCTCTGGCGACAGCTCCCACGCCCGAAGAGCCAGGAGGGAAAGCCGTGCCTCGTTGGAAAGCTCTTTGGCAGCCGCTCGCGTGGCCCCACAGCCCGTGGGGCTGCGGGCTTTCCGGCGGCCGTCAGCCTCGGCGACACCGGCACCCACGTGGCGCCGCCGCGCCAGCCTGCGAAGCATTTTCCGGTAGGGCCGCGGCTCTGGTGACAGCTCCCACGCCCGAAGAGCCAGGAGGGAAAGCCGTGCCTCGTTGGAAACCTCTTTGGCAGCCGCTCGCGTGGCCCCACAGCCCATGGGGCTGCGGGATTTCCGGTGGCCGTCAGCCTCGACGACACCGGTGCCCACGTGGCGCCGCCACGCCAGCCTGCGAAGCATTTTCCGCTTGGGCCGTGACTCTGGCGACAGCTCCCACGCCCGAAGAGCCAGCAGGGAAAGCCGTGCCTCATTGGAAACTCTTTGGCAGCCGCTCGCGTGGCCCCACAGCCCGTGGGGCTGCGGGATTTCCGGCGGCCGTCAGCCTCGGCGACACCGGCACCCACGTGGCGCCGCCGCGCCAGTCTGCAAAGCATTTTCCGGTAGGGCCGCAGCTCTGGCGACAGCTCCCACGCCCGAAGAGCCAGGAGGGAAAGCCGTGCCTCCTTGGAAAGCTCTTTGGCAGCCGCTCGCGTGGCCCCACAGCCCGTGGGGCTGCGGGCTTTCCGGCGGCCGTCAGCCTCGGCGACACCAGCGCCCACGTGGCGCCGCCGCGCCAGCCTGCAAAGCATTTTCCGGTAGGGCCGCGGCTCTGGCGACAGCTCCCACGCCCGAAGAGCCAGGAGGGAAAGCCGTGCCTCGTTGGAAAGCTCTTTGGCAGCCGCTCGCGTGGCCCCACAGCCCGTGGGGCTGCGGGCTTTCCGGCGGCCGTCAGCCTCGGCGACACCGGCGCCCACGTGGCGCCGCCGCGCGAGCCTGCGAAGCATTTTCCAGAAGGGCTGCGGCTCTGGCGACAGCTCCCACGCCCGAAGAGCCAGGAGGGAAAGCCGTGCCTCGTTGGAAAGCTCTTTGGCAGCCGCTCGCGTGGCCCCACAGCCGTGGGGCTGCGGGCTTTCCGGCGGCCGTCATCCTCAGCGAGACCGGCGCCCACGTAGCGCCGCCGCGCCAGACTGCGAAGCATTTTCCGGTAGGGCCGCGGCTCTGGCGACAGCTCCCACACCCGAAGAGCCAGGAGGGAAAGCCGTGCCTCGTTGGAAAGCTCTTTGGCAGCCGCTCGCGTGGCCCACAGCCCGTGGGGCTGCGGGCTTTCGGTGGCCGTCAACCTCGGCAACACCGGTGCCCACGTGGCGCCGCCACGCCAGCCTGCGAAGCATTTTCCGGTAGGGCCGTGGCTCTGGCGACAGCTCCCACGCCCGAAGAGCAGGAGGGAAAGCCGTGCCTAATTGGAAACCTCTTTGGCAGCCGCTCGCGTGGCCCCACAGCCCGTGGGGCTGCGGGCTTTCCGGCGGCCGTCAGCCTCGGCGACACCGGCGCCCACGTGGCGCCGCCGCGCCAGTCTGCGAAGCATTTTCCGGTAGGGCCGTGGCTCTGGCGACAGCTCCCACGCCCGAAGAGCCAGGAGGGAAAGCCGTGCCTCGTTGGAAAGCTCTTTGGCAGCCGCTCGCGTGGCCCCACAGCCCGTGGGGCTGCGGGCTTTCCGGCAGCCGTCAGCCTCGGCGACACCGGCGCCCACGTGACGCTGCCGCGCCAGCCTGCGAAGCATTTTCCGGTAGGGCCGCGGCTCTGGCGACAGCTCCCATGCCCGAAGAGCCAGGAGGGAAAGCCGTGCCTCCTTGGAAAGCTCTTTGGCAGCCGCTCGCGTGGCCCCACAGCCCGTGGGGCTGCGGGCTTTCCGGCGGCCGTCAGCCTCGGCGACACCAGCGCCCACGTGGCGCCGCCGCGCCAGCCTGCAAAGCATTTTCCGGTAGGGCCGCGGCTCTGGCGACAGCTCCCACGCCCGAAGAGCCAGGAGGGAAAGCCGTGCCTCCTTGCAAAGCTCTTTGGCAGCCGCTCGCGTGGCCCCACAGCCCGTGGGGCTGCGGGCTTTCCGGCGGCCGTCAGCCTCGGCGACACCGGCGCCCACGTGGCGCCGCCGCGCCAGCCTGCGAAGCATTTTCCAGAAGGGCTGCGGCTCTGGCGACAGCTCCCACGCCCGAAGAGCCAGCAGGGAAAGCCGTGCCTCCTTGGAAAGCTCTTTGGCAGCCGCTCGCGTGGCCCCACAGCCCGTGGGGCTGCGCGCTTTCCGGCGGCCGTCAGCCTCAGCGACACCGGCGCCCACGTAGCGCCGCCGCGCCAGACTGCGAAGCATTTTCCGGTAGGGCCGCGGCTCTGGCGACAGCTCCCACACCCGAAGAGCCAGGAGGGAAAGCCGTGCCTCGTTGGAAAGCTCTTTGGCAGCCGCTCGCGTGGCCCCACAGCCCGTGGGGCTGCGGGCTTTCCGGTGGCCGTCAACCTCGGCAACACCGGTGCCCACGTGGCGCCGCCACGCCAGCCTGCGAAGCATTTTCCGGTAGGGCCGTGGCTCTGGCGACAGCTCCCACGCCCGAAGAGCCAGGAGGGAAAGCCGTGCCTAATTGGAAACCTCTTTGGCAGCCGCTCGCGTGGCCCCACAGCCCGTGGGGCTGCGGGCTTTCCGGCGGCCGTCAGCCTGGGCGACACCGGCGCCCACGTGGCGCCGCCGCGCCAGTCTGCGAAGCATTTTCCGGTAGGGCCGCGGCTCTGGCGACAGCTCCCACGCCCGAAGAGCCAGGAGGGAAAGCCGTGCCTCGTTGGAAAGCTCTTTGGCAGCCGCTCGCGTGGCCCCACAGCCCGTGGGGCTGCGGGCTTTCCGGCAGCCGTCAGCCTCGGCGACACCGGCGCCCACGTGACGCTGCCGCGCCAGCCTGCGAAGCATTTTCCGGTAGGGCCGCGGCTCTGGCGACAGCTCCCACGCCCGAAGAGCCAGGAGGGAAAGCCGTGCCTCCTTGGAAAGCTCTTTGGCAGCCGCCCGCGTGGCCCCACAGCCCGTGGGGCTGCGGGCTTTCCGGCGGCCGTCAGCCTCGGCGACACCGGCGCCCACGTGGCGCCGCCGCGCCAGCCTGCAAAGGATTTTCCGGTAGGGCCGCGGCTCTGGCGACAGCTCCCACGCCCGAAGAGCCAGCAGGGAAAGCCGTGCCTCCTTGGAAAGCTCTTTGGCAGCCGCTCGCGTGGCCCCACAGCCCGTGGGGCTGCGGGCTTTCCGGCGGCCGTCAGCCTCAGCGACACCGGCGCCCACGTAGCGCCGCCGCGCCAGCCTGCGAAGCATTTTCCGGTAGGGCCGCGGCTCTGGCGACAGCTCCCACGCCCGAAGAGCCAGGTGGGAAAGCCGTACCTCGTTGGAAAGCTCTTTGGCAGCCGCTCGCGTGGCCCCACAGCCCGTGGGGCTGCGGCCTTTCCGGCGGCCGTCAGCCTCGGCGACACCAGCGCCCACGTGGCGCCGCCGCGCCAGCCTGCGAAGCATTTTCCGGTAGGGCCGCGGCTCTGGCGACAGCTCCCACGCCCGAAGAGCCAGGAGGGAAAGCCGTGCCTCCTTGGAAAGCTCTTTGGCAGCCGCTCGCGTGGCCCCACAGCCCGTGGGGCTGCGGGCTTTCCGGCGGCCGTCAGCCTCGGCGACACCGGTGCCCACGTGGCGCCGCCGCGCCAGCCTGCAAAGCATTTTCCGGTAGGGCCGCGGCTCTGGCGACAGCTCCCACGCCCGAAGAGCCAGGAGGGAAAGCCGTGCCTCGTTGGAAAGCTCTTTGGCAGCCGCTCGCGTGGCCCCACAGCCCGTGGGGCTGTGGGCTTTCCGGCGGCCGTCAGCCTCGACGACACCAGCGCCCACGTGGCGCCGCCGCGCCACCCTGGGAAGCATTTTCCGGTAGGGCCGTGGCTCTGGCGACAGCTCCCACGCCCGAAGAGCCAGGAGGGAAAGCCGTGCCTCCTTGGAAAGCTCTTTGGCAGCCGCTCACGTGGCCCCACAGCCCGTGGGGCTGCGGGCTTTCCGGCGGCCGTCAGCCTCGGCGACACCGGCACCCACGTGGCGCCGCCGCGCCAGTCTGCAAAGCATTTTCCGGTAGGGCCGCGGCTCTGGCGACAGCTCCCACGCCCGAAGAGCCAGGAGGGAAAGCCGTGCCTCGTTGGAAAGCTCTTTGGCAGCCGCTCACGTGGCCCCACAGCCCGTGGGGCTGTGGCCTTTCCGGCGGCCGTCAGCCTCGGCGACACCGGCGCCCACCTGGCGCCGCCGCGGCAGCCTGCGAAGCATTTTCCGGTAGGGCCGCGGCTCTGGCGACAGCTCCCACGCCCGAAGAGCCAGGAGGGAAAGCCGTGCCTCGTTGGAAAGCTCTTTGGCAGCCGCTCGCGTGGCCCCACAGCCCGTGGGGCTGCGGGCTTTCCGGCGGCCGTCAGCCTCGGCGACACCAGCGCCCACGTGGCGCCGCCGCGCCAGCCTGCGAAGCATTTTCCGGTAGGGCCGCGGCTCTGGCGACAGCTCCCACACCCGAAGAGCCAGGAGGGAAAGCCGTGCCTCGTTGGAAAGCTCTTTGGCAGCCGCTCGCGTGGCCCCACAGCCCGTGGGGCTGCGGGCTTTCCGGCGGCCGTCAGCCTCGGCGACACCGGCGCCCACGTGGCGCCGCCGCGCCAGCCTGCAAAGCATTTTCCGGTAGGGCCGTGGCTCTGGCGACAGCTCCCACGCCCGAAGAGCCAGCAGGGAAAGCCGTGCCTCATTGGAAACCTCTTTGGCAGCCGCTCGCGTGGCCCCACAGCCCGTGGGGCTGCGGGCTTTCCGGCGGCCGTCAGCCTCGGCGACACCGGCGCCCACGTGGCGCCGCCGCGCCAGTCTGCAAAGCATTTTCCGGTAGGGCCGCGGCTCTGGCGACAGCTCCCACGCCCGAAGAGCCAGGAGGGAAAGCCGTGCCTCATTGGAAAGCTCTTTGGCAGCCGCTCACGTGGCCCCACAGCCCGTGGGGCTGTGGCCTTTCCGCCGGCCGTCAGCCTCGGCGACACCGGCGCCCACCTGGCGCCGCCGCGGCAGCCTGCGAAGCATTTTCCGGTAGGGCCGCGGCTCTGGCGACAGCTCCCACGCCCGAAGAGCCAGGAGGGAAAGCCGTGCCTCGTTGGAAAGCTCTTTGGCAGCCGCTCGCGTGGCCCCACAGCCCGTGGGGCTGCGGGCTTTCCGGCGGCCGTCAGCCTCGGCGACACCAGCGCCCACGTGGCGCGGCCACGCCAGCCTGCGAAGCATTTTCCGGTAGGGCCGCGGCTCTGGTGACAGCTCCCACGCCCGAAGAGCCAGGAGGGAAAGCCGTGCCTCCTTGGAAAGCTCTTTGGCAGCCGCTCACGTGGCCCCACAGCCCGTGGGGCTGCGGGCTTTCCGGCGGCCGTCAGATTCGGCGACACCGGCGCCCACGTGGCGCGGCCACGCCAGCCTGCGAAGCATTTTCCGGTAGGGCCGCGGCTCTGGTGACAGCTCCCACGCCTGAAGAGCCAGGAGGGAAAGCCGTGCCTCGTTGGAAAGCTCTTTGGCAGCCGCTCGCGTGGCCCCACAGCCCGTGGGGCTGCGGGCTCTCCGGCGGCCGTCAGCCTCGGCCACACCAGCGCCCACGTGGCGCCGCCGCGCCACCCTGGGAAGCATTTTCCGGTAGGGCCGTGGCTCTGGCGACAGCTCCCACGCCCGAAGAGCCAGGAGGGAAAGCCGTGCCTCATTGGAAAGCTCTTTGGCAGCCGCTCGCGTGGCCCCACAGCCCGTGGGGCTGCGGGCTTTCCGGCGGCCGTCAGCCTCGGCGACACCGGCGCCCACGTGGCGCCGCCGCGCCAGCCTGCGAACCATTTTCCGGTAGGACCGCTGCTCTGGCGACAGCTCCCACACCCGAAGAGCCAGGAGAGAAAGCCATGCCTCGTTGGAAAGCTCTTTGACAGCCACTCGAGTGGCCCCACAGCCCGTGGGGCTGCGGGCTTTCCGGCGGCCGTCAGCCTCGGCGACACCGGCGCCCACGTGGCGCCGCCGCGCCAGCCTGCGAAGCATTTTCCAGTAGGGCTGCGGCTCTGGCGACAGCTCCCACGCCCGAAGACCCAGGAGGGAAAGCCATGCCTCGTTGGAAAGCTCTTTGGCAGCCGCTCGCGTGGCCCCACAGCCCGTGGGGCTGCGGGCTTTCCAGCAGCCGTCAGCCTCGGCGACACCGGCGCCCACGTGACGCTGCCGCGCCAGCCTGCGAAGCATTTTCCGGTAGGGCCGCGGCTCTGGCGACAGCTCCCACGCCCGAAGAGCCAGGAGGGAAAGCCGTGCCTCGTTGGAAAGCTCTTTGGCAGCCGCTCGCGTGGCCCCACAGCCCGTGGGGCTGCGGCCTTTCCGGCGGCCGTCAGCCTCGGCGACACCGGCGCCCACGTGGCGCTGCAGCGCCAGCCTGCGAAGCATTTTCCGGTAGGGCCGCGGCTCTGGCGACAGCTCCCACGCCCGAAGAGCCAGGAGGGAAAGCCGTGCCTCGTTGGAAAGCTCTTTGGCAGCCGCTCGCGTGGCCCCACAGCCCGTGGGGCTGCGGGCTTTCCGGCGGCCGTCAGCCTCGGCGACACCAGCGCCCACGTGGCGCCGCCGCGCCAGCCTGCAAAGCATTTTCCGGTAGGGCCGCGGCTCTGGCGACAGCTCCCACGCCCGAAGAGCCAGGAGGGAAAGCCGTGCCTCGTTGGAAAGCTCTTTGGCAGCCGCTCGCGTGGCCCCACAGCCCGTGGGGCTGCGGGCTTTCCGGCGGCCGTCAGCCTCGGCGACACCGGCGCCCACGTGGCGCCGCCGCGCCAGCCTGCGAGGCATTTTCCGGTAGGACCGCGGCTCTGGCGACAGCTCCCACCCCCGAAGAGCCAGGAGAGAAAGCCATGCCTCGTTGGAAAGCTCTTTGACAGCCACTCGAGTGGCCCCACAGCCCGTGGGGCTGCGGGCTTTCCGGCGGCCGTCAGCCTCGGCGACACCGGCGCCCACGTGGCGCCGCCGCGCCAGCCTGCGAAGCATTTTCCAGAAGGGCTGCGGCTCTGGCGACAGCTCCCACGCCCGAAGAGCCAGCAGGGAAAGCCGTGCCTCATTGGAAACCTCTTTGGCAGCCGCTCGCGTGGCCCCACAGCCCGTGGGGCTGCGGGATTTCCGGCGGCCGTCAGCCTCGGCGACACCGGCACCCACGTGGCGCCGCCGCGCCAGTCTGCAAAGCATTTTCCGGTAGGGCCGCAGCTCTGGCGACAGCTCCCACGCCCGAAGAGCCAGGAGGGAAAGCCGTGCCTCCTTGGAAAGCTCTTTGGCAGCCGCTCGCGTGGCCCCACAGCCCGTGGGGCTGCGGCCTTTCCGGCGGCCGTCAGCCTCGGCGACACCAGCGCCCACGTGGCGCCGCCGCGCCAGCCTGCAAAGCATTTTCCGGTAGGGCCGCGGCTCTGGCGACAGCTCCCACGCCCGAAGAGCCAGGAGGGAAAGCCGTGCCTCGTTGGAAAGCTCTTTGGCAGCCGCTCGCGTGGCCCCACAGCCCGTGGGGCTGCGGGCTTTCCGGCGGCCGTCAGCCTCGGCGACACCGGCGCCCACGTGGCGCCGCCGCGCCAGCCTGCGAAGCATTTTCCAGAAGGGCTGCGGCTCTGGCGACAGCTCCCACGCCCGAAGAGCCAGCAGGGAAAGCCGTGCCTCGTTGGAAAGCTCTTTGGCAGCCGCTCGCGTGGCCCCACAGCCCGTGGGGCTGCGGGCTTTCCGGCGGCCGTCAGCCTCAGCGACACCGGCGCCCACGTAGCGCCGCCGCGCCAGCCTGCGAAGCATTTTCCGGTAGGGCCGCGGCTCTGGCGACAGCTCCCACACCCGAAGAGCCAGGAGGGAAAGCCGTGCCTCGTTGGAAAGCTCTTTGGCAGCCGCTCGCGTGGCCCCACAGCCCGTGGGGCTGCGGGCTTTCCGGTGGCCGTCAACCTCGGCAACACCGGTGCCCACGTGGCGCCGCCACGCCAGCCTGCGAAGCATTTTCCGGTAGGGCCGTGGCTCTGGCGACAGCTCCCACGCCCGAAGAGCCAGGAGGGAAAGCCGTGCCTCCTTGGAAAGCTCTTTGGCAGCCGCTCGCATGGCCCCACAGCCCGTGGGGCTGCGGGCTTTCCGGCGGCCGTCAGCCTCGGCGACACCGGCGCCCACGTGGCGCCGCCGCGCCAGTCTGCGAAGCATTTTCCGGTAGGGCCGCGGCTCTGGCGACAGCTCCCACGCCCGAAGAGCCAGGAGGGAAAGCCGTGCCTCCTTGGAAAGCTCTTTGGCAGCCGCTCGCGTGGCCCCACAGCCCGTGGGGCTGCGGGCTTTCCGGCAGCCGTCAGCCTCGGCGACACCGGCGCCCACGTGACGCTGCCGCACCAGCCTGCGAAGCATTTTCCGGTAGGGCCGCGGCTCTGGCGACAGCTCCCACGCCCGAAGAGCCAGGAGGGAAAGCCGTGCCTCCTTGGAAAGCTCTTTGGCAGCCGCTCGCGTGGCCCCACAGCCCGTGGGGCTGCGGGCTTTCCGGCGACCGTCAGCCTCGGCGACACCGGCGCCCACGTGGCGCCGCCGCGCCAGCCTGCAAAGGATTTTCCGGTAGGGCCGCGGCTCTGGCGACAGCTCCCACGCCCGAAGAGCCAGGAGGGAAAGCCGTGCCTCGTTGGAAAGCTCTTTGGCAGCCGCTCGCGTGGCCCCACAGCCCGTGGGGCTGCGGGCTTTCCGGCGGCCGTCAGCCTTGGCGACACAGGCGCCCACGTGGCGCGGCCACGCCAGCCTGCGAAGCATTTTCCGGTAGGGCCGTAGATCTGGCGACAGCTCCCACGCCCGAAGAGCCAGGAGGGAAAGCCGTGCCTCCTTGGAAAGCTCTTTGACAGCCACTCGAGTAGCCCCACAGCCCGTGGGGCTGCGGGCTTTCCGGCGGCCGTCAGCCTCGGCGACACCGGCGCCCACGTGGTGCCGCCGCGCCAGCCTGCGAAGCATTTTCCGTTAGGGCCGCGGCTCTGGCGACAGCTCCCACGCCCGAAGAGCCAGGTGGGAAAGCCGTGCCTCGTTGGAAAGCTCTTTGGCAGCCGCTCGCGTGGCCCCACAGCCCGTGGGGCTGCGGCCTTTCCGGCGGCCGTCAGCCTCGGCGACACCAGCGCCCACGTGGCGCCGCTGCGCCAGCCTGCGAAGCATTTTCCGGTAGGGCCGCGGCTCTGGCGACAGCTCCCACACCCGAAGAGCCAGGAGGGAAAGCCGTGCCTCGTTGGAAAGCTCTTTGGCAGCCGCTCGCGTGGCCCCACAGCCCGTGGGGCTGCGGGCTTTCCGGCGGCCGTCAGCCTCGGCGACACCGGCACCCACGTGGCGCCGCCGCGCCAGTCTGCAAAGCATTTTCCGGTAGGGCCGCAGCTCTGGCGACAGCTCCCACGCCCGAAGAGCCAGGAGGGAAAGCCGTGCCTCCTTGGAAAGCTCTTTGGCAGCCGCTCGCGTGGCCCCACAGCCCGTGGGGCTGCGGCCTTTCCGGCGGCCGTCAGCCTCGGCGACACCAGCGCCCACGTGGCGCCGCCGCGCCAGCCTGCGAAGCATTTTCCGGTAGGGCCGCGGCTCTGGCGACAGCTCCCATGCCCGAAGAGCCAGGAGGGAAAGCCGTGCCTCCTTGGAAAGCTCTTTGGCAGCCGCTCGCGTGGCCCCACAGCCCGTGGGGCTGCGGGCTTTCCGGCGGCCGTCAGCCTCGGCGACACCAGCGCACACGTGGCGCCGCCGCGCCAGCCTGCAAAGCATTTTCCGGTAGGGCCGCGGCTCTGGCGACAGCTCCCACGCCCGAAGAGCCAGGAGGGAAAGCCGTGCCTCGTTGGAAAGCTCTTTGGCAGCCGCTCGCGTGGCCCCACAGCCCGTGGGGCTGCGGGCTTTCCGGCGGCCGTCAGCCTCGGCGACACCGGCGCCCACGTGGCGCCGCCGCGCCAGCCTGCGAAGCATTTTCCAGAAGGGCTGCGGCTCTGGCGACAGCTCCCACGCCCGAAGAGCCAGCAGGGAAAGCCGTGCCTCCTTGGAAAGCTCTTTGGCAGCCGCTCGCGTGGCCCCACAGCCCGTGGGGCTGCGGCCTTTCCGGCGGCCGTCAGCCTCAGCGACACCGGCGCCCACGTGGCGCCGCCGCGCCAGTCTGCGAAGCATTTTCCGGTAGGGCCGCGGCTCTGGCGACAGCTCCCACGCCCGAAGAGCCAGGAGGGAAAGCCGTGCCTCGTTGGAAAGCTCTTTGGCAGCCGCTCGCGTGGCCCCACAGCCCGTGGGGCTGCGGGCTTTCCGGCGGCCGTCAGCCTCGGCGACACCGGCGCCCACGTGGCGCCGCCGCGCCAGTCTGCGAAGCATTTTCCGGTAGGGCCGCGGCTCTGGCGACAGCTCCAACGCCCGAAGAGCCAGGAGGGAAAGCCGTGCCTCCTTGGAAAGCTCTTTGGCAGCCGCCCGCGTGGCCCCACAGCCCGTGGGGCTGCGGGCTTTCCGGCGGCCGTCAGCCTCGGCGACACCGGCGCCCACGTGGCGCCGCCGCGCCAGCCTGCAAAGGATTTTCCGGTAGGGCCGCGGCTCTGGCGACAGCTCCCACGCCCGAAGAGCCAGGAGGGAAAGCCGTGCCTCCTTGGAAAGCTCTTTGGCAGCCGCTCGCGTGGCCCCACAGCCCGTGGGGCTGCGGGCTTTCCGGCGGCCGTCAGCCTTGGCGACACCGGCGCCCACGTGGCGCGGCCACGCCAGCCTGCGAAGCATTTTCCGGTAGGGCCGTGGATCTGGCGACAGCTCCCACGCCCGAAGAGCCAGGAGGGAAAGCCGTGCCTCCTTGGAAAGCTCTTTGACAGCCACTCGAGTAGCCCCACAGCCCGTGGGGCTGCGGGCTTTCCGGCGGCCGTCAGCCTCGGCGACACCGGCGCCCACGTGGTGCCGCCGCACCAGCCTGCGAAGCATTTTCCGGTAGGGCCGCGGCTCTGGCGACAGCTCCCACGCCCGAAGAGCCAGGAGGGAAAGCCGTGCCTCCTTGGAAAGCTCTTTGGCAGCCGCTCGCGTGGCCCCACAGCCCGTGGGGCTGCGGGCTTTCCGGCGGCCGTCAGCCTCAGCGACACCGGCGCCCACGTAGCGCCGCCGCGCCAGACTGCGAAGCATTTTCCGGTAGGGCCGCGGCTCTGGCGACAGCTCCCACGCCCGAAGAGCCAGGTGGGAAAGCCGTGCCTCGTTGGAAAGCTCTTTGGCAGCCGCTCGCGTGGCCCCACAGCCCGTGGGGCTGCGGGCTTTCCGGCGGCCGTCAGCCTCGGCGACACCAGCGCCCACGTGGCGCCGCCGCGCCAGCCTGCGAAGCATTTTCCGGTAGGGCCGCGGCTCTGGCGACAGCTCCCACACCCGAAGAGCCAGGAGGGAAAGCCGTGCCTCGTTGGAAAGCTCTTTGGCAGCCGCTCGCGTGGCCCCACAGCCCGTGGGGCTGCGGGCTTTCCGGCGGCCGTCAGCCTCGGCGACACCGGTGCCCACGTGGCGCCGCCGCGCCAGCCTGCAAAGCATTTTCCGGTAGGGCCGCGGCTCTGGCGACAGCTCCCACGCCCGAAGAGCCAGGAGGGAAAGCCGTGCCTCCTTGGAAAGCTCTTTGGCAGCCGCTCGCGTGGCCCCACAGCCCGTGGGGCTGCGGGCTTTCCGGCGGCCGTCAGCCTCGGCGACACCGGCGCCCACGTGGCGCCGCCGCGCCAGCCTGCGAACCATTTTCCGGTAGGACCGCGGCTCTGGCGACAGCTCCCACACCCGAAGAGCCAGGAGAGAAAGCCATGCCTCGTTGGAAAGCTCTTTGACAGCCACTCGAGTGGCCCCACAGCCCGTGGGGCTGCGGGCTTTCCGGCGGCCGTCAGCCTCGGCGACACCGGCGCCCACGTGGCGCCGCCGCGCCAGCCTGCGAAGCATTTTCCAGTAGGGCTGCGGCTCTGGCGACAGCTCCCACGCCCGAAGACCCAGGAGGGAAAGCCATGCCTCGTTGGAAAGCTCTTTGGCAGCCGCTCGCGTGGCCCCACAGCCCGTGGGGCTGCGGGCTTTCCAGCAGCCGTCAGCCTCGGCGACACCGGCGCCCACGTGACGCTGCCGCGCCAGCCTGCGAAGCATTTTCCGGTAGGGCCGCGGCTCTGGCGACAGCTCCCACGCCCGAAGAGCCAGGAGGGAAAGCCGTGCCTCGTTGGAAACCTCTTTGGCAGCCGCTCGCGTGGCCCCACAGCCCGTGGGGCTGCGGCCTTTCCGGCGGCCGTCAGCCTCGGCGACACCGGCGCCCACGTGGCGCTGCAGCGCCAGCCTGCGAAGCATTTTCCGGTAGGGCCGCGGCTCTGGCGACAGCTCCCACGCCCGAAGAGCCAGGAGGGAAAGCCGTGCCTCCTTGGAAAGCTCTTTGGCAGCCGCTCGCGTGGCCCCACAGCCCGTGGGGCTGCGGGCTTTCCGGCGGCCGTCAGCCTCGGCGACACCAGCGCCCACGTGGCGCCGCCGCGCCAGCCTGCAAAGCATTTTCCGGTAGGGCCGCGGCTCTGGCGACAGCTCCCACGCCCGAAGAGCCAGGAGGGAAAGCCGTGCCTCGTTGGAAAGCTCTTTGGCAGCCGCTCGCGTGGCCCCACAGCCCGTGGGGCTGCGGGCTTTCCGGCGGCCGTCAGCCTCGGCGACACCGGCGCCCACGTGGCGCCGCCGCGCCAGCCTGCGAGGCATTTTCCGGTAGGACCGCGGCTCTGGCGACAGCTCCCACCCCCGAAGAGCCAGGAGAGAAAGCCATGCCTCGTTGGAAAGCTCTTTGACAGCCACTCGAGTGGCCCCACAGCCCGTGGGGCTGCGGGCTTTCCGGCGGCCGTCAGCCTCGGCGACACCGGCGCCCACGTGGCGCCGCCGCGCCAGCCTGCGAAGCATTTTCCAGAAGGGCTGCGGCTCTGGCGACAGCTCCCACGCCCGAAGAGCCAGCAGGGAAAGCCGTGCCTCATTGGAAACCTCTTTGGCAGCCGCTCGCATGGCCCCACAGCCCGTGGGGCTGCGGGATTTCCGGCGGCCGTCAGCCTCGGCGACACCGGCACCCACGTGGCGCCGCCGCGCCAGTCTGCAAAGCATTTTCCGGTAGGGCCGCAGCTCTGGCGACAGCTCCCACGCCCGAAGAGCCAGGAGGGAAAGCCGTGCCTCCTTGGAAAGCTCTTTGGCAGCCGCTCGCGTGGCCCCACAGCCCGTGGGGCTGCGGCCTTTCCGGCGGCCGTCAGCCTCGGCGACACCAGCGCCCACGTGGCGCCGCCGCGCCAGCCTGCAAAGCATTTTCCGGTAGGGCCGCGGCTCTGGCGACAGCTCCCACGCCCGAAGAGCCAGGAGGGAAAGCCGTGCCTCGTTGGAAAGCTCTTTGGCAGCCGCTCGCGTGGCCCCACAGCCCGTGGGGCTGCGGGCTTTCCGGCGGCCGTCAGCCTCGGCGACACCGGCGCCCACGTGGCGCCGCCGCGCCAGCCTGCGAAGCATTTTCCAGAAGGGCTGCGGCTCTGGCGACAGCTCCCACGCCCGAAGAGCCAGCAGGGAAAGCCGTGCCTCGTTGGAAAGCTCTTTGGCAGCCGCTCGCGTGGCCCCACAGCCCGTGGGGCTGCGGGCTTTCCGGCGGCCGTCAGCCTCAGCGACACCGGCGCCCACGTAGCGCCGCCGCGCCAGCCTGCGAAGCATTTTCCGGTAGGGCCGCGGCTCTGGCGACAGCTCCCACACCCGAAGAGCCAGGAGGGAAAGCCGTGCCTCGTTGGAAAGCTCTTTGGCAGCCGCTCGCGTGGCCCCACAGCCCGTGGGGCTGCGGGCTTTCCGGTGGCCGTCAACCTCGGCAACACCGGTGCCCACGTGGCGCCGCCACGCCAGCCTGCGAAGCATTTTCCGGTAGGGCCGTGGCTCTGGCGACAGCTCCCACGCCCGAAGAGCCAGGAGGGAAAGCCGTGCCTCCTTGGAAAGCTCTTTGGCAGCCGCTCGCATGGCCCCACAGCCCGTGGGGCTGCGGGCTTTCCGGCGGCCGTCAGCCTCGGCGACACCGGCGCCCACGTGGCGCCGCCGCGCCAGTCTGCGAAGCATTTTCCGGTAGGGCCGCGGCTCTGGCGACAGCTCCCACGCCCGAAGAGCCAGGAGGGAAAGCCGTGCCTCCTTGGAAAGCTCTTTGGCAGCCGCTCGCGTGGCCCCACAGCCCGTGGGGCTGCGGGCTTTCCGGCAGCCGTCAGCCTCGGCGACACCGGCGCCCACGTGACGCTGCCGCACCAGCCTGCGAAGCATTTTCCGGTAGGGCCGCGGCTCTGGCGACAGCTCCCACGCCCGAAGAGCCAGGAGGGAAAGCCGTGCCTCCTTGGAAAGCTCTTTGGCAGCCGCTCGCGTGGCCCCACAGCCCGTGGGGCTGCGGGCTTTCCGGCGACCGTCAGCCTCGGCGACACCGGCGCCCACGTGGCGCCGCCGCGCCAGCCTGCAAAGGATTTTCCGGTAGGGCCGCGGCTCTGGCGACAGCTCCCACGCCCGAAGAGCCAGGAGGGAAAGCCGTGCCTCGTTGGAAAGCTCTTTGGCAGCCGCTCGCGTGGCCCCACAGCCCGTGGGGCTGCGGGCTTTCCGGCGGCCGTCAGCCTTGGCGACACAGGCGCCCACGTGGCGCGGCCACGCCAGCCTGCGAAGCATTTTCCGGTAGGGCCGTAGATCTGGCGACAGCTCCCACGCCCGAAGAGCCAGGAGGGAAAGCCGTGCCTCCTTGGAAAGCTCTTTGACAGCCACTCGAGTAGCCCCACAGCCCGTGGGGCTGCGGGCTTTCCGGCGGCCGTCAGCCTCGGCGACACCGGCGCCCACGTGGTGCCGCCGCGCCAGCCTGCGAAGCATTTTCCGTTAGGGCCGCGGCTCTGGCGACAGCTCCCACGCCCGAAGAGCCAGGTGGGAAAGCCGTGCCTCGTTGGAAAGCTCTTTGGCAGCCGCTCGCGTGGCCCCACAGCCCGTGGGGCTGCGGCCTTTCCGGCGGCCGTCAGCCTCGGCGACACCAGCGCCCACGTGGCGCCGCTGCGCCAGCCTGCGAAGCATTTTCCGGTAGGGCCGCGGCTCTGGCGACAGCTCCCACACCCGAAGAGCCAGGAGGGAAAGCCGTGCCTCGTTGGAAAGCTCTTTGGCAGCCGCTCGCGTGGCCCCACAGCCCGTGGGGCTGCGGGCTTTCCGGCGGCCGTCAGCCTCGGCGACACCGGCACCCACGTGGCGCCGCCGCGCCAGTCTGCAAAGCATTTTCCGGTAGGGCCGCAGCTCTGGCGACAGCTCCCACGCCCGAAGAGCCAGGAGGGAAAGCCGTGCCTCCTTGGAAAGCTCTTTGGCAGCCGCTCGCGTGGCCCCACAGCCCGTGGGGCTGCGGCCTTTCCGGCGGCCGTCAGCCTCGGCGACACCAGCGCCCACGTGGCGCCGCCGCGCCAGCCTGCGAAGCATTTTCCGGTAGGGCCGCGGCTCTGGCGACAGCTCCCATGCCCGAAGAGCCAGGAGGGAAAGCCGTGCCTCCTTGGAAAGCTCTTTGGCAGCCGCTCGCGTGGCCCCACAGCCCGTGGGGCTGCGGGCTTTCCGGCGGCCGTCAGCCTCGGCGACACCAGCGCACACGTGGCGCCGCCGCGCCAGCCTGCAAAGCATTTTCCGGTAGGGCCGCGGCTCTGGCGACAGCTCCCACGCCCGAAGAGCCAGGAGGGAAAGCCGTGCCTCGTTGGAAAGCTCTTTGGCAGCCGCTCGCGTGGCCCCACAGCCCGTGGGGCTGCGGGCTTTCCGGCGGCCGTCAGCCTCGGCGACACCGGCGCCCACGTGGCGCCGCCGCGCCAGCCTGCGAAGCATTTTCCAGAAGGGCTGCGGCTCTGGCGACAGCTCCCACGCCCGAAGAGCCAGCAGGGAAAGCCGTGCCTCCTTGGAAAGCTCTTTGGCAGCCGCTCGCGTGGCCCCACAGCCCGTGGGGCTGCGGCCTTTCCGGCGGCCGTCAGCCTCAGCGACACCGGCGCCCACGTGGCGCCGCCGCGCCAGTCTGCGAAGCATTTTCCGGTAGGGCCGCGGCTCTGGCGACAGCTCCCACGCCCGAAGAGCCAGGAGGGAAAGCCGTGCCTCGTTGGAAAGCTCTTTGGCAGCCGCTCGCGTGGCCCCACAGCCCGTGGGGCTGCGGGCTTTCCGGCGGCCGTCAGCCTCGGCGACACCGGCGCCCACGTGGCGCCGCCGCGCCAGTCTGCGAAGCATTTTCCGGTAGGGCCGCGGCTCTGGCGACAGCTCCAACGCCCGAAGAGCCAGGAGGGAAAGCCGTGCCTCCTTGGAAAGCTCTTTGGCAGCCGCCCGCGTGGCCCCACAGCCCGTGGGGCTGCGGGCTTTCCGGCGGCCGTCAGCCTCGGCGACACCGGCGCCCACGTGGCGCCGCCGCGCCAGCCTGCAAAGGATTTTCCGGTAGGGCCGCGGCTCTGGCGACAGCTCCCACGCCCGAAGAGCCAGGAGGGAAAGCCGTGCCTCGTTGGAAAGCTCTTTGGCAGCCGCTCGCGTGGCCCCACAGCCCGTGGGGCTGCGGGCTTTCCGGCGGCCGTCAGCCTTGGCGACACCGGCGCCCACGTGGCGCGGCCACGCCAGCCTGCGAAGCATTTTCCGGTAGGGCCGTGGATCTGGCGACAGCTCCCACGCCCGAAGAGCCAGGAGGGAAAGCCGTGCCTCCTTGGAAAGCTCTTTGACAGCCACTCGAGTAGCCCCACAGCCCGTGGGGCTGCGGGCTTTCCGGCGGCCGTCAGCCTCGGCGACACCGGCGCCCACGTGGTGCCGCCGCACCAGCCTGCGAAGCATTTTCCGGTAGGGCCGCGGCTCTGGCGACAGCTCCCACGCCCGAAGAGCCAGGAGGGAAAGCCGTGCCTCCTTGGAAAGCTCTTTGGCAGCCGCTCGCGTGGCCCCACAGCCCGTGGGGCTGCGGGCTTTCCGGCGGCCGTCAGCCTCAGCGACACCGGCGCCCACGTAGCGCCGCCGCGCCAGACTGCGAAGCATTTTCCGGTAGGGCCGCGGCTCTGGCGACAGCTCCCACGCCCGAAGAGCCAGGTGGGAAAGCCGTGCCTCGTTGGAAAGCTCTTTGGCAGCCGCTCGCGTGGCCCCACAGCCCGTGGGGCTGCGGGCTTTCCGGCGGCCGTCAGCCTCGGCGACACCAGCGCCCACGTGGCGCCGCCGCGCCAGCCTGCGAAGCATTTTCCGGTAGGGCCGCGGCTCTGGCGACAGCTCCCACACCCGAAGAGCCAGGAGGGAAAGCCGTGCCTCGTTGGAAAGCTCTTTGGCAGCCGCTCGCGTGGCCCCACAGCCCGTGGGGCTGCGGGCTTTCCGGCGGCCGTCAGCCTCGGCGACACCGGTGCCCACGTGGCGCCGCCGCGCCAGCCTGCAAAGCATTTTCCGGTAGGGCCGCGGCTCTGGCGACAGCTCCCACGCCCGAAGAGCCAGGAGGGAAAGCCGTGCCTCCTTGGAAAGCTCTTTGGCAGCCGCTCGCGTGGCCCCACAGCCCGTGGGGCTGCGGGCTTTCCGGCGGCCGTCAGCCTCGGCGACACCAGCGCCCACGTGGCGCCGCCGCGCCACCCTGGGAAGCATTTTCCGGTAGGGCCGTGGCTCTGGCGACAGCTCCCACGCCCGAAGAGCCAGCAAGGAAAGCCGTGCCTCATTGGAAACCTCTTTGGCAGCCGCTCGCGTGGCCCCACAGCCCGTGGGGCTGCGGGCTTTCCGGCGGCCGTCAGCCTCGGCGACACCGGCGCCCACGTGGCGCCGCCGCGCCAGTCTGCAAAGCATTTTCCGTTAGGGCCGCGGCTCTGGCGACAGCTCCCACGCCCGAAGAGCCAGGAGGGAAAGCCGTGCCTCCTTGGAAAGCTCTTTGGCAGCCGCTCGCGTGGCCCCACAGCCCGTGGGGCTGCGGGCTTTCCGGCGGCCGTCAGCCTCGGCGACACCGGCGCCCACGTGGCGCCGCCGCGCCAGCCTGCGAAGCATTTTCCGGTAGGGCCGCGGCTCTGGCGACAGCTCCCACGCCCGAAGAGCCAGGAGGGAAAGCCGTGCCTCCTTGGAAAGCTCTTTGGCAGCCGCTCGCGTGGCCCCACAGCCCGTGGGGCTGCGGGCTTTCCGGCGGCCGTCAGCCTCGGCGACACCGGCGCCCACGTGGCGCCGCCGCGCCAGCCTGCAAAGCATTTTCCGGTAGGGCCGCGGCTCTGGCGACAGCTCCCACGCCCGAAGAGCCAGGAGGGAAAGCCGTTCCTCGTTGGAAACCCCTTTGGCAGCCGCTCGTGTGGCCCCACAGCCCGTGGGGCTGCGGGCTTTCCGGCGGCCGTCAGCCTCGGCGACACCGGCGCCCACGTGGCGCGGCCACGCCATCCTGCGAAGCATTTTCCGGTAGGGCCGCGGCTCTGGCGACAGCTCCCACGCCCGAAGAGCCAGGAGGGAAAGCCGTGCCTGCTTGGAAAGCTCTTTGGCAGCCGCTCGCGTGGCCCCACAGCCCGTGGGGCTGCGGGCTTTCCGGCGGCCGTTAGCCTCCGCGACACCTGCGACCACGTGTCACCGCCACGCCAGCCTGCGAAGCATTTTCCGGTAGGGCCGCGGCTCTGGCGACAGCTCCCACGCCCAAAGAGCCAGGAGGGAAAGCCGTGCCTCCTTGGAAATCTCTTTGGCAGCCGCTCGCGTGGCCCCACAGCCCGTGGGGCTGCGGGCTTTCCGGCGGCCGTCAGCCTCGGCGACACCTGCGACCACGTGGCGCCGCCGCGCCAGCCTGCGAACCATTTTCCGGTAGGGCCGCGGCTCTGGCGACAGCTCCCACGCCCGAAGAGCCAGGAGGGAAAGCCGTGCCTCGTTGGAAAGCTCTTTGGCAGCCGCTCGCGTGGCCCCACAGCCCGTGGGGCTGTGGGCTTTCTGGCGGCCGTCAGCCTCGGCGACACCGGTGCCCACGTGGCGCACCCGCGCCAGCCTGTGAAGCATTTTCCGGTAGGGCCGCGGCTCTGGCGACAGCTCCCACACCCGAAGAGCCAGGAGGGAAAGCCGTGCCTCGTTGGAAAGCTCTTTGGCAGCCGCTCGCGTGGCCCCACAGCCCGTGGGGCTGCGGGCTTTCCGGCGGCCGTCAGCCTCGGCGACACCGGTGCCCACGTGGCGCCGCCGCGCCAGCCTGCAAAGCATTTTCCGGTAGGGCCGCGGCTCTGGCGACAGCTCCCACGCCCGAAGAGCCAGGAGGGAAAGCCGTGCCTCGTTGGAAAGCTCTTTGGCAGCCGCTCGCGTGGCCCCACAGCCCGTGGGGCTGCGGGCTTTCCGGCGGCCGTCAGCCTCGGCGACACCAGCGCCCACGTGGCGCCGCCGCGCCAGCCTGCGAAGCATTTTCCGGTAGGGCCGTGGCTCTGGCGACAGCTCCCACGCCCGAAGAGCCAGCAGGGAAAGCCGTGCCTCATTGGAAACCTCTTTGGCAGCCGCTCGCGTGGCCCCACAGCCCGTGGGGCTGCGGGCTTTCCGGCGGCCGTCAGCCTCGGCGACACCGGCGCCCACGTGGCGCCGCCGCGCCAGCCTGCAAAGCATTTTCCGGTAGGGCCGCGGCTCTGGCGACAGCTCCCACGCCCGAAGAGCCAGGAGGGAAAGCCGTGCCTCGTTGGAAAGCTCTTTGGCAGCCGCTCACGTGGCCCCACAGCCCGTGGGGCTGTGGCCTTTCCGGCGGCCGTCAGCCTCGGCGACACCGGCGCCCACCTGGCGCCGCCGCGCCAGCCTGCGAAGCATTTTCCGGTAGGGCCGCGGCTCTGGCGACAGCTCCCATGCCCGAAGAGCCAGGAGGGAAAGCCGTGCCTCGTTGGAAAGCTCTTTGGCAGCCGCTCGCGTGGCCCCACAGCCCGTGGGGCTGCGGGCTTTCCGGCGGCCGTCAGCCTCGGCGACACCGGCGCCCACGTGGCGCCGCCGCGCCAGCCTGCGAGGCATTTTCCGGTAGGACCGCGGCTCTGGCGACAGCTCCCACCCCCGAAGAGCCAGGAGAGAAAGCCATGCCTCGTTGGAAAGCTCTTTGACAGCCACTCGAGTGGCCCCACAGCCCGTGGGGCTGCGGGCTTTCCGGCCGCCGTCAGCCTCGGCGACACCTGCGACCACGTGGCGCCGCCGCGCCAGCCTGCGAACCATTTTCCGGTAGGGCCGCGGCTCTGGCGACAGCTCCCACGCCCGAAGAGCCAGGAGGGAAAGCCGTGCCTCGTTGGAAAGCTCTTTGGCAGCCGCTCGCGTGGCCCCACAGCCCGTGGGGCTGCGGGCTTTCTGGCGGCCGTCAGCCTCGGCGACACCGGTGCCCACGTGGCGCACCCGCGCCAGCCTGCAAAGCATTTTCCGGTAGGGCCGCGGCTCTGGCGACAGCTCCCACACCCGAAGAGCCAGGAGGGAAAGCCGTGCCTCGTTGGAAACCTCTTTGGCAGCCGCTCGCGTGGCCCCACAGCCCGTGGGGCTGCGGGCTTTCCGGCGGCCGTCAGCCTCGGCGACACCGGCGCCCACGTGGCGCCGCCGCGCCAGCCTGCGAAGCATTTTCCGGTAGGGCCGCGGCTCTGGCGACAGCTCCCACGCCCGAAGAGCCAGGAGGGAAAGCCGTGCCTCGTTGGAAAGCTCTTTGGCAGCCGCTCGCGTGGCCCCACAGCCCGTGGGGCTGCAGGCTTTCCGGCGGCCGTCAGCCTCGGCGACACCGGCGCCCACGTGGCGCCGCCGCGACAGCCTATAAAGCATTTTCCGGTAGGGCCACGGTCTGGCGACAGCTCCCACGCCCGAAGAGCCAGGAGGGAAAGCCGTGCCTCGTTGGAAAGCTCTTTGGCAGCCGCTCGCGTGGCCCCACAGCCCGTGGGGCTGCGGGCTTTCCGGCGGCCGTCAGCCTTGGCGACACCGGCGCCCACGTGGCGCGGCCACGCCAGCCTGCGAAGCATTTTCCGGTAGGGCCGTGGATCTGGCGACAGCTCCCACGCCCGAAGAGCCAGGAGGGAAAGCCGTGCCTCCTTGGAAAGCTCTTTGACAGCCACTCGAGTAGCCCCACAGCCCGTGGGGCTGCGGGCTTTCTGGCGGCCGTCAGCCTCGGCGACACCGGCGCCCACGTGGTGCCGCCGCGCCAGCCTGCGAAGCATTTTCCGGTAGGGCCGCGTCTCTGGCGACAGCTCCCACGCCCGAAGAGCCAGGAGGGAAAGCCGTGCCTCGTTGGAAAGCTCTTTGGCAGCCGCTCGCGTGGCCCCAGAGCCCGTGGGGCTGCGGGCTTTCCGGCGGCCGTCAGCCTCGGCGACACCGGCGCCCACGTAGCGCCGCCGCGCCAGACTGCGAAGCATTTTCCGGTAGGGCCGCGGCTCTGGCGACAGCTCCCACGCCCGAAGAGCCAGGTGGGAAAGCCGTGCCTCGTTGGAAAGCTCTTTGGCAGCCGCTCGCGTGGCCCCACAGCCCGTGGGGCTGCGGGCTTTCCGGCGGCCGTCAGCCTCGGCGACACCAGCGCCCACGTGGCGCCGCCGCGCCAGCCTGCGAAGCATTTTCCGGTAGGGCCGCGGCTCTGGCGACAGCTCCCACACCCGAAGAGCCAGGAGGGAAAGCCGTGCCTCGTTGGAAAGCTCTTTGGCAGCCGCTCGCGTGGCCCCACAGCCCGTGGGGCTGCGGGCTTTCCGGCGGCCGTCAGCCTCGGCGACACCGGTGCCTACGTGGCGCCGCCGCGCCAGCCTGCAAAGCATTTTCCGGTAGGGCCGCGGCTCTGGCGACAGCTCCCACGCCCGAAGAGCCAGGAGGGAAAGCCGTGCCTCGTTGGAAAGCTCTTTGGCAGCCGCTCGCGTGGCCCCACAGCCCGTGGGGCTGCGGGCTTTCCGGCGGCCGTCAGCCTCGGCGACACCAGCGCCCACGTGGCGCCGCCGCGCCACCCTGGGAAGCATTTTCCGTTAGGGCCGTGGCTCTGGCGACAGCTCCCACGCCCGAAGAGCCAGCAGGGAAAGCCGTGCCTCATTGGAAACCTCTTTGGCAGCCGCTCGCGTGGCCCCACAGCCCGTGGGGCTGCGGGCTTTCCGGCGGCCGTCAGCCTCGGCGACACCGGTGCCCACGTGGCGCCGCCGCGCCAGCCTGCAAAGCATTTTCCGGTAGGGCCGCGGCTCTGGCGACAGCTCCCACGCCCGAAGAGCCAGGAGGGAAAGCCGTGCCTCGTTGGAAAGCTCTTTGGCAGCCGCTCGCGTGGCCCCACAGCCCGTGGGGCTGCGGGCTTTCCGGCGGCCGTCAGCCTCGGCGACACCAGCGCCCACGTGGCGCCGCCGCGCCACCCTGGGAAGCATTTTCCGGTAGGGCCGTGGCTCTGGCGACAGCTCCCACGCCCGAAGAGCCAGCAGGGAAAGCCGTGCCTCATTGGAAACCTCTTTGGCAGCCGCTCGCGTGGCCCCACAGCCCGTGGGGCTGTGGCCTTTCCAGCGGCCGTCAGCCTCGGCGACACCGGCGCCCACCTGGCGCCGCCGCGCCAGCCTGCGAAGCATTTTCCGGTAGGGCTGCGGCTCTGGCGACAGCTCCCACGCCCGAAGAGCCAGCAGGGAAAGCCGTGCCTCCTTGGAAAGCTCTTTGGCAGCCGCTCGCGTGGCCCCACCGCCCGTGGGGCTGCGGGCTTTCCGGCGGCCGTCAGCCTCAGCGACACCGGCGCCCACGTAGCGCCGCCGCGCCAGACTGCGAAGCATTTTCCGGTAGGGCCGTGGCTCTGGCGACAGCTCCCACGCCCGAAGAGCCAGGAGGGAAAGCCGTGCCTCCTTGGAAAGCTCTTTGGCACCCGCTCGTGTGGCCCCACAGCCCGTGGGGCTGCGGGCTTTCCGGCGGCCGTCAGCCTCAGCGACACCGGCGCCCACGTGGCGCCGCCGCGCCAGACTGCGAAGCATTTTCCGGTAGGGCCGCGGCTCTGGCGACAGCTCCCACACCCGAAGAGCCAGGAGGGAAAGCCGTGCCTCGTTGGAAAGCTCTTAGGCAGCCGCTCGCGTGGCCCCACAGCCCGTGGGGCTGCGGGCTTTCCGGTGGCCGTCAACCTCGGCAACACCGGTGCCCACGTGGCGCCGCCACGCCAGTCTGCGAAGCATTTTCCGGTAGGGCCGTGGCTGTGGCGACAGCTCCCACGCCCGAAGAGCCAGGAGGGAAAGCCGTGCCTCCTTGGAAAGCTCTTTGGCAGCCGCTCGCGTGGCCCCACAGCCCGTGGGGCTGCGGGCTTTCCGGCAGCCGTCAGCCTCGGCGACACCGGCGCCCACGTGACGCCGACGCGCCAGCCTGCGAAGCATTTTCCGGTAGGGCCGCGGCTCTGGCGACAGCTCCCACGCCCGAAGAGCCAGGAGGGAAAGCCGTGCCTCGTTGGAAAGCTCTTTGGCAGCCGCTCGCGTGGCCCCACAGCCCGTGGGGCTGCGGGCTTTCCGGCGGCCGTCAGCCTCAGCGACACCGGCGCCCATGTAGCACCGCCGCGCCAGCCTGCGAAGCATTTTCCGGTAGGGCCGCGGCTCTGGCGACAGCTCCCACACCCGAAGAGCCAGGAGGGAAAGCCGTGCCTCGTTGGAAAGCTCTTTGGCAGCCGCTCGCGTGGCCCCACAGCCCGTGGGGCTGCGGGCTTTCCGGTGGCCGTCAACCTCGGCAACACCGGTGCCCACGTGGCGCCGCCACGCCAGCCTGCGAAGCATTTTCCGGTAGGGCCGTGGCTCTGGCGACAGCTCCCACGCCCGAAGAGCCAGCAGGGAAAGCCGTGCCTCATTGGAAACCTCTTTGGCAGCCACTCGCGTGGCCCCACAGCCCGTGGGGCTGCGGGCTTTCCGGCGGCCGTCAGCCTCGGCGACACCGGCGCCCACGTGGTGCCGCCGCGCCAGCCTGCGAAGCATTTTCCGGTAGGGCCGCGTCTCTGGCGACAGCTCCCACGCCCGAAGAGCCAGGAGGGAAAGCCGTGCCTCGTTGGAAAGCTCTTTGGCAGCCGCTCGCGTGGCCCCAGAGCCCGTGGGGCTGCGGGCTTTCCGGCGGCCGTCAGCCTCAGCGACACCGGCGCCCACGTAGCGCCGCCGCGCCAGACTGCGAAGCATTTTCCGGTAGGGCCGCGGCTCTGGCGACAGCTCCCACGCCCGAAGAGCCAGGTGGGAAAGCCGTGCCTCGTTGGAAAGCTCTTTGGCAGCCGCTCGCGTGGCCTCACAGCCCGTGGGGCTGCGGGCTTTCCGGCGGCCGTCAGCCTCGGCGACACCAGCGCCCACGTGGCGCCGCCGCGCCAGCCTGCGAAGCATTTTCCGGTAGGGCCGCGGCTCTGGCGACAGCTCCCACACCCGAAGAGCCAGGAGGGAAAGCCGTGCCTCGTTGGAAAGCTCTTTGGCAGCCGCTCGCGTGGCCCCACAGCCCGTGGGGCTGCGGGCTTTCCGGCGGCCGTCAGCCTCGGCGACACCAGCGCCCACGTGGCGCCGCCGCGCCACCCTGGGAAGCATTTTCCGTTAGGGCCGTGGCTCTGGCGACAGCTCCCACGCCCGAAGAGCCAGCAGGGAAAGCCGTGCCTCATTGGAAACCTCTTTGGCAGCCGCTCGCGTGGCCCCACAGCCCGTGGGGCTGCGGGCTTTCCGGCGGCCGTCAGCCTCGGCGACACCGGTGCCCACGTGGCGCCGCCGCGCCAGTCTGCAAAGCATTTTCCGGTAGGGCCGCGGCTCTGGCGACAGCTCCCACGCCCGAAGAGCCAGGAGGGAAAGCCGTGCCTCGTTGGAAAGCTCTTTGGCAGCCGCTCGCGTGGCCCCACAGGCCGTGGGGCTGCGGGCTTTCCGGCGGCCGTCAGCCTCGGCGACACCAGCGCCCACGTGGCGCCGCCGCGCCACCCTGGGAAGCATTTTCCGGTAGGGCCGTGGCTCTGGCGACAGCTCCCACGCCCGAAGAGCCAGCAGGGAAAGCCGTGCCTCATTGGAAACCTCTTTGGCAGCCGCTCGCGTGGCCCCACAGCCCGTGGGGCTGTGGCCTTTCCAGCGGCCGTCAGCCTCGGCGACACCGGCGCCCACGTGGCGCCGCCGCGCCAGCCTGCGAAGCATTTTCCGGTAGGGCTGCGGCTCTGGCGACAGCTCCCACGCCCGAAGAGCCAGCAGGGAAAGCCGTGCCTCCTTGGAAAGCTCTTTGGCAGCCGCTCGCGTGGCCCCACAGCCCGTGGGGCTGCGGGCTTTCCGGCGGCCGTCAGCCTCAGCGACACCGGCGCCCACGTAGCGCCGCCGCGCCAGACTGCGAAGCATTTTCCGGTAGGGCCGTGGCTCTGGCGACAGCTCCCACGCCCGAAGAGCCAGGAGGGAAAGCCGTGCCTCGTTGGAAAGCTCTTTGGCAGCCGCTCGCGTGGCCCCACAGCCCGTGGGGCTGCGGGCTTTCCGGCGGCCGTCAGCCTCAGCGACACCGGCGCCCATGTAGCACCGCCGCGCCAGCCTGCGAAGCATTTTCCGGTAGGGCCGCGGCTCTGGCGACAGCTCCCACACCCGAAGAGCCAGGAGGGAAAGCCGTGCCTCGTTGGAAAGCTCTTTGGCAGCCGCTCGCGTGGCCCCACAGCCCGTGGGGCTGCGGGCTTTCCGGTGGCCGTCAACCTCGGCAACACCGGTGCCCACGTGGCGCCGCCACGCCAGCCTGCGAAGCATTTTCCGGTAGGGCCGTGGCTCTGGCGACAGCTCCCACGCCCGAAGAGCCAGCAGGGAAAGCCGTGCCTCATTGGAAACCTCTTTGGCAGCCACTCGCGTGGCCCCACAGCCCGTGGGGCTGCGGGCTTTCCGGCGGCCGTCAGCCTCGGCGACACCGGTGCCCACGTGGCGCCGCCGCGCCACTCTGCGAAGCATTTTCCGGTAGGGCCGCGGCTCTGGTGACAGCTCCCATGCCCGAGAAGCCAGGAGGGAAAGCCGTGCCTCGTTGGAAAGCTCTTTGGCAGCCGCTCGCGCGTGGCCCCACAGCCCGTGGGGCTGCGGGCTTTCCGGCGGCCGTCAGCCTCGGCGACACCGGCGCCCACGTGGCGCCGCCGCGCCAGCCTGCAAAGCATTTTCCGGTAGGGCCGCGGCTCTGGCGACAGCTCCCACGCCCGAAGAGCCAGGAGGGAAAGCCGTGCCTCCTTGGAAAGCTCTTTGGCAGCCGCTCGCGTGGCCCCACAGCCCGTGGGGCTGCGGGCTTTCCGGCGGCCGTCAGCCTCGGCGACACCTGCGACAATGTGTCGCCGCCACGCCAGCCTGCGAAGCATTTTCCGGTAGGGCCGCGGCTCTGGCGACAGCTCCCACGCCCGAAGAGCCAGCAGGGAAAGCCGTGCCTCCTTGGAAAGCTCTTTGGCAGCCGCTCGCGTGGCCCCACAGCCCGTGGGGCTGCGGGCTTTCCGGCGGCCTTCAGCCTCGGCGACACCGGCGCCCACGTGGCGCCGCCGCGCCAGCCTGCGAAGCATTTTCCCGTAGGGCCGCGGCTCTGGCGACAGCTCCCACGCCCGAAGAGCCAGGAGGGAAAGCCGTGCCTCCTTGGAAAGCTCTTTGACAGCCACTCGAGTAGCCCCACAGCCCGTGGGGCTGCGGGCTTTCCGGCGGCCGTCAGCCTCGGCGCCACCGGCGCCCACGTGGCGCCGCCGCGCCAGCCTGCGAAGCATTTTCCAGTAGGGCCGCGGCTCTGGCGACAGCTCCCACGCCCGAAGAGCCAGGAGGGAGATCCGTGCCTCCTTGGAAAGCTCTTTGGCAGCCGCTCGCGTGGCCCCACATCCCGTGGGGCTGCGGGCTTTCCGGCAGCCGTCAGCCTCGGCGACACCGGCGCCCACGTGACGCTGCCGCGCCAGCCTGCGAAGCATTTTCCGGTAGGGCCGCGTCTCTGGCGACAGCTCCCACGCCCGAAGAGCCAGGAGGGAAAGCCGTGCCTCCTTGGAAAGCTCTTTGGCAGCCGCTCGCGTGGCCCCACAGCCCGTGGGGCTGCGGCCTTTCCGGCGGCCATCAGCCTCGGCGACACCAGCGCCCACGTGGCGCCGCCGCGCCAGCCTGCGAAGCATTTTCCGGTAGGGCCGCGGCTCTGGCGACAGCTCCCATGCCCGAAGAGCCAGGAGGGAAAGCCGTGCCTCCTTGGAAAGCTCTTTGGCAGCCGCTCGCGTGGCCCCACAGCCCGTGGGGCTGCGGGATTTCCGGCGGCCGTCAGCCTCGGCGACACCGGCGCCCACGTGGCGCCGCCGCGCCAGCCTGCAAAGGATTTTCCGGTAGGGCCGCGGCTCTGGCGACAGCTCCCACGCCCGAAGAGCCAGGAGGGAAAGCCGTGCCTCCTTGGAAAGCTCTTTGGCAGCCGCTCGCGTGGCCCCACAGCCCGTGGGGCTGCGGGCTTTCGGGCGGCCGTCAGCCTCAGCGACACCGGCGCCCACGTAGCGCCGCCGCGCCAGACTGCGAAGCATTTTCCGGTAGGGCCGCGGCTCTGGCGACAGCTCCCACGCCCGAAGAGCCAGGAGGGAAAGCCGTGCCTCCTTGGAAACCTATTTGGCAGCCGCTCGCGTGGCCCCACAGCCCGTGGGGCTGCGGGCTTTCCGGCGGCCGTGAACCTCGGCAACACCGGTGCCCACGTGGCGCCGCCACGCCAGCCTGCGAAGCATTTTCCGGTAGGGCCGTGGCTCTGGCGACAGCTCCCATGCCCGAAGAGCCAGGAGGGAAAGCCGTGCCTCGTTGGAAAGCTCTTTGGCAGCCGCTCGCGTGGCCCCACAGCCCGTGGGGCTGCGGGCTTTCCGACGGCCATCAGCCTCGGCGACACCGGCGCCCACGTGGCGCCGCCGCGCCAGCCTGCGAAGCATTTTCCGGTAGGGCCGCGGCTCTGGCGACAGCTCCCACGCCCGAAGAGCCAGGAGGGAAAGCCGTGCCTCGTTGGAAAGCTCTTTGGCAGCCGCTCGCGTGGCCCCACAGCCCGTGGGGCTGCGGGCTTTCCGGCGGCCGTCAGCCTCGGCGACACCGGCGCCCACGTGGCGCCGCCGCGCCAGACTGCGAAGCATTTTCCGGTAGGGCCACGGCTCTGGCGACAGCTCCCACGCCCGAAGAGCCAGGAGGGAAAGCCGTGCCTCCTTGGAAAGCTCTTTGGCAGCCACTCGCGTGGCCCCACAGCCCGTGGGGCTGCGGGCTTTCCGACGGCCGTCAGCCTCGGCGACACCGGCGCCCACCTGGCGCCGCCGCGCCAGCCTGCGAAGCATTTTCCGGTAGGGCCGCGGCTCTGGCGACAGCTCCCATGCCCGAAGAGCCAGGAGGGAAAGCCGTGCCTCGTTGGAAAGCTCTTTGGCAGCCGCTCGCGTGGCCCCACAGCCCGTGGGGCTGCGGGCTTTCCGGCGGCCGTCAGCCCCGGCGACACCGGCGCCCACGTGGCGCCGCCGCGCCAGCCTGCGAAGCATTTTCCGGTAGGCCGCGTCTCTGGCGACAGCTCCCACGCCCGAAGAGCCAGGAGGGAAAGCCGTGCCTCCTTGGAAAGCTCTTTGGCAGCCACTCGCATGGCCCCACAGCCCGTGGGGCTGCGGGCTTTCCGGCGGCCGTCAGCCTCGGCGACACCGGCGCCCACGTGGCGCCGCCGCGCCAGCCTGCGAAGCATTTTCCGGTAGGGCCGCGTCTCTGGCGACAGCTCCCACGCCCGAAGAGCCAGGAGGGAAAGCCGTGCCTCCTTGGAAAGCTCTTTGGCAATCGCTCGCGTGGCCCCACAGCCCGTGGGGCTGCGGGCTTTCCGGCGGCCGTCAGCCTCAGCGACACCGGCGCCCACGTGGCGCCGCCGCGCCAGCCTGCGAAGCATTTTCCGGTAGGGCCGCGGCTCTGGCGACAGCTCCCACCCCCGAAGAGCCAGGAGGGAAAGCCCTGCCTCCTTGGAAAGCTCTTTGGCAGCCGCTCGCGTGACCCCACAGCCCACGGGGCTGCGGGCTTTCCGGCGGCCGTCAGCCTCGGCGACACCGGCGCCCACATGGCACCGCCGCGCCAGCCTGCAAAGCATTTTCCAGTAGGGCCGCGGCTCTGGCGACAGCTCCCACGCCCGAAGAGCCAGGAGGGAAAGCCGTGCCTCCTTGGAAAGCTCTTTGGCAGCCGCTCGCGTGGCCCCGCAGCCCGTGGGACTGCGGGCTTTCCGGCGGCCGTCAGCCTCGGCGACACCAGCGCCCACGTGGCGCCACCGCGCCAGCCTGCGAAGCATTTTCCGGTAGGGCCGCGGCTCTGGCGACAGCTCCCATGCCCGAAGAGCCAGGAGGGAAAGCCGTGCCTCGTTGGAAAGCTCTTTGGCAGCCGCTCGCGTGGCCCCACAGCCCGTGGGGCTGCGGGCTTTCCGGCGGCCGTCAGCCTCGGCGACACCGGCACCCACGTGACGCCGCCGCGCCAGCCTGCAAAGCATTTTTCGGTAGGGCCGTGGCTCTGGCGACAGCTCCCACGCCCGAAGAGCCAGGAGGGAAAGCCGTGCCTCCTTGGAAACCTCTTTGGCAGCCGCTCGCGTGGCCCCACAGCCCGTGGGGCTGCAGGCTTTCCGGCGGCCGTCAGCCTCGGCGACACCGGCGCCCACGTGGCGCGGCCACGCCAGCCTGCGAAGCATTTTCCGGTAGGGCCGCGGCTCTGGCGACAGCTCCCACGCCCGAAGAGCCAGGAGGGAAAGCCGTGCCTCCTTGGAAATCTCTTTGGCAGCCGCTCGCGTGGCCCCACAGCCCGTGGGGCTGCGGGCTTTGCGGCGGCCGTCAGCCTCGGCGACACCTGCGACCACGTGGCGCCGCCGCGCTAGCCTGCGAAGCATTTTCCGGTAGGGCCGCGGCTCTGGCGACAGCTCCCACGCCCGAAGAGCCAGGAGGGAAAGCCGTTCCTCGTTGGAAAGCCCTTTGGCAGCCGCTCGCGTGGCCCCACAGCCCGTGGGGCTGCGGGCTTTCCGGCGGCCGTCAGCCTCGGCGACACCGGTGCCCACGTGGCGCACCCGCGCCAGCCTGCAAAGCATTTTCCGGTAGGGCCGCGGCTCTGGCGACAGCTCCCACACCCGAAGAGCCAGGAGGGAAAGCCGTGCCTCGTTGGAAACCTCTTTGGCAGCCGCTCGCGTGACCCCACAGCCCGTGGGGCTGCGGGCTTTCCGGCGGCCGTCAACCTCGGCAACACCGGTGCCCACGTGGCGCCGCCACGCCAGCCTGCGAAGCATTTTCCGGTAGGGCCGTGGCTCTGGCGACAGCTCCCACGCCCGAAGAGCCAGGAGGGAAAGCCGTGCCTCCTTGGAAAGCTCTTTGACAGCCACTCGCGTGGCCCCACAGCCCGTGGGGCTGCGGGCTTTCCGGCGGCCGTCAGCCTCGGCGACACCGGCGCCCACGTGGCGCCGCCGCGCCAGCCTGCGAAGCATTTTCCGGTAGGGCCGCGGCTCTGGCGACAGCTCCCACGCCCGAAGAGCCAGGAGGTAAAGCCGTGCCTCCTTGGAAACCTCTTTGGCAGCCGCTCGCGTGGCCCCACAGCCCGTGGGGCTGCGGGCTTTCCGGCGGCCGTCAGATTCGGCGACACCGGCGCCCACGTGGCGCGGCCACGCCAGCCTGCGAAGCATTTTCCGGTAGGGCCGCGGCTCTGGTGACAGCTCCCACGCCCGAAGAGCCAGGAGGGAAAGCCGTGCCTCGTTGGAAAGCTCTTTGGCAGCCGCTCGCGTGGCCCCACAGCCCGTGGGGCTGCGGGCTCTCCGGCGGCCGTCAGCCTCGGCGACACCAGCGCCCACGTGGCGCCGCCGCGCCACCCTGGGAAGCATTTTCCGGTAGGGCCACGGCTCTGGCGACAGCTCCCACGCCCGAAGAGCCAGGAGGGAAAGCCGTGCCTCCTTGGAAAGCTCTTTGGCAGCCGCTCGCGTGGCCCCACAGCCCGTGGGGCTGCGGGCTTTCCGGCGGCCGTCAGCCTCGGCGACACCGGCGCCCACGTGGCGCCGCCGCGCCAGCCTGCGAACCATTTTCCGGTAGGACCGCGGCTCTGGCGACAGCTCCCACCCCCGAAGAGCCAGGAGGGAAAGCCATGCCTCCTTGGAAAGCTCTTTGACAGCCACTCGAGTGGCCCCACAGCCCGTGGGGCTGCGGGCTTTCCGGCGGCCGTCAGCCTCGGCTACACCGGCGCCCACGTGGCGCCGCCGCGCCAGCCTGCGAAGCATTTTCCAGTAGGGCTGCGGCTCTGGCGACAGCTCCCACGCCCGAAGAGCCAGCAGGGAAAGCCGTGCCTCCTTGGAAAGCACTTTGGCAGCCGCTCGCGTGGCCCCACAGCCCGTGGGGCTGCGGGCTTTCCGGCGGTCGTCAGCCTCGGCGACACCGGCGCCCACGTGGCGCCGCCACGCCAGTCTGCAAAGCATTTTCCGGTAGGGCCGCGGCTCTGGCGACAACTCCCACGCCCGAAGAGCCAGGAGGGAAAGCCGTGCCTCCTTGGAAAGCTCTTTGGCAGCCGCTCGCGTGGCCCCACAGCCCGTGGGGCTGCGGCCTTTCCGGCAGCCGTCAGCCTCGGCGACACCGGCGCCCACGTGACGCTGCCGCGCCAGCCTGCGAAGCATTTTCCGGTAGGGCCGCGGCTCTGGCGACAGCTCCCACGCCCGAAGAGCCAGGAGGGAAAGCCGTGCCTCGTTGGAAAGCTCTTTGACAGCCGCTCGCGTGGCCCCACAGCCCGTGGGGCTGCGGCCTTTCCGGCGGCCGTCAGCCTCGGCGACACCGGCGCCCACGTGGCGCTGCCGCGCCAGCCTGCGAAGCATTTTCCGGTAGGGCCGCGGCTCTGGCGACAGCTCCCACGCCCGAAGAGCCAGGAGGGAAAGCCGTGCCTCCTTGGAAAGCTCTTTGGCAGCCGCTCGCGTGGCCCCACAGCCCGTGGGGCTGCGGGCTTTCCGGCGGCCGTCAGCCTCGGCGACACCAGCGCCCACGTGGCGCCGCCGCGCCAGCCTGCAAAGCATTTTCCGGTAGGGCCGCGGCTCTGGCGACAGCTCCCACACCCGAAGAGCCAGGAGGGAAAGCCGTGCCTCGTTGGAAAGCTCTTTGACAGCCGCTCGCGTGGCCCCACAGCCCGTGGGGCTGCGGGCTTTCCGGTGGCCGTCAACCTCGGCAACACCGGTGCCCACGTGGCGCCGCCACGCCAGCCTGCGAAGCATTTTCCGGTAGGGCCGTGGCTCTGGCGACAGCTCCCACGCCCGAAGAGCCAGCAGGGAAAGCCGTGCCTCATTGGAAACCTCTTTGACAGCCGCTCGCGTGGCCCCACAGCCCGTGGGGCTGCGGCCTTTCCGGCGGCCGTCAGCCTCGGCGACACCGGCGCCCACGTGGCGCTGCCGCGCCAGCCTGCGAAGCATTTTCCGGTAGGGCCGCGGCTCTGGCGACAGCTCCCACGCCCGAAGAGCCAGGAGGGAAAGCCGTGCCTCGTTGGAAAGCTCTTTGACAGCCGCTCGCGTGGCCCCACAGCCCGTGGGGCTGCGGGCTTTCCGGTGGCCGTCAACCTCGGCAACACCGGTGCCCACGTGGCGCCGCCACGCCAGCCTGCGAAGCATTTTCCGGTAGGGCCGTGGCTCTGGCGACAGCTCCCACGCCCGAAGAGCCAGCAGGGAAAGCCGTGCCTCATTGGAAACCTCTTTGGCAGCCAATCGCGTGGCCCCACAGCCCGTGGGGCTGCGGGCTTTCCGGCGGCCGTCAGCCTCGGCGACACCGGTGCCCACGTGGCGCCGCCGCGCCACTCTGCGAAGCATTTTCCGGTAGGGCCGCGGCTCTGGCGACAGCTCCCATGCCCGAGGAGCCAGGAGGGAAAGCCGTGCCTCGTTGGAAAGCTCTTTGGCAGCCGCTCGCGCGTGGCCCCACAGCCCGTGGGGCTGCGGGCTTTCCGGCGGCCGTCAGCCTCGGCGACACCGGCGCCCACGTGGCGCCGCCGCGCCAGCCTGCAAAGCATTTTCCGGTAGGGCCGCGGCTCTGGCGACAGCTCCCACGCCCGAAGAGCCAGGAGGGAAAGCCGTGCCTCCTTGGAAAGCTCTTTGGCAGCCGCTCGCGTGGCCCCACAGCCCGTGGGGCTGCGGGCTTTCCGGCGGCCGTCAGCCTCGGCGACACCGGCGCCCACGTGGCGCCGCCGCGCCAGACTGCGAAGCATTTTCCGGTAGGGCCACGGCTCTGGCGACAGCTCCCACGCCCGAAGAGCCAGGAGGGAAAGCCGTGCCTCCTTGGAAAGCTCTTTGGCAGCCACTCGCGTGGCCCCACAGCCCGTGGGGCTGCGGGCTTTCCGACGGCCGTCAGCCTCGGCGACACCGGCGCCCACCTGGCGCCGCCGCGCCAGCCTGCGAAGCATTTTCCGGTAGGGCCGCGGCTCTGGCGACAGCTCCCATGCCCGAAGAGCCAGGAGGGAAAGCCGTGCCTCGTTGGAAAGCTCTTTGGCAGCCGCTCGCGTGGCCCCACAGCCCGTGGGGCTGCGGGCTTTCCGGCGGCCGTCAGCCCCGGCGACACCGGCGCCCACGTGGCGCCGCCGCGCCAGCCTGCGAAGCATTTTCCGGTAGGCCGCGTCTCTGGCGACAGCTCCCACGCCCGAAGAGCCAGGAGGGAAAGCCGTGCCTCCTTGGAAAGCTCTTTGGCAGCCACTCGCATGGCCCCACAGCCCGTGGGGCTGCGGGCTTTCCGGCGGCCGTCAGCCTCGGCGACACCGGCGCCCACGTGGCGCCGCCGCGCCAGCCTGCGAAGCATTTTCCGGTAGGGCCGCGTCTCTGGCGACAGCTCCCACGCCCGAAGAGCCAGGAGGGAAAGCCGTGCCTCCTTGGAAAGCTCTTTGGCAATCGCTCGCGTGGCCCCACAGCCCGTGGGGCTGCGGGCTTTCCGGCGGCCGTCAGCCTCAGCGACACCGGCGCCCACGTGGCGCCGCCGCGCCAGCCTGCGAAGCATTTTCCGGTAGGGCCGCGGCTCTGGCGACAGCTCCCACCCCCGAAGAGCCAGGAGGGAAAGCCCTGCCTCCTTGGAAAGCTCTTTGGCAGCCGCTCGCGTGACCCCACAGCCCACGGGGCTGCGGGCTTTCCGGCGGCCGTCAGCCTCGGCGACACCGGCGCCCACATGGCACCGCCGCGCCAGCCTGCAAAGCATTTTCCAGTAGGGCCGCGGCTCTGGCGACAGCTCCCACGCCCGAAGAGCCAGGAGGGAAAGCCGTGCCTCCTTGGAAAGCTCTTTGGCAGCCGCTCGCGTGGCCCCACAGCCCGTGGGACTGCGGGCTTTCCGGCGGCCGTCAGCCTCGGCGACACCAGCGCCCACGTGGCGCCACCGCGCCAGCCTGCGAAGCATTTTCCGGTAGGGCCGCGGCTCTGGCGACAGCTCCCATGCCCGAAGAGCCAGGAGGGAAAGCCGTGCCTCGTTGGAAAGCTCTTTGGCAGCCGCTCGCGTGGCCCCACAGCCCGTGGGGCTGCGGGCTTTCCGGCGGCCGTCAGCCTCGGCGACACCGGCACCCACGTGACGCCGCCGCGCCAGCCTGCAAAGCATTTTTCGGTAGGGCCGTGGCTCTGGCGACAGCTCCCACGCCCGAAGAGCCAGGAGGGAAAGCCGTGCCTCCTTGGAAACCTCTTTGGCAGCCGCTCGCGTGGCCCCACAGCCCGTGGGGCTGCAGGCTTTCCGGCGGCCGTCAGCCTCGGCGACACCGGCGCCCACGTGGCGCGGCCACGCCAGCCTGCGAAGCATTTTCCGGTAGGGCCGCGGCTCTGGCGACAGCTCCCACGCCCGAAGAGCCAGGAGGGAAAGCCGTGCCTCCTTGGAAATCTCTTTGGCAGCCGCTCGCGTGGCCCCACAGCCCGTGGGGCTGCGGGCTTTGCGGCGGCCGTCAGCCTCGGCGACACCTGCGACCACGTGGCGCCGCCGCGCTAGCCTGCGAAGCATTTTCCGGTAGGGCCGCGGCTCTGGCGACAGCTCCCACGCCCAAAGAGCCAGGAGGGAAAGCCGTGCCTCGTTGGAAAGCTCTTTGGCAGCCGCTCGCGTGGCCCCACAGCCCGTGGGGCTGCGGGCTTTCCGGCGGCCGTCAGCCTCGGCGACACCGGTGCCCACGTGGCGCACCCGCGCCAGCCTGCAAAGCATTTTCCGGTAGGGCCGCGGCTCTGGCGACAGCTCCCACACCCGAAGAGCCAGGAGGGAAAGCCGTGCCTCGTTGGAAACCTCTTTGGCAGCCGCTCGCGTGACCCCACAGCCCGTGGGGCTGCGGGCTTTCCGGCGGCCGTCAACCTCGGCAACACCGGTGCCCACGTGGCGCCGCCACGCCAGCCTGCGAAGCATTTTCCGGTAGGGCCGTGGCTCTGGCGACAGCTCCCACGCCCGAAGAGCCAGGAGGGAAAGCCGTGCCTCCTTGGAAAGCTCTTTGACAGCCACTCGCGTGGCCCCACAGCCCGTGGGGCTGCGGGCTTTCCGGCGGCCGTCAGCCTCGGCGACACCGGCGCCCACGTGGCGCCGCCGCGCCAGCCTGCGAAGCATTTTCCGGTAGGGCCGCGGCTCTGGCGACAGCTCCCACGCCCGAAGAGCCAGGAGGTAAAGCCGTGCCTCCTTGGAAACCTCTTTGGCAGCCGCTCGCGTGGCCCCACAGCCCGTGGGGCTGCGGGCTTTCCGGCGGCCGTCAGATTCGGCGACACCGGCGCCCACGTGGCGCGGCCACGCCAGCCTGCGAAGCATTTTCCGGTAGGGCCGCGGCTCTGGTGACAGCTCCCACGCCCGAAGAGCCAGGAGGGAAAGCCGTACCTCGTTGGAAAGCTCTTTGGCAGCCGCTCGCGTGGCCCCACAGCCCGTGGGGCTGCGGGCTCTCCGGCGGCCGTCAGCCTCGGCGACACCAGCGCCCACGTGGCGCCGCCGCGCCACCCTGGGAAGCATTTTCCGGTAGGGCCACGGCTCTGGCGACAGCTCCCACGCCCGAAGAGCCAGGAGGGAAAGCCGTGCCTCCTTGGAAAGCTCTTTGGCAGCCGCTCGCGTGGCCCCACAGCCCGTGGGGCTGCGGGCTTTCCGGCGGCCGTCAGCCTCGGCGACACCGGCGCCCACGTGGCGCCGCCGCGCCAGCCTGCGAACCATTTTCCGGTAGGACCGCGGCTCTGGCGACAGCTCCCACCCCCGAAGAGCCAGGAGGGAAAGCCATGCCTCGTTGGAAAGCTCTTTGACAGCCACTCGAGTGGCCCCACAGCCCGTGGGGCTGCGGGCTTTCCGGCGGCCGTCAGCCTCGGCTACACCGGCGCCCACGTGGCGCCGCCGCGCGAGCCTGCGAAGCATTTTCCAGAAGGGCTGCGGCTCTGGCGACAGCTCCCACGCCCGAAGAGCCAGCAGGGAAAGCCGTGCCTCCTTGGAAAGCACTTTGGCAGCCGCTCGCGTGGCCCCACAGCCCGTGGGGCTGCGGGCTTTCCGGCGGTCGTCAGCCTCGGCGACACCGGCGCCCACGTGGCGCCGCCGCGCCAGTCTGCAAAGCATTTTCCGGTAGGGCCGCGGCTCTGGCGACAACTCCCACGCCCGAAGAGCCAGGAGGGAAAGCCGTGCCTCCTTGGAAAGCTCTTTGGCAGCCGCTCGCGTGGCCCCACAGCCCGTGGGGCTGCGGGCTTTCCGGCAGCCGTCAGCCTCGGCGACACCGGCGCCCACGTGACGCTGCCGCGCCAGCCTGCGAAGCATTTTCCGGTAGGGCCGCGGCTCTGGCGACAGCTCCCACGCCCGAAGAGCCAGGAGGGAAAGCCGTGCCTCGTTGGAAAGCTCTTTGACAGCCGCTCGCGTGGCCCCACAGCCCGTGGGGCTGCGGCCTTTCCGGCGGCCGTCAGCCTCGGCGACACCGGCGCCCACGTGGCGCTGCCGCGCCAGCCTGCGAAGCATTTTCCGGTAGGGCCGCGGCTCTGGCGACAGCTCCCACGCCCGAAGAGCCAGGAGGGAAAGCCGTGCCTCGTTGGAAAGCTCTTTGGCAGCCGCTCGCGTGGCCCCACAGCCCGTGGGGCTGCGGGCTTTCCGGCGGCCGTCAGCCTCGGCGACACCAGCGCCCACGTGGCGCCGCCGCGCCAGCCTGCAAAGCATTTTCCGGTAGGGCCGCGGCTCTGGCGACAGCTCCCACACCCGAAGAGCCAGGAGGGAAAGCCGTGCCTCGTTGGAAAGCTCTTTGACAGCCGCTCGCGTGGCCCCACAGCCCGTGGGGCTGCGGGCTTTCCGGTGGCCGTCAACCTCGGCAACACCGGTGCCCACGTGGCGCCGCCACGCCAGCCAGCGAAGCATTTTCCGGTAGGGCCGTGGCTCTGGCGACAGCTCCCACGCCCGAAGAGCCAGCAGGGAAAGCCGTGCCTCATTGGAAACCTCTTTGACAGCCGCTCGCGTGGCCCCACAGCCCGTGGGGCTGCGGCCTTTCCGGCGGCCGTCAGCCTCGGCGACACCGGCGCCCACGTGGCGCTGCCGCGCCAGCCTGCGAAGCATTTTCCGGTAGGGCCGCGGCTCTGGCGACAGCTCCCACGCCCGAAGAGCCAGGAGGGAAAGCCGTGCCTCGTTGGAAAGCTCTTTGGCAGCCGCTCGCGTGGCCCCACAGCCCGTGGGGCTGCGGGCTTTCCGGCGGCCGTCAGCCTCGGCGACACCAGCGCCCACGTGGCGCCGCCGCGCCAGCCTGCAAAGCATTTTCCGGTAGGGCCGCGGCTCTGGCGACAGCTCCCACACCCGAAGAGCCAGGAGGGAAAGCCGTGCCTCGTTGGAAAGCTCTTTGACAGCCGCTCGCGTGGCCCCACAGCCCGTGGGGCTGCGGGCTTTCCGGTGGCCGTCAACCTCGGCAACACCGGTGCCCACGTGGCGCCGCCACGCCAGCCTGCGAAGCATTTTCCGGTAGGGCCGTGGCTCTGGCGACAGCTCCCACGCCCGAAGAGCCAGCAGGGAAAGCCGTGCCTCATTGGAAACCTCTTTGGCAGCCAATCGCGTGGCCCCACAGCCCGTGGGGCTGCGGGCTTTCCGGCGGCCGTCAGCCTCGGCGACACCGGTGCCCACGTGGCGCCGCCGCGCCACTCTGCGAAGCATTTTCCGGTAGGGCCGCGGCTCTGGCGACAGCTCCCATGCCCGAGGAGCCAGGAGGGAAAGCCGTGCCTCGTTGGAAAGCTCTTTGGCAGCCGCTCGCGCGTGGCCCCACAGCCCGTGGGGCTGCGGGCTTTCCGGCGGCCGTCAGCCTCGGCGACACCGGCGCCCACGTGGCGCCGCCGCGCCAGCCTGCAAAGCATTTTCCGGTAGGGCCGCGGCTCTGGCGACAGCTCCCACGCCCGAAGAGCCAGGAGGGAAAGCCGTGCCTCCTTGGAAAGCTCTTTGGCAGCCGCTCGCGTGGCCCCACAGCCCGTGGGGCTGCGGGCTTTCCGGCGGCCGTCAGCCTCAGCGACACCGGCGCCCACCTAGCGCCGCCGCGCCAGCCTGCGAAGCATTTTCCGGTAGGACCGCGGCTCTGGCGACAGCTCCCATGCCCGTAGAGCCAGGAGGGAAAGCCGTGCCTCGTTGGAAAGCTCTTTGGCAGCCGCTCGCGTGGCCCCACAGCCCGTGGGGCTGCGGGCTTTCCGGCGGCCGTCAGCCTTGGCGACACCGGAGCCCACGTGGCGCGGCCACGCCAGCCTGCGAAGCATTTTCCGGTAGGGCCGTGGCTCTGGCGACAGCTCCCACGCCCGAAGAGCCAGGAGGGAAAGCCGTGCCTCGTTGGAAAGCTCTTTGGCAGCCGCTCGCGTGGCCCCACAGCCCGTGGGGCTGCGGGCTTTCCGGCGGCCGTCAGCCTCGGCGACACCTGCGACAATGTGTCGCCGCCACGCCAGCCTGCGAAGCATTTTCCGGTAGGGCCGCGGCTCTGGCGACAGCTCCCACGCCCGAAGAGCCAGGAGGGAAAGCCGTGCCTCCTTGGAAAGCACTTTGGCAGCCGCTCGCGTGGCCCCACAGCCCGTGGGGCTGCGGCCTTTCCGGCGGCCGTCAGCCTCGGCGACACCAGCGCCCACGTGGCGCCGCCGCGCCAGCCTGCAAAGGATTTTCCGGTAGGGCCGCGGCTCTGGCGACAGCTCCCACGCCCGAAGAGCCAGGAGGGAAAGCCGTGCCTCCTTGGAAAGCTCTTTGGCAGCCGCTCGCGTGGCCCCACAGCCCGTGGGGCTGCGGGCTTTCCGGCGGCCGTCAGCCTCAGCGACACCGGCGCACACGTAGCGCCGCCGCGCCAGACTGCGAAGCATTTTCCGGTAGGGCCGCAGCTCTGGTGACTGCTCCCACGCCCGAAGAGCCAGGAGGGAAAGCCGTGCCTCCTTGGAAACCTATTTGGCAGCCGCTCGCGTGGCCCCACAGCCCGTGGGGCTGCGGGCTTTCCGGCGGCCGTGAACCTCGGCAACACTGGTGCCCACGTGGCGCCGCCACGCCAGCCTGCGAAGCATTTTCCGGTAGGGCCGTGGCTCTGGCGACAGCTCCCACGCCCGAAGAGCCAGGAGGGAAAGCCGTGCCTCGTTGGAAAGCTCTTTGGCAGCCGCTCGCGTGGCCCCACAGCCCGTGGGGCTGCGGGCTTTCCGGCGGCCGTCAGCCTCGGCGACACCGGCGCCCACGTGGCGCCGCCGCGCCAGCCTGCGAAGCATTTTCCGGTAGGGCCGCGGCTCTGGCGACAGCTCCCATGCCCGAAGAGCCAGGAGGGAAAGCCGTGCCTCGTTGGAAAGCTCTTTGGCAGCCGCTCGCGTGGCCCCACAGCCCGTGGGGCTGCGGGCTTTCCGGCGGCCGTCAGCCTCGGCGACACCGGCGCCCACGTGGCGCCGCCGCGCCAGCCTGCGAAGCATTTTCCAGTAGGGCTGCGGCTCTGGCGACAGCTCCCACGCCCGAAGAGCCAGCAGGGAAAGCCGTGCCTCCTTGGAAAGCACTTTGGCAGCCGCTCGCGTGGCCCCACAGCCCGTGGGGCTGCGGGCTTTCCGGCGGTCGTCAGCCTCGGCGACACCGGCGCCCACGTGGCGCCGCCGCGCCAGTCTGCAAAGCATTTTCCGGTAGGGCCGCGGCTCTGGCGACAACTCCCACGCCCGAAGAGCCAGGAGGGAAAGCCGTGCCTCCTTGGAAAGCTCTTTGGCAGCCGCTCGCGTGGCCCCACAGCCCGTGGGGCTGCGGGCTTTCCGGCAGCCGTCAGCCTCGGCGACACCGGCGCCCACGTGACGCTGCCGCGCCAGCCTGCGAAGCATTTTCCGGTAGGGCCGCGGCTCTGGCGACAGCTCCCACGCCCGAAGAGCCAGGAGGGAAAGCCGTGCCTCGTTGGAAAGCTCTTTGACAGCCGCTCGCGTGGCCCCACAGCCCGTGGGGCTGCGGCCTTTCCGGCGGCCGTCAGCCTCGGCGACACCGGCGCCCACGTGGCGCTGCCGCGCCAGCCTGCGAAGCATTTTCCGGTAGGGCCGCGGCTCTGGCGACAGCTCCCACGCCCGAAGAGCCAGGAGGGAAAGCCGTGCCTCGTTGGAAAGCTCTTTGGCAGCCGCTCGCGTGGCCCCACAGCCCGTGGGGCTGCGGGCTTTCCGGCGGCCGTCAGCCTCGGCGACACCAGCGCCCACGTGGCGCCGCCGCGCCAGCCTGCAAAGCATTTTCCGGTAGGGCCGCGGCTCTGGCGACATCTCCCACACCCGAAGAGCCAGGAGGGAAAGCCGTGCCTCGTTGGAAAGCTCTTTGACAGCCGCTCGCGTGGCCCCACAGCCCGTGGGGCTGCGGGCTTTCCGGTGGCCGTCAACCTCGGCAACACCGGTGCCCACGTGGCGCCGCCACGCCAGCCTGCGAAGCATTTTCCGGTAGGGCCGTGGCTCTGGCGACAGCTCCCACGCCCGAAGAGCCAGCAGGGAAAGCCGTGCCTCATTGGAAACCTCTTTGACAGCCGCTCGCGTGGCCCCACAGCCCGTGGGGCTGCGGCCTTTCCGGCGGCCGTCAGCCTCGGCGACACCGGCGCCCACGTGGCGCTGCCGCGCCAGCCTGCGAAGCATTTTCCGGTAGGGCCGCGGCTCTGGCGACAGCTCCCACGCCCGAAGAGCCAGGAGGGAAAGCCGTGCCTCGTTGGAAAGCTCTTTGGCAGCCGCTCGCGTGGCCCCACAGCCCGTGGGGCTGCGGGCTTTCCGGCGGCCGTCAGCCTCGGCGACACCAGCGCCCACGTGGCGCCGCCGCGCCAGCCTGCAAAGCATTTTCCGGTAGGGCCGCGGCTCTGGCGACAGCTCCCACACCCGAAGAGCCAGGAGGGAAAGCCGTGCCTCGTTGGAAAGCTCTTTGACAGCCGCTCGCGTGGCCCCACAGCCCGTGGGGCTGCGGGCTTTCCGGTGGCCGTCAACCTCGGCAACACCGGTGCCCACGTGGCGCCGCCACGCCAGCCTGCGAAGCATTTTCCGGTAGGGCCGTGGCTCTGGCGACAGCTCCCACGCCCGAAGAGCCAGCAGGGAAAGCCGTGCCTCATTGGAAACCTCTTTGGCAGCCAATCGCGTGGCCCCACAGCCCGTGGGGCTGCGGGCTTTCCGGCGGCCGTCAGCCTCGGCGACACCGGTGCCCACGTGGCGCCGCCGCGCCACTCTGCGAAGCATTTTCCGGTAGGGCCGCGGCTCTGGCGACAGCTCCCATGCCCGAGGAGCCAGGAGGGAAAGCCGTGCCTCGTTGGAAAGCTCTTTGGCAGCCGCTCGCGCGTGGCCCCACAGCCCGTGGGGCTGCGGGCTTTCCGGCGGCCGTCAGCCTCGGCGACACCGGCGCCCACGTGGCGCCGCCGCGCCAGCCTGCAAAGCATTTTCCGGTAGGGCCGCGGCTCTGGCGACAGCTCCCACGCCCGAAGAGCCAGGAGGGAAAGCCGTGCCTCCTTGGAAAGCTCTTTGGCAGCCGCTCGCGTGGCCCCACAGCCCGTGGGGCTGCGGGCTTTCCGGCGGCCGTCAGCCTCGGCGACACCGGCGCCCACGTGGCGCCGCCGCGCCAGACTGCGAAGCATTTTCCGGTAGGGCCACGGCTCTGGCGACAGCTCCCACGCCCGAAGAGCCAGGAGGGAAAGCCGTGCCTCGTTGGAAAGCTCTTTGGCAGCCACTCGCGTGGCCCCACAGCCCGTGGGGCTGCGGGCTTTCCGACGGCCGTCAGCCTCGGCGACACCGGCGCCCACCTGGCGCCGCCGCGCCAGCCTGCGAAGCATTTTCCGGTAGGGCCGCGGCTCTGGCGACAGCTCCCATGCCCGAAGAGCCAGGAGGGAAAGCCGTGCCTCGTTGGAAAGCTCTTTGGCAGCCGCTCGCGTGGCCCCACAGCCCGTGGGGCTGCGGGCTTTCCGGCGGCCGTCAGCCCCGGCGACACCAGCGCCCACGTGGCGCCGCCGCGCCAGCCTGCGAAGCATTTTCCGGTAGGCCGCGTCTCTGGCGACAGCTCCCACGCCCGAAGAGCCAGGAGGGAAAGCCGTGCCTCCTTGGAAAGCTCTTTGGCAGCCACTCGCATGGCCCCACAGCCCGTGGGGCTGCGGGCTTTCCGGCGGCCGTCAGCCTCGGCGACACCGGCGCCCACGTGGCGCCGCCGCGCCAGCCTGCGAAGCATTTTCCGGTAGGGCCGCGTCTCTGGCGACAGCTCCCACGCCCGAAGAGCCAGGAGGGAAAGCCGTGCCTCCTTGGAAAGCTCTTTGGCAATCGCTCGCGTGGCCCCACAGCCCGTGGGGCTGCGGGCTTTCCGGCGGCCGTCAGCCTCAGCGACACCGGCGCCCACGTGGCGCCGCCGCGCCAGCCTGCGAAGCATTTTCCGGTAGGGCCGCGGCTCTGGCGACAGCTCCCACCCCCGAAGAGCCAGGAGGGAAAGCCCTGCCTCCTTGGAAAGCTCTTTGGCAGCCGCTCGCGTGACCCCACAGCCCACGGGGCTGCGGGCTTTCCGGCGGCCGTCAGCCTCGGCGACACCGGCGCCCACATGGCACCGCCGCGCCAGCCTGCAAAGCATTTTCCAGTAGGGCCGCGGCTCTGGCGACAGCTCCCACGCCCGAAGAGCCAGGAGGGAAAGCCGTGCCTCCTTGGAAAGCTCTTTGGCAGCCGCTCGCGTGGCCCCACAGCCTGTGGGACTGCGGGCTTTCCGGCGGCCGTCAGCCTCGGCGACACCAGCGCCCACGTGGCGCCACCCGCGCCAGCCTGCGAAGCATTTTCCGGTAGGGCCGCGGCTCTGGCGACAGCTCCCATGCCCGAAGAGCCAGGAGGGAAAGCCGTGCCTCGTTGGAAAGCTCTTTGGCAGCCGCTCGCGTGGCCCCACAGCCCGTGGGGCTGCGGGCTTTCCGGCGGCCGTCAGCCTCGGCGACACCGGCACCCACGTGACGCCGCCGCGCCAGCCTGCAAAGCATTTTTCGGTAGGGCCGTGGCTCTGGCGACAGCTCCCACGCCCGAAGAGCCAGGAGGGAAAGCCGTGCCTCCTTGGAAAGCTCTTTGGCAGCCACTCGCATGGCCCCACAGCCCGTGGGGCTGCGGGCTTTCCGGCGGCCGTCAGCCTCGGCGACACCGGCGCCCACGTGGCGCCGCCGCGCCAGCCTGCGAAGCATTTTCCGGTAGGGCCGCGTCTCTGGCGACAGCTCCCACGCCCGAAGAGCCAGGAGGGAAAGCCGTGCCTCCTTGGAAAGCTCTTTGGCAATCGCTCGCGTGGCCCCACAGCCCGTGGGGCTGCGGGCTTTCCGGCGGCCGTCAGCCTCAGCGACACCGGCGCCCACGTGGCGCCGCCGCGCCAGCCTGCGAAGCATTTTCCGGTAGGGCCGCGGCTCTGGCGACAGCTCCCACCCCCGAAGAGCCAGGAGGGAAAGCCCTGCCTCCTTGGAAAGCTCTTTGGCAGCCGCTCGCGTGACCCCACAGCCCACGGGGCTGCGGGCTTTCCGGCGGCCGTCAGCCTCGGCGACACCGGCGCCCACATGGCACCGCCGCGCCAGCCTGCAAAGCATTTTCCAGTAGGGCCGCGGCTCTGGCGACAGCTCCCACGCCCGAAGAGCCAGGAGGGAAAGCCGTGCCTCCTTGGAAATCTCTTTGGCAGCCGCTCGCGTGGCCCCACAGCCCGTGGGGCTGCGGGCTTTGCGGCGGCCGTCAGCCTCGGCGACACCTGCGACCACGTGGCGCCGCCGCGCTAGCCTGCGAAGCATTTTCCGGTAGGGCCGCGGCTCTGGCGACAGCTCCCACGCCCAAAGAGCCAGGAGGGAAAGCCGTGCCTCGTTGGAAAGCTCTTTGGCAGCCGCTCGCGTGGCCCCACAGCCCGTGGGGCTGCGGGCTTTCCGGCGGCCGTCAGCCTCGGCGACACCGGTGCCCACGTGGCGCACCCGCGCCAGCCTGCAAAGCATTTTCCGGTAGGGCCGCGGCTCTGGCGACAGCTCCCACACCCGAAGACCCAGGAGGGAAAGCCGTGCCTCGTTGGAAACCTCTTTGGCAGCCGCTCGCGTGACCCCACAGCCCGTGGGGCTGCGGGCTTTCCGGCGGCCGTCAACCTCGGCAACACCGGTGCCCACGTGGCGCCGCCACGCCAGCCTGCGAAGCATTTTCCGGTAGGGCCGTGGCTCTGGCGACAGCTCCCACGCCCGAAGAGCCAGGAGGGAAAGCCGTGCCTCCTTGGAAAGCTCTTTGACAGCCACTCGCGTGGCCCCACAGCCCGTGGGGCTGCGGGCTTTCCGGCGGCCGTCAGCCTCGGCGACACCGGCGCCCACGTGGCGCCGCCGCGCCAGCCTGCGAAGCATTTTCCGGTAGGGCCGCGGCTCTGGCGACAGCTCCCACGCCCGAAGAGCCAGGAGGTAAAGCCGTGCCTCCTTGGAAAGCTCTTTGGCAGCCGCTCGCGTGGCCCCACAGCCCGTGGGGCTGCGGGCTTTCCGGCGGCCGTCAGATTCGGCGACACCGGCGCCCACGTGGCGCGGCCACGCCAGCCTGCGAAGCATTTTCCGGTAGGGCCGCGGCTCTGGTGACAGCTCCCACGCCCGAAGAGCCAGGAGGGAAAGCCGTGCCTCGTTGGAAAGCTCTTTGGCAGCCGCTCGCGTGGCCCCACAGCCCGTGGGGCTGCGGGCTCTCCGGCGGCCGTCAGCCTCGGCGACACCAGCGCCCACGTGGCGCCGCCGCGCCACCCTGGGAAGCATTTTCCGGTAGGGCCACGGCTCTGGCGACAGCTCCCACGCCCGAAGAGCCAGGAGGGAAAGCCGTGCCTCCTTGGAAAGCTCTTTGGCAGCCGCTCGCGTGGCCCCACAGCCCGTGGGGCTGCGGGCTTTCCGGCGGCCGTCAGCCTCGGCGACACCGGCGCCCACGTGGCGCCGCCGCGCCAGCCTGCGAACCATTTTCCGGTAGGACCGCGGCTCTGGCGACAGCTCCCACCCCCGAAGAGCCAGGAGGGAAAGCCATGCCTCGTTGGAAAGCTCTTTGACAGCCACTCGAGTGGCCCCACAGCCCGTGGGGCTGCGGGCTTTCCGGCGGCCGTCAGCCTCGGCTACACCGGCGCCCACGTGGCGCCGCCGCGCCAGCCTGCGAAGCATTTTCCAGTAGGGCTGCGGCTCTGGCGACAGCTCCCACGCCCGAAGAGCCAGCAGGGAAAGCCGTGCCTCCTTGGAAAGCACTTTGGCAGCCGCTCGCGTGGCCCCACAGCCCGTGGGGCTGCGGGCTTTCCGGCGGTCGTCAGCCTCGGCGACACCGGCGCCCACGTGGCGCCGCCGCGCCAGTCTGCAAAGCATTTTCCGGTAGGGCCGCGGCTCTGGCGACAACTCCCACGCCCGAAGAGCCAGGAGGGAAAGCCGTGCCTCCTTGGAAAGCTCTTTGGCAGCCGCTCGCGTGGCCCCACAGCCCGTGGGGCTGCGGGCTTTCCGGCAGCCGTCAGCCTCGGCGACACCGGCGCCCACGTGACGCTGCCGCGCCAGCCTGCGAAGCATTTTCCGGTAGGGCCGCGGCTCTGGCGACAGCTCCCACGCCCGAAGAGCCAGGAGGGAAAGCCGTGCCTCGTTGGAAAGCTCTTTGACAGCCGCTCGCGTGGCCCCACAGCCCGTGGGGCTGCGGCCTTTCCGGCGGCCGTCAGCCTCGGCGACACCGGCGCCCACGTGGCGCTGCCGCGCCAGCCTGCGAAGCATTTTCCGGTAGGGCCGCGGCTCTGGCGACAGCTCCCACGCCCGAAGAGCCAGGAGGGAAAGCCGTGCCTCGTTGGAAAGCTCTTTGGCAGCCGCTCGCGTGGCCCCACAGCCCGTGGGGCTGCGGGCTTTCCGGCGGCCGTCAGCCTCGGCGACACCAGCGCCCACGTGGCGCCGCCGCGCCAGCCTGCAAAGCATTTTCCGGTAAGGCCGCGGCTCTGGCGACAGCTCCCACACCCGAAGAGCCAGGAGGGAAAGCCGTGCCTCGTTGGAAAGCTCTTTGACAGCCGCTCGCGTGGCCCCACAGCCCGTGGGGCTGCGGGCTTTCCGGTGGCCGTCAACCTCGGCAACACCGGTGCCCACGTGGCGCCGCCACGCCAGCCTGCGAAGCATTTTCCGGTAGGGCCGTGGCTCTGGCGACAGCTCCCACGCCCGAAGAGCCAGCAGGGAAAGCCGTGCCTCATTGGAAACCTCTTTGACAGCCGCTCGCGTGGCCCCACAGCCCGTGGGGCTGCGGCCTTTCCGGCGGCCGTCAGCCTCGGCGACACCGGCGCCCACGTGGCGCTGCCGCGCCAGCCTGCGAAGCATTTTCCGGTAGGGCCGCGGCTCTGGCGACAGCTCCCACGCCCGAAGAGCCAGGAGGGAAAGCCGTGCCTCGTTGGAAAGCTCTTTGGCAGCCGCTCGCGTGGCCCCACAGCCCGTGGGGCTGCGGGCTTTCCGGCGGCCGTCAGCCTCGGCGACACCAGCGCCCACGTGGCGCCGCCGCGCCAGCCTGCAAAGCATTTTCCGGTAGGGCCGCGGCTCTGGCGACAGCTCCCACACCCGAAGAGCCAGGAGGGAAAGCCGTGCCTCGTTGGAAAGCTCTTTGACAGCCGCTCGCGTGGCCCCACAGCCCGTGGGGCTGCGGGCTTTCCGGTGGCCGTCAACCTCGGCAACACCGGTGCCCACGTGGCGCCGCCACGCCAGCCTGCGAAGCATTTTCCGGTGGGGCCGTGGCTCTGGCGACAGCTCCCACGCCCGAAGAGCCAGCAGGGAAAGCCGTGCCTCATTGGAAACCTCTTTGGCAGCCAATCGCGTGGCCCCACAGCCCGTGGGGCTGCGGGCTTTCCGGCGGCCGTCAGCCTCGGCGACACCGGTGCCCACGTGGCGCCGCCGCGCCACTCTGCGAAGCATTTTCCGGTAGGGCCGCGGCTCTGGCGACAGCTCCCATGCCCGAGGAGCCAGGAGGGAAAGCCGTGCCTCGTTGGAAAGCTCTTTGGCAGCCGCTCGCGCGTGGCCCCACAGCCCGTGGGGCTGCGGGCTTTCCGGCGGCCGTCAGCCTCGGCGACACCGGCGCCCACGTGGCGCCGCCGCGCCAGCCTGCAAAGCATTTTCCGGTAGGGCCGCGGCTCTGGCGACAGCTCCCACGCCCGAAGAGCCAGGAGGGAAAGCCGTGCCTCCTTGGAAAGCTCTTTGGCAGCCGCTCGCGTGGCCCCACAGCCCGTGGGGCTGCGGGCTTTCCGGCGGCCGTCAGCCTCAGCGACACCGGCGCCCACCTAGCGCCGCCGCGCCAGCCTGCGAAGCATTTTCCGGTAGGACCGCGGCTCTGGCGACAGCTCCCATGCCCGTAGAGCCAGGAGGGAAAGCCGTGCCTCGTTGGAAAGCTCTTTGGCAGCCGCTAGCGTGGCCCCACAGCCCGTGGGGCTGCGGGCTTTCCGGCGGCCGTCAGCCTTGGCGACACCGGAGCCCACGTGGCGCGGCCACGCCAGCCTGCGAAGCATTTTCCGGTAGGGCCGTGGCTCTGGCGACAGCTCCCACACCCGAAGAGCCAGGAGGGAAAGCCGTGCCTCGTTGGAAAGCTCTTTGGCAGCCGCTCGCGTGGCCCCACAGCCCGTGGGGCTGCGGGCTTTCCGGCGGCCGTCAGCCTCGGCGACACCTGCGACAATGTGTCGCCGCCACGCCAGCCTGCGAAGCATTTTCCGGTAGGGCCGCGGCTCTGGCGACAGCTCCCACGCCCGAAGAGCCAGGAGGGAAAGCCGTGCCTCCTTGGAAAGCACTTTGGCAGCCGCTCGCGTGGCCCCACAGCCCGTGGGGCTGCGGCCTTTCCGGCGGCCGTCAGCCTCGGCGACACCAGCGCCCACGTGGCGCCGCCGCGCCAGCCTGCAAAGGATTTTCCGGTAGGGCCGCGGCTCTGGCGACAGCTCCCACGCCCGAAGAGCCAGGAGGGAAAGCCGTGCCTCCTTGGAAAGCTCTTTGGCAGCCGCTCGCGTGGCCCCACAGCCCGTGGGGCTGCGGGCTTTCCGGCGGCCGTCAGCCTCAGCGACACCGGCGCCCACGTAGCGCCGCCGCGCCAGACTGCGAAGCATTTTCTGGTAGGGCCGCGGCTCTGGCGACAGCTCCCACACCCGAAGAGCCAGGAGGGAAAGCCGTGCCTCCTTGGAAACCTATTTGGCAGCCGCTCGCGTGGCCCCACAGCCCGTGGGGCTGCGGGCTTTCCGGCGGCCGTGAACCTCGGCAACACCGGTGCCCACGTGGCGCCGCCACGCCAGCCTGCGAAGCATTTTCCGGTAGGGCCGTGGCTCTGGCGACAGCTCCCACGCCCGAAGAGCCAGGAGGGAAAGCCGTGCCTCCTTGGAAAGCTCTTTGGCAGCCGCTCGCGTGGCCCCACAGCCCGTGGGGCTGCGGGCTTTCCGGCGGCCGTCAGCCTCAGCGACACCGGCGCCCACGTGGCGCCGCCGTGCCAGCCTGCGAAGCATTTTCCGGTAGGGCCGCGGCTCTGGCGACAGCTCCCATGCCCGAAGAGCCAGGAGGGAAAGCCGTGCCTCGTTGGAAAGCTCTTTGGCAGCCGCTCGCGTGGCCCCACAGCCCGTGGGGCTGCGGGCTTTCCGGCGGCCGTCAGCCTCGGCGACACCGGCGCCCACGTGGCGCCGCCGCGCCAGCCTGCGAAGCATTTTCCGGTAGGGCCGCAGCTCTGGCGACAGCTCCCATGCCCGAAGAGCCAGGAGGGAAAGCCGTGCCTCGTTGGAAAGCTCTTTGGCAGCCGCTCGCGTGGCCCCACAGCCCGTGGGGCTGCGGGCTTTCCGGCGGCCGTCAGCCTCCGCGACACCGGCGCCCACGTGGCGCCGCCGCGCCAGCCTGCGAAGCATTTTCCGGTAGGGCCGCGGCTCTGGCGACAGCTCCCACGCCCGAAGAGCCAGGAGGGAAAGCCGTGCCTCCTTGGAAAGCTCTTTGGCAGCCGCTCGCGTAGCCCCACAGCCCGTGGGGCTGCGGGCTTTCCGGCGGCCATCAGCCTCGGCGACACCTGCGACCACGTGTCGCCGCCACGCCAGCCTGCGAAGCATTTTCCGGTAGGGCCGCGGCTCTGGCGACAGCTCCCACGCCCGAAGAGCCAGGAGGGAAAGCCGTGCCTCCTTGGAAAGCTCTTTGGCAGCCGCTCGCGTAGCCCCACAGCCCGTGGGGCTGCGGGCTTTCCGGCGGCCGTCAGCCTCGGCGACACCGGCGCCCACATGGCACCGCCGCGCCAGCCTGCGAGGCATTTTCCGGTAGGGCCGCGGCTCTGGCGACAGCTCCCACGCCCGAAGAGCCAGGAGGGAAAGCCGTGCCTCCTTGGAAAGCTCTTTGGCAGCCGCTCGCGTGGCCCCACATCCCGTGGGGCTGCGGGCTTTCCGGCGGCCGTCAGCCTCGGCGACACCGGCTCCAACGTGGCGCCGCCGCGCCAGACTGCGAAGCATTTTCCGGTAGGGCCGCGGCTCTGGCGACAGCTCCCATGCCCGAAGAGCCAGGAGGGAAAGCCGTGCCTCGTTGGAAAGCTCTTTGGCAGCCGCTCGCGTGGCCCCACAGCCCGTGGGGCTGCGGGCTTTCCGGCGGCCGTCAGCCTCCCCACCACCGGCGCCCACGTGGCGCCGCCGCGCCAGCCTGCGAAGCAGTTTCCGGTAGTGCCGCGGCTCTGGCGACAGCTCCCACGCCCGAAGAGCCAGGAGGGAAAGCCGTGCCTCGTTGGAAACCTCTTTGGCAGCCGCTCGCGTGGCCCCACAGCCCGTGGGGCTGCGGGCTTTCCGGCGGCCATCAGCCTCGGCGACACCGGCGCCCACGTGTCGCCGCCACGCCAGATTGCAAAGCATTTTCCGGTAGGGCCGCGGCTCTGGCGACAGCTCCCACGCCCGAAGAGCCAGGAGGGAAAGCCGTGCCTCCTTGGAAAGCTCTTTGGCAGCCGCTCGCGTGGCCCCACAGCCCGTGGGGCTGCGGGCTTTCCGGCGGCCGTCAGCCTCCCCGCCACCGGCGCCCACGTGGCGCCGACGCGCCAGCCTGCGAAGCATTTTCCGGTAGGGCCGCAGCTCTGGTGACTGCTCCCACGCCCGAAGATTCAGGAGGGAAAGCCGTGCCTCGTTGGAAAGCTCTTTGGCAGCCGCTCGCGTGGCCCCACAGCCCGTGGGGCTGCGGGCTTTCCGGCGGCCGTCAGATTCGGCGACACCTGCGACCACGTGGCGCCGCCGCGCCAGCCTGCGAAGCATTTTCCGGTAGGGCCGCGTCTCTGGCGACAGCTCCCACGCCCGAAGAGCCAGGACGGAAAGCCGTGCCTCGTTGGAAAGCTCTTTGGCAGCCACTCGCGTGGCCCCACAGCCCGTGGGACTGCGGGCTTTCTGGCGGCATTCAGCCTTGGCGACACCGGCGCCCACGTGGCGCGGCCACGCCAGCCTGCGAAGCAGTTTCCGGTAGGGCCGCGGCTCTGGCGACAGCTCCCACGCCCGAAGAGCCAGCAGGGAAAGCCGTGCCTCATTGGAAACCTCTTTGGCAGCCGCTCGCGTGGCCCCACAGCCCGTGGGGCTGCGGGCTTTCCGGCGGCCGTCAGCCTCGGCGACACCGGCGCCCACGTGGCGCCGCCGCGTCAGCCTGCGAAGCATTTTCCGGTAGGGCTGCGGCTCTGGCGACAGCTCCCATGCCCGAAGAGCCAGGAGGGAAAGCCGTGCCTCGTTGGAAAGCTCTTTGGCAGCCGCTCGCGTGGCCCCACAGCCCGTGGGGCTGCGGGCTTTCCGGCGACTGTCAGCCTCGGCGACACCGGCGCCCACGTGGCGCCACCGCGCCAGCCTGCGAAGCATTTTCCGGTAGGGCCGCGGCTCTGCTGACAGCTCCCACGCCCGAAGAGCCAGGAGGGAAAGCTGTGCCTCGTTGGAAAGCCCTTTGGCAGCCGCTCGCGTGGCCCCACAGCCCGTGGGGCTGCGGGCTTTCCAGCGGCCGTCAGCCTCGGCGACACCGGTGCCCACGTGGCGCGGCCACGCCAGCCTGCGAAGCATTTTCCGGTAGGGCCGCGGCTCTGGCGACAGCTCCCACGCCCGAAGAGCCAGGAGGGAAATCCGTGCCTCCTTGGAAAGCTCTTTGGCAGCCGCTCGCGTGGCCCCACAGCCCCTGGGGCTGCGGGCATTCCGGCGGCCGTCAGCCTCAGCGACACCGGCGCCCACGTGACGCCGCCGCGCCAGCCTGCAAAGCATTTTCCGGTAGGGCCGCGGCTCTGGCGACAGCTCCCACGCCCGAAGAGCCAGGAGGGAAAGCCGTTCCTCGTTGGAAAGCCCTTTGGCAGCCGCTCGCGTGGCCCCACAGCCCGTGGGGCTGCGGGCTTTCCGGCGGCCGTCAGCCTCGGCGACACCGGCTCCCACGTGGCGCGGCCACGCCAGCCTGCGAAGCATTTTCCGGTAGGGCCGCGTCTCTGGCGACAGCTCCCACGCCCGAAGAGCCAGGAGGGAAAGCCGTGCCTCCTTGGAAAGCTCTTTGGCAGCCGCTCGCGTGGCCCCACAGCCCGTGGGGCTGCGGGCTTTCCGGCGGCCGTCAGCCTCCGCGACACCTGCGACCACGTGTCGCCGCCACGCCAGCCTGCGAAGCATTTTCCGGTAGGGCCGCGGCTCTGGCGACAGCTCCCACACCCGAAGAGCCAGGAGGGAAAGCCGTGCCTCGTTGGAAAGCTCTTTGGCAGCCGCTCGCGTGGCCCCACAGCCCGTGGGGCTGCGGGCTTTCCGGCGGCCGTCAGCCTCGGCGACACCGGCGCCCACGTGGCACCGCCGCGCCAGTCTGCAAAGCATTTTCCGGTAGGGCCGCGGCTCTGGCGACAGCTCCCACGCCCGAAGAGCCAGGAGGGAAAGCCGTGCCTCGTTGGAAAGCTCTTTGGCAGCCGCTCACGTGGCCCCACAGCCCGTGGGGCTGTGGCCTTTCCGGCGGCCGTCAGCCTCGGCGACACCGGCGCCCACCTGGCGCCGCCGCGCCAGCCTGCGAAGCATTTTCCGGTAGGGCCGCGGCTCTGGCGACAGCTCCCATGCCCGAAGAGCCAGGAGGGAAAGCCGTGCCTCGTTGGAAAGCTCTTTGGCAGCCGCTCGCGTGGCCCCACAGCCCGTGGGGCTGCGGGCTTTCCGGCGGCCGTCAGCCTCGGCGACACCAGCGCCCACGTGGCGCCGCCGCGCCAGCCTGCGAAGCATTTTCCGGTAGGGCCGCGGCTCTGGCGACAGCTCCCACGCCCGAAGAGCCAGGAGGGAAAGCCGTGCCTCGTTGGAAAGCTCTTTGGCAGCCGCTCGCGTGGCCCCACAGCCCGTGGGGCTGCGGGCTTTCCGGCGGCCGTCAGCCTCGGCGACACCGGCGCCCACGTGGCGCCGCCGCGCCAGCCTGCGAGGCATTTTCCGGTAGGACCGCGGCTCTGGCGACAGCTCCCACCCCCGAAGAGCCAGGAGAGAAAGCCATGCCTCGTTGGAAAGCTCTTTGACAGCCGCTCGCGTGGCCCCACAGCCCGTGGGGCTGCGGGCTTTCCGGCGGCCGTCAGCCTCGGCGACACCGGTGCCCACGTGGCGAACCCGCGCCAGCCTGCAAAGCATTTTCCGGTAGGGCCGCGGCTCTGGCGACAGCTCCCACACCCGAAGAGCCAGGAGGGAAAGCCGTGCCTCGTTGGAAAGCTCTTTGGCAGCCGCTCGCGTGACCCCACAGCCCGTGGGGCTGCGGGCTTTCCGGCGGCCGTCAACCTCGGCAACACCGGTGCCCACGTGGCGCCGCCACGCCAGCCTGCGAAGCATTTTCCGGTAGGGCCGTGGCTCTGGCGACAGCTCCCACGCCCGAAGAGCCAGGAGGGAAAGCCGTGCCTCCTTGGAAAGCTCTTTGACAGCCACTCGCGTGGCCCCACAGCCCGTGGGGCTGCGGGCTTTCCGGCGGCCGTCAGCCTCGGCGACACCGGCGCCCACGTGGCGCCGCCGCGCCAGCCTGCGAAGCATTTTCCGGTAGGGCCGCGGCTCTGGCGACAGCTCCCACGCCCGAAGAGCCAGGAGGGAAAGCCGTGCCTCGTTGGAAAGCTCTTTGGCAGCTGCTCGCGTGGCCCCACAGCCCGTGGGGCTGCAGGCTTTCCGGCGGCCGTCAGCCTCGGCGACACCGGCGCCCACGTGGCGCCGCCGCGACAGCCTATAAAGCATTTTCCGGTAGGGCCACGGTCTGGCGACAGCTCCCACGCCCGAAGAGCCAGGAGGTAAAGCCGTGCCTCGTTGGAAAGCTCTTTGGCAGCCGCTCGCGTGGCCCCACAGCCCGTGGGGCTGCGGCCTTTCCGGCGGCCGTCAGCCTCGGCGACACCGGCGCCCACGTGGCGCCGCCGCGCCAGCCTGCAAAGCATTTTCCGGTAGGGCCGCGGCTCTGGCGACAGCTCCCACGCCCGAAGAGCCAGGAGGGAAAGCCGTGCCTCGTTGGAAAGCTCTTTGGCAGCCGCTCGCGTGGACCCACAGCCCGTGGGGCTGCGGGCTTTCCGGCGGCCGTCAGCCTCGGCGACACCGGCGCCCACGTGGCGCCGCCGCGCCAGCCTGCGAACCATTTTCCGGTAGGACCGCGGCTCTGGCGACAGCTCCCACCCCCGAAGAGCCAGGAGAGAAAGCCATGCCTCGTTGGAAAGCTCTTTGACAGCCACTCGAGTGGCCCCACAGCCCGTGGGGCTGCGGGCTTTCCGGCGGCCGTCAGCCTCGGCGACACCGGCGCCCACGTGGCGCCGCCGCGCCAGCCTGCGAAGCATTTTCCAGAAGGGCTGCGGCTCTGGCGACAGCTCCCACGCCCGAAGAGCCAGGAGGGAAAGCCGTGCCTCCTTGGAAAGCTCTTTGGCAGCCGCTCGCGTGGCCCCACAGCCCGTGGGGCTGCGGGATTTCCGGTGGCCGTCAGCCTCGGCGACACCGGTGCCCACGTGGCGCCGCCACGCCAGCCTGCGAAGCATTTTCCGGTAGGGCCGTGGCTCTGGCGACAGCTCCCAGGCCCGAAGAGCCAGCAGGGAAAGCCGTGCCTCATTGGAAACCTCTTTGGCAGCCGCTCGCGTGGCCCCACAGCCCGTGGGGCTACGGGATTTCCGGCGGCCGTCAGCCTCGGCGACACCGGCACCCACGTGGCGCCGCTGCGCCAGTCTGCAAAGCATTTTCCGGTAGGGCCGCAGCTCTGGCGACAGCTCCCACGCCCGAAGAGCCAGGAGGGAAAGCCGTGCCTCCTTGGAAAGCTCTTTGGCAGCCGCTCGCGTGGCCCCACAGCCCGTGGGGCTGCGGCCTTTCCGGCGGCCGTCAGCCTCGGCGACACCAGCGCCCACGTGGCGCCACCGCGCCAGCCTGCGAAGCATTTTCCGGTAGGGCCGCGGCTCTGCTGACAGCTCCCACGCCCGAAGAGCCAGGAGGGAAAGCCGTGCCTCGTTGGAAAGCCCTTTGGCAGCCGCTCGCGTGGCCCCACAGCCCGTGGGGCTGCGGGCTTTCCGGCGGCCGTCAGCCTCGGCGACACCGGTGCCCACGTGGCGCGGCCACGCCAGCCTGCGAAGCATTTTCCGGTAGGGCCGCGGCTCTGGCGACAGCTCCCACGCCCGAAGAGCCAGGAGGGAAATCCGTGCCTCCTTGGAAAGCTCTTTGGCAGCCGCTCGCGTGGCCCCACAGCCCCTGGGGCTGCGGGCATTCCGGCGGTCGTCAGCCTCAGCGACTCCGGCGCCCACGTGACGCCGCCGCGCCAGCCTGCAAAGCATTTTCCGGTAGGGCCGCGGCTCTGGCGACAGCTCCCACGCCCGAAGAGCCAGGAGGGAAAGCCGTGCCTCCTTGGAAAGCTCTTTGGCAGCCGCTCGCGTGGCCCCACAGCCCGTGGGGCTGCGGGCTTTCCGGCGGCCGTCAGCCTCCGCGACACCTGCGACCACGTGTCGCCGCCACGCCAGCCTGCGAAGCATTTTCCGGTAGGGCCGCGGCTCTGGCGACAGCTCCCACACCCGAAGAGCCAGGAGGGAAAGCCGTGCCTCGTTGGAAAGCTCTTTGGCAGCCGCTCGCGTGGCCCCACAGCCCGTGGGGCTGCGGGCTTTCCGGCGGCCGTCAGCCTCGGCGACACCGGTGCCCACGTGGCGCCGCCGCGCCAGCCTGCAAAGCATTTTCCGGTAGGGCCGCGGCTCTGGCGACAGCTCCCACGCCCGAAGAGCCAGGAGGGAAAGCCGTGCCTCCTTGGAAAGCTCTTTGGCAGCCGCTTGCGTGGCCCCACAGCCCGTGGGGCTGCGGGCTTTCCGGCGGCCGTCAGCCTCGGCGACACCAGCGCCCACGTGGCGCCGCCGCGCCACCCTGGGAAGCATTTTCCGGTAGGGCCGTGGCTCTGGCGACAGCTCCCACGCCCGAAGAGCCAGCAGGGAAAGCCGTGCCTCATTGGAAACCTCTTTGGCAGCCGCTCGCGTGGCCCCACAGCCCGTGGGGCTGCGGGCTTTCCGGCGGCCGTCAGCCTCGGCGACACCGGCGCCCACGTGGCGCCACCGCGCCAGTCTGCAAAGCATTTTCCGGTAGGGCCGCGGCTCTGGCGACAGCTCCCACGCCCGAAGAGCCAGGAGGGAAAGCCGTGCCTCGTTGGAAAGCTCTTTGGCAGCCGCTCGCGTGGCCCCACAGCCCGTGGGGCTGTGGCCTTTCCGGCGGCCGTCAGCCTCGGCGACACCGGCGCCCACCTGGCGCCGCCGCGCCAGCCTGCGAAGCATTTTCCGGTAGGGCCGCGGCTCTGGCGACAGCTCCCATGCCCGAAGAGCCAGGAGGGAAAGCCGTGCCTCGTTGGAAAGCTCTTTGGCAGCCGCTCGCGTGGCCCCACAGCCCGTGGGGCTGCGGGCTTTCCGGCGGCCGTCAGCCTCGGCGACACCAGCGCCCACGTGGCGCCGCCGCGCCAGCCTGCGAAGCATTTTCCGGTAGGGCCGCGGCTCTGGCGACAGCTCCCACGCCCGAAGAGCCAGGAGGGAAAGCCGTGCCTCGTTGGAAAGCTCTTTGGCAGCCGCTCGCGTGGCCCCACAGCCCGTGGGGCTGCGGGCTTTCCGGCGGCCGTCAGCCTCGGCGACACCGGCGCCCACGTGGCGCCGCCGCGCCAGCCTGCGAGGCATTTTCCGGTAGGACCGCGGCTCTGGCGACAGCTCCCACCCCCGAAGAGCCAGGAGAGAAAGCCATGCCTCGTTGGAAAGCTCTTTGACAGCCGCTCGCGTGGCCCCACAGCCCGTGGGGCTGCGGGCTTTCCGGCGGCCGTCAGCCTCGGCGACACCGGCGCCCACGTGGCGCCGCCGCGCCAGCCTGCGAACCATTTTCCGGTAGGGCCGCGGCTCTGGCGACAGCTCCCACGCCCGAAGAGCCAGGAGGGAAAGCCGTGCCTCGTTGGAAAGCTCTTTGGCAGCCGCTCGCGTGGCCCCACAGCCCGTGGGGCTGCGGGCTTTCCGGCTGCCGTCAGCCTCGGCGATACCGGTGCCCACGTGGCGAACCCGCGCCAGCCTGCAAAGCATTTTCCGGTAGGGCCGCGGCTCTGGCGACAGCTCCCACACCCGAAGAGCCAGGAGGGAAAGCCGTGCCTCGTTGGAAAGCTCTTTGGCAGCCGCTCGCGTGACCCCACAGCCCGTGGGGCTGCGGGCTTTCCGGCGGCCGTCAACCTCGGCAACACCGGTGCCCACGTGGCGCCGCCACGCCAGCCTGCGAAGCATTTTCCGGTAGGGCCGTGGCTCTGGCGACAGCTCCCACGCCCGAAGAGCCAGGAGGGAAAGCCGTGCCTCCTTGGAAAGCTCTTTGACAGCCACTCGCGTGGCCCCACAGCCCGTGGGGCTGCGGGCTTTCCGGCGGCCGTCAGCCTCGGCGACACCGGCGCCCACGTGGCGCCGCCGCGCCAGCCTGCGAAGCATTTTCCGGTAGGGCCGCGGCTCTGGCGACAGCTCCCACGCCCGAAGAGCCAGGAGGGAAAGCCGTGCCTCGTTGGAAAGCTCTTTGGCAGCTGCTCGCGTGGCCCCACAGCCCGTGGGGCTGCAGGCTTTCCGGCGGCCGTCAGCCTCGGCGACACCGGCGCCCACGTGGCGCCGCCGCGACAGCCTATAAAGCATTTTCCGGTAGGGCCACGGTCTGGCGACAGCTCCCACGCCCGAAGAGCCAGGAGGTAAAGCCGTGCCTCGTTGGAAAGCTCTTTGGCAGCCGGTCGCATGGCCCCACAGCCCGTGGGGCTGCGGCCTTTCCGGCGGCCGTCAGCCTCGGCGACACCGGCGCCCACGTGGCGCCGCCGCGCCAGCCTGCAAAGCATTTTCCGGTAGGGCCGCGGCTCTGGCGACAGCTCCCACGCCCGAAGAGCCAGGAGGGAAAGCCGTGCCTCGTTGGAAAGCTCTTTGGCAGCCGCTCGCGTGGACCCACAGCCCGTGGGGCTGCGGGCTTTCCGGCGGCCGTCAGCCTCGGCGACACCGGCGCCCACGTGGCGCCGCCGCGCCAGCCTGCGAACCATTTTCCGGTAGGACCGCGGCTCTGGCGACAGCTCCCACCCCCGAAGAGCCAGGAGAGAAAGCCATGCCTCGTTGGAAAGCTCTTTGACAGCCACTCGAGTGGCCCCACAGCCCGTGGGGCTGCGGGCTTTCCGGCGGCCGTCAGCCTCGGCGACACCGGCGCCCACGTGGCGCCGCCGCGCCAGCCTGCGAAGCATTTTCCAGAAGGGCTGCGGCTCTGGCGACAGCTCCCACGCCCGAAGAGCCAGGAGGGAAAGCCGTGCCTCCTTGGAAAGCTCTTTGGCAGCCGCTCGCGTGGCCCCACAGCCCGTGGGGCTGCGGGATTTCCGGTGGCCGTCAGCCTCGGCGACACCGGTGCCCACGTGGCGCCGCCACGCCAGCCTGCGAAGCATTTTCCGGTAGGGCCGTGGCTCTGGCGACAGCTCCCACGCCCGAAGAGCCAGCAGGGAAAGCCGTGCCTCATTGGAAACCTCTTTGGCAGCCGCTCGCGTGGCCCCACAGCCCGTGGGGCTACGGGATTTCCGGCGGCCGTCAGCCTCGGCGACACCGGCACCCACGTGGCGCCGCTGCGCCAGTCTGCAAAGCATTTTCCGGTAGGGCCGCAGCTCTGGCGACAGCTCCCACGCCCGAAGAGCCAGGAGGGAAAGCCGTGCCTCCTTGGAAAGCTCTTTGGCAGCCGCTCGCGTGGCCCCACAGCCCGTGGGGCTGCGGCCTTTCCGGCGGCCGTCAGCCTCGGCGACACCAGCGCCCACGTGGCGCCGCCGCGCCAGCCTGCGAAGCATTTTCCGGTAGGGCCGCGGCTCTGGCGACAGCTCCCATGCCCGAAGAGCCAGGAGGGAAAGCCGTGCCTCCTTGGAAAGCTCTTTGGCAGCCGCTCGCGTGGCCCCACAGCCCGTGGGGCTGCGGGCTTTCCGGCGGCCGTCAGCCTCGGCGACACCAGCGCCCACGTGGCGCCGCCGCGCCAGCCTGCAAAGCATTTTCCGGTAGGGCCGCGGCTCTGGCGACAGCTCCCACGCCCGAAGAGCCAGGAGGGAAAGCCGTGCCTCGTTGGAATGCTCTTTGGCAGCCGCTCGCGTGGCCCCACAGCCCGTGGGGCTGCGGGCTTTCCGGCGGCCGTCAGCCTCGGCGACACCGGCGACCACGTGGCGCCGCCGCGCCAGCCTGCGAAGCATTTTCCAGAAGGGCTGCGGCTCTGGCGACAGCTCCCACGCCCGAAGAGCCAGCAGGGAAAGCCGTGCCTCGTTGGAAAGCTCTTTGGCAGCCGCTCGCGTGGCCCCACAGCCCGTGGGGCTGCGGCCTTTCCGGCGGCCGTCAGCCTCAGCGACACCGGCGCCCACGTAGCGCCGCCGCGCCAGACTGCGAAGCATTTTCCGGTAGGGCCGCGGCTCTGGCGACAGCTCCCACGCCCGAAGAGCCAGGAGAGAAAGCCATGCCTCGTTGGAAAGCTCTTTGACAGCCACTCGAGTGGCCCCACAGCCCGTGGGGCTGCGGGCTTTCCGGCGGCCGTCAGCCTCGGCGACACCGGCGCCCACGTGGCGCCGCCGCGCCAGCCTGCGAAGCGTTTTCCAGAAGGGCTGCGGCTCTGGCGACAGCTCCCACGCCCGAAGAGCCAGCAGGGAAAGCCGTGCCTCCTTGGAAAGCTCTTTGGCAGCCGCTCGCGTGGCCCCACAGCCCGTGGGGCTGCGGGATTTCCGGTGGCCGTCAGCCTCGGCGACACCGGTGCCCACGTGGCGCCGCCACGCCAGCCTGCGAAGCATTTTCCGGTAGGGCCGTGGCTCTGGCGACAGCTCCCACGCCCGAAGAGCCAGCAGGGAAAGCCGTGCCTCATTGGAAACCTCTTTGGCAGCCGCTCGCGTGGCCCCACAGCCCGTGGGGCTGCGGCCTTTCCGGCGGCCGTCAGCCTCGGCGACACCAGCGCCCACGTGGCGCCGCCGCGCCAGCCTGCGAAGCATTTTCCGGTAGGGCCGCGGCTCTGGCGACAGCTCCCATGCCCGAAAAGCCAGGAGGGAAAGCCGTGCCTCCTTGGAAAGCTCTTTGGCAGCCGCTCGCGTGGCCCCACAGCCCGTGGGGCTGCGGGCTTTCCGGCGGCCGTCAGCCTCGGCGACACCAGCGCCCACGTGGGGCCGCCGCGCCAGCCTGCAAAGCATTTTCCGGTAGGGCCGCGGCTCTGGCGACAGCTCCCACGCCCGAAGAGCCAGGAGGGAAAGCCGTGCCTCCTTGGAAAGCTCTTTGGCAGCCGCTCGCGTGGCCCCACAGCCCGTGGGGCTGCGGGCTTTCCGGTGGCCGTCAACCTCGGCAACACCGGTGCCCACGTGGCGCCGCCACGCCAGCCTGCGAAGCATTTTCCGGTAGGGCCGTGGCTCTGGCGACAGCTCCCACGCCCGAAGAGCCAGCAGGGAAAGCCGTGCCTCATTGGAAACCTCTTTGGCAGCCGCTCGCGTGGCCCCACAGCCCGTGGGGCTGCGGGCTTTCCGGCGGCCGTCAGCCTTGGCGACACCGGCGCCCACGTGGCGCGGCCACGCCAGCCTGCGAAGCATTTTCCGGTAGGGCCGCAGCTCTGGCGACAGCTCCCACGCCTGAAGAGCCAGGAGGGAAAGCCGTGCCTCCTTGGAAAGCTCTTTGGCAGCCGCTCGCGTGGCCCCACAGCCCGTGGGGCTGCGGGCTTTCCGGCGGCCGTCAGCCTCGGCGACACCAGCGCCCACGTGGCGCCGCCGCGCCAGCCTGCAAAGCATTTTCCGGTAGGGCCGCGGCTCTGGCGACAGCTCCCACGCCCGAAGAGCCAGGAGGGAAAGCCGTGCCTCGTTGGAAAGCTCTTTGGCAGCCGCTCGCGTGGCCCCACAGCCCGTGGGGCTGCGGGCTTTCCGGCAGCCGTCAGCCTCGGCGACACCGGCGCCCACGTGGCGCCGCCGCGCCACCCTGGGAAGCATTTTCCGGTAGGGCCGTGGCTCTGGCGACAGCTCCCACGCCCGAAGAGCCAGCAGGGAAAGCCGTGCCTCGTTGGAAACCTCTTTGGCAGCCGCTCGCGTGGCCCCACAGCCCGTGGGGCTACGGGATTTCCGGCGGCCGTCAGCCTCGGCGACACCGGCACCCACGTGGCGCCGCTGCGCCAGTCTGCAAAGCATTTTCCGGTAGGGCCGCAGCTCTGGCGACAGCTCCCACGCCCGAAGAGCCAGGAGGGAAAGCCGTGCCTCCTTGGAAAGCTCTTTGGCAGCCGCTCGCGTGGCCCCACAGCCCGTGGGGCTGCGGCCTTTCCGGCGGCCGTCAGCCTCAGCGACACCGGCGCCCACGTAGCGCCGCCGCGCCAGACTGCGAAGCATTTTCCGGTAGGGCCGCGGCTCTGGCGACAGCTCCCACGCCCGAAGAGCCAGGAGAGAAAGCCATGCCTCCTTGGAAAGCTCTTTGACAGCCACTCGAGTGGCCCCACAGCCCGTGGGGCTGCGGGCTTTCCGGCGGCCGTCAGCCTCGGCGACACCGGCGCCCACGTGGCGCCGCCGCGCCAGCCTGCGAAGCGTTTTCCAGAAGGGCCGCGGCTCTGGCGACAGCTCCCACGCCCGAAGAGCCAGGAGGGAAAGCCGTGCCTCGTTGGAAAGCTCTTTGGCAGCCGCTCGCGTGGCCCCACAGCCCGTGGGGCTGCGGGCTTTCCGGCGGCCGTCAGCCTCAGCGACACCGGCGCCCACGTAGCGCCGCCGCGCCAGACTGCGAAGCATTTTCCGGTAGGGCCGCGGCTCTGGCGACAGCTCCCACACCCGAAGAGACAGGAGGGAAAGCCGTGCCTCGTTGGAAAGCTCTTTGGCAGCCGCTCGCGTGGCCCCACAGCCCGTGGGGCTGCGGGCTTTCCGGTGGCCGTCAACCTCGGCAACACCGGTGCCCACGTGGCGCCGCCACGCCAGCCTGCGAAGCATTTTCCGGTAGGGCCGTGGCTCTGGCGACAGCTCCCACGCCCGAAGAGCCAGGAGGGAAAGCCGTGCCTAATTGGAAACCTCTTTGGCAGCCGCTCGCGTGGCCCCACAGCCCGTGGGGCTGCGGGCTTTCCGGCGGCCGTCAGCCTGGGCGACACCGGAGCCCACGTGGCGCCGCCGCGCCAGTCTGCGAAGCATTTTCCGGTAGGGCCGCGGCTCTGGCGACAGCTCCCACGCCCGAAGAGCCAGGAGGGAAAGCCGTGCCTCCTTGGAAAGCTCTTTGGCAGCCGCTCGCGTGGCCCCACAGCCCGTGGGGCTGCGGGCTTTCCGGTGGCCGTCAACCTCGGCAACACCGGTGCCCACGTGGCGCCGCCACGCCAGCCTGCGAAGCATTTTCCGGTAGGGCCGTGGCTCTGGCGACAGCTCCCACGCCCGAAGAGCCAGGAGGGAAAGCCGTGCCTAATTGGAAACCTCTTTGGCAGCCGCTCGCGTGGCCCCACAGCCCGTGGGGCTGCGGGCTTTCCGGCGGCCGTCAGCCTCGGCGACACCGGCGCCCACGTGGTGCCGCCGCGCCAGTCTGCGAAGCATTTTCCGGTAGGGCCGCGGCTCTGGCGACAGCTCCCACGCCCGAAGAGCCAGGAGGGAAAGCCGTGCCTCGTTGGAAAGCTCTTTGGCAGCCGCTCGCGTGGCCCCACAGCCCGTGGGGCTACGGGATTTCCGGCGGCCGTCAGCCTCAGCGACACCGGCGCCCACGTAGCGCCGCCGCGCCAGACTGCGAAGCATTTTCCGGTAGGGCCGCGGCTCTGGCGACAGCTCCCACGCCCGAAGAGCCAGGTGGGAAAGCCGTGCCTCGTTGGAAAGCTCTTTGGCAGCCGCTCGCGTGGCCCCACAGCCCGTGGGGCTGCGGCCTTTCCGGCGGCCGTCAGCCTCGGCGACACCGGTGCCCACGTGGCGCCACCCGCGCCAGCCTGCAAAGCATTTTCCGGTAGGGCCGCGGCTCTGGCGACAGCTCCCACGCCCGAAGAGCCAGGAGGGAAAGCCGTGCCTCGTTGGAAAGCTCTTTGGCAGCCGCTCGCGTGGCCCCACAGCCCGTGGGGCTGCGGGCTTTCCGGCGGCCGTCAGCCTCGGCGACACCAGCGCCCACGTGGCGCCGCCGCGCCACCCTGGGAAGCATTTTCCGGTAGGGCCGTGGCTCTGGCGACAGCTCCCACGCCCGAAGAGCCAGCAGGGAAAGCCGTGCCTCATTGGAAACCTCTTTGGCAGCCGCTCGCGTGGCCCCACAGCCCGTGGGGCTACGGGATTTCCGGCGGCCGTCAGCCTCGGCGACACCGGCACCCACGTGGCGCCGCTGCGCCAGTCTGCAAAGCATTTTCCGGTAGGGCCGCAGCTCTGGCGACAGCTCCCACGCCCGAAGAGCCAGGAGGGAAAGCCGTGCCTCGTTGGAAAGCTCTTTGGCAGCCGCTCGCGTGGCCCCACAGCCCGTGGGGCTGCGGCCTTTCCGGCGGCCGTCAGCCTCGGCGACACCAGCGCCCACGTGGCGCCGCCGCGCCAGCCTGCGAAGCATTTTCCGGTAGGGCCGCGGCTCTGGCGACAGCTCCCATGCCCGAAGAGCCAGGAGGGAAAGCCGTGCCTCCTTGGAAAGCTCTTTGGCAGCCGCTCGCGTGGCCCCACAGCCCGTGGGGCTGCGGGCTTTCCGGCGGCCGTCAGCCTCGGCGACACCAGCGCCCACGTGCCGCCGACGCGCCAGCCTGCAAAGCATTTTCCGGTAGGGCCGCGGCTCTGGCGACAGCTCCCACGCCCGAAGAGCCAGGAGGGAAAGCCGTGCCTCGTTGGAAAGCTCTTTGGCAGCCGCTCGCGTGGCCCCACAACCCGTGGGGCTGCGGGCTTTCCGGCGGCCGTCAGCCTCGGCGACACCGGCGACCACGTGGCGCCGCCGCGCCAGCCTGCGAAGCATTTTCCAGAAGGGCTGCGGCTCTGGCGACAGCTCCCACGCCCGAAGAGCCAGCAGGGAAAGCCGTGCCTCGTTGGAAAGCTCTTTGGCAGCCGCTCGCGTGGCCCCACAGCCCGTGGGGCTGCGGCCTTTCCGGCGGCCGTCAGCCTCAGCGACACCGGCGCCCACGTAGCGCCGCCGCGCCAGACTGCGAAGCATTTTCCGGTAGGGCCGCGGCTCTGGCGACAGCTCCCACGCCCGAAGAGCCAGGAGAGAAAGCCATGCCTCGTTGGAAAGCTCTTTGACAGCCACTCGAGTGGCCCCACAGCCCGTGGGGCTGCGGGCTTTCCGGCGGCCGTCAGCCTCGGCGACACCGGCGCCCACGTGGCGCCGCCGCGCCAGCCTGCGAAGCGTTTTCCAGAAGGGCTGCGGCTCTGGCGACAGCTCCCACGCCCGAAGAGCCAGGAGGGAAAGCCGTGCCTCCTTGGAAAGCTCTTTGGCAGCCGCTCGCGTGGCCCCACAGCCCGTGGGGCTGCGGGATTTCCGGTGGCCGTCAGCCTCGGCGACACCGGTGCCCACGTGGCGCCGCCACGCCAGCCTGCGAAGCATTTTCCGGTAGGGCCGTGGCTCTGGCGACAGCTCCCACGCCCGAAGAGCCAGCAGGGAAAGCCGTGCCTCATTGGAAACCTCTTTGGCAGCCGCTCGCGTGGCCCCACAGCCCGTGGGGCTGCGGGCTTTCCGGCGGCCGTCAGCCTGGGCGACACCGGAGCCCACGTGGCGCCGCCGCGCCAGTCTGCGAAGCATTTTCCGGTAGGGCCGCGGCTCTGGCGACAGCTCCCACGCCCGAAGAGCCAGGAGGGAAAGCCGTGCCTCCTTGGAAAGCTCTTTGGCAGCCGCTCGCGTGGCCCCACAGCCCGTGGGGCTGCGGGCTTTCCGGTGGCCGTCAACCTCGGCAACACCGGTGCCCACGTGGCGCCGCCAAGCCAGCCTGCGAAGCATTTTCCGGTAGGGCCGTGGCTCTGGCGACAGCTCCCACGCCCGAAGAGCCAGGAGGGAAAGCCGTGCCTAATTGGAAACCTCTTTGGCAGCCGCTCGCGTGGCCCCACAGCCCGTGGGGCTGCGGGCTTTCCGGCGGCCGTCAGCCTCGGCGACACCGGCGCCCACGTGGTGCCGCCGCGCCAGTCTGCGAAGCATTTTCCGGTAGGGCCGCGGCTCTGGCGACAGCTCCCACGCCCGAAGAGCCAGGAGGGAAAGCCGTGCCTCGTTGGAAAGCTCTTTGGCAGCCGCTCGCGTGGCCCCACAGCCCGTGGGGCTACGGGATTTCCGGCGGCCGTCAGCCTCAGCGACACCGGCGCCCACGTAGCGCCGCCGCGCCAGACTGCGAAGCATTTTCCGGTAGGGCCGCGGCTCTGGCGACAGCTCCCACGCCCGAAGAGCCAGGTGGGAAAGCCGTGCCTCGTTGGAAAGCTCTTTGGCAGCCGCTCGCGTGGCCCCACAGCCCGTGGGGCTGCGGCCTTTCCGGCGGCCGTCAGCCTCGGCGACACCGGTGCCCACGTGGCGCCACCGGCGCCAGCCTGCAAAGCATTTTCCGGTAGGGCCGCGGCTCTGGCGACAGCTCCCACGCCCGAAGAGCCAGGAGGGAAAGCCGTGCCTCGTTGGAAAGCTCTTTGGCAGCCGCTCGCGTGGCCCCACAGCCCGTGGGGCTGCGGGCTTTCCGGCGGCCGTCAGCCTCGGCGACACCAGCGCCCACGTGGCGCCGCCGGCGCCACCCTGGGAAGCATTTTCCGGTAGGGCCGTGGCTCTGGCGACAGCTCCCACGCCCGAAGAGCCAGCAGGGAAAGCCGTGCCTAATTGGAAACCTCTTTGGCAGCCGCTCGCGTGGCCCCACAGCCCGTGGAGCTACGGGATTTCCGGCGGCCGTCAGCCTCGGCGACACCGGCACCCACGTGGCGCCGCTGCGCCAGTCTGCAAAGCATTTTCGGTAGGGCCGCAGCTCTGGCGACAGCTCCCACGCCGAAGAGCCAGGAGGGAAAGCCCGTGCCTCGTGGAAAGCTCTTTGGCAGCCGCTCGCGTGGCCCCACAGCCCGTGGGGCCTGCGGCCTTTCCGGCGGCCGTCAGCCTCGGCGACAACAGCGCCCACGTGGCGCCGCCGCGCCAGCCTGCGAAGCATTTTCCGGTAGGGCCGCGGCTCTGGCGACAGCTCCCATGCCCGAAGAGCCAGGAGGGAAAGCCGTGCCTCCTTGGAAAGCTCTTTGGCAGCCGCTCGCGTGGCCCCACAGCCCGTGGGGCTGCGGGCTTTCCGGCGGCCGTCAGCCTCGGCGACACCAGCGCCCACGTTGCCGCCGACGCGCCAGCCTGCAAAGCATTTTCCGGTAGGGCCGCGGCTCTGGCGACAGCTCCCACGCCCGAAGAGCCAGGAGGGAAAGCCGTGCCTCGTTGGAAAGCTCTTTGCAGCCGCTCGCGTGGCCCCACAACCCTTGTGGGGCTGCGGGCTTACCGGCGGCCGTCAGCCTCGGCGACACCGGCGACCACGTGGCGCCGCCGCGCCAGCCTGCGAAGCATTTTCCAGAAGGGCTGCGGCTCTGGCGGACAGCTCCCACGCCCGAAGAGCCAGCAGGGAAAGCCGTGCCTAATTGGAACCTCTTTGGCAGCCGCTCGCGTGGCCCCACAGCCCGTGGGGCTGCGGGCTTTCCGGCGGCCGTCAGCCTCGGCGACACCGGCGCCCACGTGGTGCCGCCGCGCCGGCAGTCTGCGAAGCATTTCCGGTAGGGCCGCGGCTCTGGCGACAGCTCCCACGCCCCGAAGAGCCAGGAGGGAAGCCCGTGCCTCGTTGGAAAGCTCCTTTGGCAGCCGCTCGCGTGGCCCCACAGCCCGTGGGGCTACGGGATTTCCGGCGGCCGTCAGCCTCAGCGACACCGGCGCCCACGTAGCGCCGCCGCGCCAGACTGCGAAGCATTTTCCGGTAGGGCCGCGGCTCTGGCGACAGCTCCCACGCCCGAAGAGCCAGGTGGGAAAGCGTGCCTCGTTGGAAAGCTCTTTGGCAGCCGCTCGCGTGGCCCCACAGCCCGTGGGGCTGCGGCCTTTCCGGCGGCCGTCAGCCTCGGCGACCACCGGTGCCCACGTGGCGCCACCGCGCCAGCCTGCAAAGCATTTTCCGGTAGGGCCGCGGCTCTGGCGACAGCTCCCACGCCCGAAGAGCCAGGAGGGAAAGCCGTGCCTCGTTGGAAAGCTCTTTGGCAGCCGCTCGCGTGGCCCCACAGCCCGTGGGGCTGCGGGCTTTCCGGCGGCCGTCAGCCTCGGCGACACCAGCGCCCACGTGGCGCCGCCGCGCCACCCTGGGAAGCATTTTCCGGTAGGGCCGTGGCTCTGGCGACAGCTCCCACGCCCGAAGAGCCAGCAGGGAAAGCCGTGCCTCATTGGAAACCTCTTTGGCAGCCGCTCGCGTGGCCCCACAGCCCGTGGGGCTACGGGATTTCCGGCGGCCGTCAGCCTCGGCGACACCGGCGCCCACGTGGCGCCGCTGCGCCAGTCTGCAAAGCATTTTCCGGTAGGGCCGCAGCTCTGGCGACAGCTCCCACGCCCGAAGAGCCAGGAGGGAAAGCCGTGCCTCGTTGGAAAGCTCTTTGGCAGCCGCTCGCGTGGCCCCACAGCCCGTGGGGCTGCGGCCCTTTCCGGCGGCCGTCAGCCTCGGCGACACCAGCGCCCACGTGGCGCCGCCGCGCCAGCCTGCGAAGCATTTTCCGGTAGAGGGCCGCGGCTCTGGCGACAGCTCCCATGCCCGAAGAGCCAGGAGGGAAAGCCGTGCCTCCTTGGAAAGCTCTTTGGCAGCCGCTCGCGTGGCCCCACAGCCCGTGGGGCTGCGGGCTTTCCGGCGGCCGTCAGCCTCGGCGACACCAGCGCCCACGTGCCGCCGACGCGCCAGCCTGCAAAGCATTTTCCGGTAGGGCCGCGGCTCTGGCGACAGCTCCCACGCCCGAAGAGCCAGGAGGGAAAGCCGTGCCTCGTTGGAAAGCTCTTTGGCAGCCGCTCGCGTGGCCCCACAACCCGTGGGGCTGCGGGCTTTCCGGCGGCCGTCAGCCTCGGCGACACCGGCGACCACGTGGCGCCGCCGCGCCAGCCTGCGAAGCATTTTCCAGAAGGGCTGCGGCTCTGGCGACAGCTCCACGCCCGAAGAGCCAGCAGGGAAAGCCGTGCCTCGTTGGAAAGCTCTTTGGCAGCCGCTCGCGTGGCCCCACAGCCCGTGGGGCTGCGGCCTTTCCGGCGGCCGTCAGCCTCAGCGACACCGGCGCCCACGTAGCGCCGCCGCGCCAGACTGCGAAGCATTTTCCGGTAGGGACCGCGGCTCTGGCGACAGCTCCCACGCCCGAAGAGCCAGGAGAGAAAGCCATGCCTCGTTGGAAAGCTCTTTGACAGCCACTCGAGTGGCCCCACAGCCCGTTGGGGCTGCGGGCTTTCGGCGGCCGTCAGCCTCGGCGACACCGGCGCCCACGTGGCGCCGCCGCGCCAGCCTGCGAAGCGTTTTCCAGAAGGGCTGCGGCTCTGGCGACAGCTCCCACGCCCGAAGAGCCAGCAGGGAAAGCCGTGCCTCCTTGGAAAGCTCTTTGGCAGCCGCTCGCGTGGCCCCACAGCCGTGGGGCTGCGGGATTTCCGGTGGGCCGTCAGCCTCGGCGACACCGGTGCCCACGTGGCGCCGCCACGCCAGCCTGCGAAGCATTTTCCGGTAGGGCGTGGCTCTGGCGACAGCTCCCACGCCCGAAGAGCCAGCAGGGAAAGCCGTGCCTCATTGGAAACCTCTTTGGCAGCCGCTCGCAGTGGCCCCACAGCCCGTGGGGGCTACGGGCTTCCGGCGGCCGTCAGCCTCGGCGACACCGGCACCCACGTGGCGCCGCCGCGCCAGTCTGGCAAAGCATTTTTCCGGTAGGGCCGCGGGCTCTGGCGACAGCTCCCATGCCCGAAAAGCCAGGAGGGAAAGCCGTGCCTCCTTGGAAAGCTCTTTGGCAGCCGCTCGCGTGGCCCCACAGCCCGTGGGGCTGCGGGCTTTCCGCGGCCGTCAGCCTCGGCGACACCAGCGCCCACGTGGCGCCGCCGCGCCAGCCTGCGAAGCATTTTCCGGTAGGGCCGCGGCTCTGGCGACAGCTCCCACGCCCGAAGAGCCAGGAGGGAAAGCCGTGCCTCGTTGGAAAGCTCTTTGGCAGCCGCTCGCGTGGCCCACAGCCGTGGGGCTGCGGGCTTTCCGGCGGCCGTCAGCCTCAGCGACACCGGCGCCCACGTAGCGCCGCCGCGCCAGACTGCGAAGCATTTTCCGGTAGGGCCGCGGCTCTGGCGACAGCTCCCACACCCGAAGAGACAGGAGGGGAAAGCCGTGCCTCGTTGGAAAGCTCTTTTGGCAGCCGCTCGCGTGGCCCACAGCCCGTGGGGCTGCGGGCTTTCCGGTGGCCGTCAACCTCGGCAACACCGGTGCCCACGTGGCGCCGCCACGCCAGCCTGCGAAGCATTTTCCGGTAGGGCCGTGGCTCTGGTGACAGCTCCCACGCCCGAAGAGCCAGGAGGGAAAGCCGTGCCTAATTGGAAACCTCTTTGGCAGCCGCTCGCGTGGCCCCACAGCCCGTGGGGCTGCGGGCTTTCCGGCGGCCGTCAGCCTGGGCGACACCGGCGCCCACGTGGCGCCGCCGCGCCAGTCTGCGAAGCATTTTCCGGTAGGGCCGCGGCTCTGGCGACAGCTCCCACGCCCGAAGAGCCAGGAGGGAAAGCCGTGCCTCCTTGGAAAGCTCTTTGGCAGCCGCTCGCGTGGCCCCACAGCCCGTGGGGCTGCGGGCTTTCCGGTGGCCGTCAACCTCGGCAACACCGGTGCCCACGTGGCGCCGCCACGCCAGCCTGCGAAGCATTTTCCGGTAGGGCCGTGGCTCTGGCGACAGCTCCCACGCCCGAAGAGCCAGGAGGGAAAGCCGTGCCTAATTGGAAACCTCTTTGGCAGCCGCTCGCGTGGCCCCACAGCCCGTGGGGCTGCGGGCTTTCCGGCGGCCGTCAGCCTGGGCGACACCGGCGCCCACGTGGTGCCGCCGCGCCAGTCTGCGAAGCATTTTCCGGTAGGGCCGCGGCTCTGGCGACAGCTCCCACGCCCGAAGAGCCAGGAGGGAAAGCCGTGCCTCATTGGAAACCTCTTTGGCAGCCGCTCGCGTGGCCCCACAGCCCGTGGGGCTACGGGATTTCCGGCGGCCGTCAGCCTCGGCGACACCGGCACCCACGTGGCGCCGCTGCGCCAGTCTGCAAAGCATTTTCCGGTAGGGCCGCAGCTCTGGCGACAGCTCCCACGCCCGAAGAGCCAGGAGGGAAAGCCGTGCCTCCTTGGAAAGCTCTTTGGCAGCCGCTCGCGTGGCCCCACAGCCCGTGGGGCTGCGGCCTTTCCGGCGGCCGTCAGCCTCGGCGACACCAGCGCCCACGTGGCGCCGCCGCGCCAGCCTGCGAAGCATTTTCCGGTAGGGCCGCGGCTCTGGCGACAGCTCCCATGCCCGAAGAGCCAGGAGGGAAAGCCGTGCCTCCTTGGAAAGCTCTTTGGCAGCCGCTCGCGTGGCCCCACAGCCCGTGGGGCTGCGGGCTTTCCGGCGGCCGTCAGCCTCGGCGACACCAGCGCCCACGTGGCGCCGCCGCGCCAGCCTGCAAAGCATTTTCCGGTAGGGCCGCGGCTCTGGCGACAGCTCCCACGCCCGAAGAGCCAGGAGGGAAAGCCGTGCCTCGTTGGAAAGCTCTTTGGCAGCCGCTCGCGTGGCCCCACAGCCCGTGGGGCTGCGGGCTTTCCGGCGGCCGTCAGCCTCGGCGACACCGGCGCCCACGTGGCGCCGCCGCGCCAGCCTGCGAAGCATTTTCCAGAAGGGCTGCGGCTCTGGCGACAGCTCCCACGCCCGAAGAGCCAGCAGGGAAAGCCGTGCCTCGTTGGAAAGCTCCTGCGGCCTTTCCGGCGGCCGTCAGCCTCAGCGACACCGGCGCCCACGTAGCGCCGCCGCGCCAGACTGCGAAGCATTTTCCGGTAGGGCCGCGGCTCTGGCGACAGCTCCCACGCCCGAAGAGCCAGGAGAGAAAGCCATGCCTCGTTGGAAAGCTCTTTGACAGCCACTCGAGTGGCCCCACAGCCCGTGGGGCTGCGGGCTTTCCGGCGGCCGTCAGCCTCGGCGACACCGGCGCCCACGTGGCGCCGCCGCGCCAGCCTGCGAAGCGTTTTCCAGAAGGGCTGCGGCTCTGGCGACAGCTCCCACGCCGAAGAGCCAGGAGGGAAAGCCGTGCCTCCTTGGAAAGCTCTTTGGCAGCCGCTCGCGTGGCCCCACAGCCCGTGGGCTGCGGGCTTTCCGGCGGCCGTCAGCCTCAGCGACACCGGCGCCCACGTAGCGCCGCCGCGCCAGACTGCGAAGCATTTTCCGGTAGGGCCGCGGCTCTGGCGACAGCTCCCACACCCGAAGAGACAGGAGGGAAAGCCGTGCCTCGTTGGAAAGCTCTTTGGCAGCCGCTCGCGTGGCCCCCCACAGCCCGTGGGGCTGCGGGCTTTCCGGTGGCCGTCAACCTCGGCAACACCGGTGCCCACGTGGCGCCGCCACGCCAGCCTGCGAAGCATTTTCCGGTAGGGCCGCGGCTCTGGCGACAGCTCCCACGCCCGAAGAGCCAGGAGGGAAAGCCGTGCCTAATTGGAAACCTCTTTGGCAGCCGCACGCTTGGCCCCACAGCCCGTGGGGCTGCGGGCTTTCCGGCGGCCGTCAGCCTGGGCGACACCGGCGCCCACGTGGCGCCGCCGCGCCAGTCTGCGAAGCATTTTCCGGTAGGGCCGCGGCTCTGGCGACAGCTCCCACGCCCGAAGAGCCAGGAGGGAAAGCCGTGCCTCCTTGGAAAGCTCTTTGGCAGCCGCTCGCGTGGCCCCACAGCCCGTGGGCTGCGGGCTTTCCGGTGGCCGTCAACCTCGGCAACACCGGTGCCCACGTGGCGCGCCACGCCAGCCCTGCGAAGCATTTTCCGGTAGGGCCGTGGCTCTGGCGACAGCTCCCACGCCCGAAGAGCCAGGAGGGAAAGCCGTGCCTAATTGGAAACCTCTTTGGCAGCCGCTCGCGTGGCCCCACAGCCCGTGGGGCTGCGGGCTTTCCGGCGGCCGTCAGCCTGGGCGACACCGGCGCCCACGTGGCGCCGCCGCGCCAGTCTGCGAAGCATTTTCCGGTAGGGCCGCGGCTCTGGCGACAGCTCCCACGCCCGAAGAGCCAGGAGGGAAAGCCGTGCCTCGTTGGAAAGCTCTTTGGCAGCCGCTCGCGTGGCCCCACAGCCCGTGGGGCTGCGGGCTTTCCGGCAGCCGTCAGCCTCGGCGACACCGGCGCCCACGTGACGCTGCCGCGCCAGCCTGCGAAGCATTTTCCGGTAGGGCCGTGGCTCTGGCGACAGCTCCCACGCCCGAAGAGCCAGGAGGGAAAGCCGTGCCTCCTTGGAAAGCTCTTTGGCAGCCGCCCGCGTGGCCCCCACAGCCCGTGGGGCTGCGGGCTTTCCGGCGGCCGTCAGCCTTGGCGACACCGGCGCCCACGTGGCGCGGCCACGCCAGCCTGCGAAGCATTTTCCGGTAGGGCCGTGGATCTGGCGACAGCTCCCACGCCCGAAGAGCCAGGAGGGAAAGCCGTGCCTCCTTGGAAAGCTCTTTGACAGCCACTCGAGTAGCCCCACAGCCCGTGGGGCTGCGGGCTTTCCGGCGGCCGTCAGCCTCGGCGACACCCGGCGCCCACGTGGTCCCGCCGCGCCAGCCTGCGAAGCATTTTCCGGTAGGGCCGCGGCTCTGGCGACAGCTCCCACGCCCGAAGAGCCAGGAGGGAAAGCCGTGCCTCGTTGGAAAGCTCTTTGGCAGCCGCTCGCGTGGCCCCACAGCCCGTGGGGCTGCGGGCTTTCCGGCGGCCGTCAGCCTCAGCGACACCGGCGCCCACGTAGCGCCGCCGCGCCAGACTGCGAAGCATTTTCCGGTAGGGCCGCGGCTCTAGCGACAGCTCCCACGCCCGAAGAGCCAGGTGGGAAAGCCGTGCCTCGTTGGAAAGCTCTTTGGCAGCCGCTCGCGTGGCCCCACAGCCCGTGGGGCTGCGGCCTTTCCGGCGGCCGTCAGCCTCAGCGACACCAGCGCCCACGTGGCGCCGCCGCGCCAGCCTGCGAACCATTTTCCGGTAGGGCCGCGGCTCTGGCGACAGCTCCCACACCCGAAGAGCCAGGAGGGAAAGCCGTGCCTCGTTGGAAAGCTCTTTGGCAGCCGCTCGCGTGGCCCCACAGCCCGTGGGGCTGCGGGCTTTCCGGCGGCCGTCAGCCTCGGCGACACCGGTGCCCACGTGGCGCCACCGCGCCAGCCTGCAAAGCATTTTCCGGTAGGGCCGCGGCTCTGGCGACAGCTCCCACGCCCGAAGAGCCAGGAGGGAAAGCCGTGCCTCGTTGGAAAGCTCTTTGGCAGCCGCTCGCGTGGCCCCACAGCCCGTGGGGCTGCGGGCTTTCCGGCGGCCGTCAGCCTCGGCGACACCAGCGCCCACGTGGCGCCGCCGCGCCACCCTGGGAAGCATTTTCCGGTAGGGCCGTGGCTCTGGCGACAGCTCCCACGCCCGAAGAGCCAGGAGGGAAAGCCGTGCCTCATTGGAAACCTCTTTGGCAGCCGCTCGCGTGGCCCCACAGCCCGTGGGGCTGCGGGCTTTCCGGCGGCCGTCAGCCTCGGCGACACCGGCGCCCACGTGGCGCCGCCGCGCCAGCCTGCGAAGCATTTTCCGGTAGGGCCGCGGCTCTGGCGACAGCTCCCACGCCCGAAGAGCCAGGAGGGAAAGCCGTGCCTCGTTGGAAAGCTCTTTGGCAGCCGCTCGCGTGGCCCCACATCCCGTGGGGCTGCGGGCTTTCCGGCGGCCGTCAGCCTCGGCGACACCGGCGCCCACGTGGCGCCGCCGCGCCAGCCTGCGAGGCATTTTCCGGTAGGACCGCGGCTCTGGCGACAGCTCCCACCCCCGAAGAGCCAGGAGAGAAAGCCATGCCTCGTTGGAAAGCTCTTTGACAGCCACTCGAGTGGCCCCAGAGCCCGTGGGGCTGCGGGCTTTCCGGCGGCCGTCAGCCTCGGCGACACCGGCGCCCACGTGGCGCCGCCGCGCCAGCCTGCGAAGCATTTTCCGGTAGGGCTGCGGCTCTGGCGACAGCTCCCATGCCCGAAGAGCCAGGAGGGAAAGCCGTGCCTCGTTGGAAAGCTCTTTGGCAGCCGCTCGCGTGGCCCCACAGCCCGTGGGGCTGCGGGCTTTCCGGCGACTGTCAGCCTCGGCGACACCGGCGCCCACGTGGCGCCACCGCGCCAGCCTGCGAAGCATTTTCCGGTAGGGCCGCGGCTCTGCTGACAGCTCCCACGCCCGAAGAGCCAGGAGGGAAAGCCGTGCCTCCTTGGAAAGCCCTTTGGCAGCCGCTCGCGTGGCCCCACAGCCCGTGGGGCTGCGGGCTTTCCAGCGGCCGTCAGCCTCGGCGACACCGGTGCCCACGTGGCGCGGCCACGCCAGCCTGCGAAGCATTTTCCGGTAGGGCCGCGGCTCTGGCGACAGCTCCCACGCCCGAAGAGCCAGGAGGGAAAGCCGTGCCTCCTTGGAAAGCTCTTTGGCAGCCGCTCGCGTGGCCCCACAGCCCCTGGGGCTGCGGGCATTCCGGCGGCCGTCAGCCTCAGCGACACCGGCGCCCACGTGACGCCGCCGCGCCAGCCTGCAAAGCATTTTCCGGTAGGGCCGCGGCTCTGGCGACAGCTCCCACGCCCGAAGAGCCAGGAGGGAAAGCCGTTCCTCGTTGGAAAGCCCTTTGGCAGCCGCTCGCGTGGGCCCCACAGCCCGTGGGGCTGCGGGCTTTCCGGCGGCCGTCAGCCTCGGCGACACCGGCGCCCACGTGGCGCGGCCACGCCAGCCTGCGAAGCATTTTCCGGTAGGGCCGCGGCTCTGGCGACAGCTCCCACGCCCGAAGAGCCAGGAGGGAAAGCCGTGCCTCGTTGGAAAGCTCTTTGGCAGCCGCTCGCGTGGCCCCACAGCCCGTGGGGCTGCGGGCTTTCCGGCGGCCGTCAGCCTCGGCGACACCTGCGACCACGTGTCGCCGCCACGCCAGCCTGCGAAGCATTTTCCGGTAGGGCCGCGGCTCTGGCGACAGCTCCCACGCCCAAAGAGCCAGGAGGGAAAGCCGTGCCTCCTTGGAAATCTCTTTGGCAGCCGCTCGCGTGGCCCCACAGCCCGTGGGGCTGCGGGCTTTGCGGCGGCCGTCAGCCTCGGCGACACCTGCGACCACGTGGCGCCGCCGCGCCAGCCTGCGAACCATTTTCCGGTAGGGCCACGGCTCTGGCGACAGCTCCCACGCCCGAAGAGCCAGGAGGGAAAGCCGTGCCTCCTTGGAAATCTCTTTGGCAGCCGCTCGCGTGGCCCCACAGCCCGTGGGGCTGCGGGCTTTCTGGCGGCCGTCAGCCTCGGCGACACCGGTGCCCACGTGGCGCACCCGCGCCAGCCTGCAAAGCATTTTCCGGTAGGGCCGCGGCTATGGCGACAGCTCCCACACCCGAAGAGCCAGGAGGGAAAGCCGTGCCTCGTTGGAAAGCTCTTTGACAGCCACTCGAGTAGCCCCACAGCCCGTGGGGCTGCGGGCTTTCCGGCGGCCGTCAGCCTCGGCGACACCGGCGCCCACGTGGTGCCGCCGCGCCAGCCTGCGAAGCATTTTCCGGTAGGGCCGCGGCTCTGGCGACAGCTCCCACGCCCGAAGAGCCAGGAGGGAAAGCCGTGCCTCCTTGGAAAGCTCTTTGGCAGCCGCTCGCGTGGCCCCACAGCCCGTGGGGCTGCGGGCTTTCCGGCGGCCGTCAGCCTCAGCGACACCGGCGCCCACGTAGCGCCGCCGCGCCAGACTGCGAAGCATTTTCCGGTAGGGCCGCGGCTCTGGCGACAGCTCCCACGCCCGAAGAGCCAGGTGGGAAAGCCGTGCCTCGTTGGAAAGCTCTTTGGCAGCCGCTCGCGTGGCCCCACAGCCCGTGGGGCTGCGGCCTTTCCGGCGGCCGTCAGCCTCGGCGACACCAGCGCCCACGTGGCGCCGCCGCGCCAGCCTGCGAAGCATTTTCCGGTAGGGCCGCGGCTCTGGCGACAGCTCCCACACCCGAAGAGCCAGGAGGGAAAGCCGTGCCTCGTTGGAAACCTCTTTGGCAGCCGCTCGCGTGGCCCCACAACCCATGGGGCTGCGGGCTTTCCGGCGGCCGTCAGCCTCGGCGACACCGGTGCCCACGTGGCGCCGCCGCGCCAGCCTGCAAAGCATTTTCCGGTAGGGCCGCGGCTCTGTCGACAGCTCCCACGCCCGAAGAGCCAGGAGGGAAAGCCGTGCCTCGTTGGAAAGCTCTTTGGCAGCCGCTCGCGTGGCCCCACAGCCCGTGGGGCTGCGGGCTTTCCGGCGGCCGTCAGCCTCGGCGACACCAGCGCCCACGTGGCGCCGCCGCGCCAGCCTGCGAAGCATTTTCCGGTAGGGCCGTGGCTCTGGCGACAGCTCCCACGCCCGAAGAGCCAGCAGGGAAAGCCGTGCCTCATTGGAAACCTCTTTGGCAGCCGCTCGCGTGGCCCCACAGCCCGTGGGGCTGCGGCCTTTCCGGCGACTGTCAGCCTCGGCGACACCGGCGCCCACGTGGCGCCACCGCGCCAGCCTGCGAAGCATTTTCCGGTAGGGCCACGGCTCTGCTGACAGCTCCCACGCCCGAAGAGCCAGGAGGGAAAGCCGTGCCTCCTTGGAAAGCCCTTTGGCAGCCGCTCGCGTGGCCCCACAGCCCGTGGGGCTGCGGGTTTCCAGCGGCCGTCAGCCTCGGCGACACCGGTGCCCACGTGGCGCGGCCACGCCAGCCTGCGAAGCATTTTCCGGTAGGGCCGCGGCTCTGGCGACAGCTCCCACGCCCGAAGAGCCAGGAGGGAAAGCCGTGCCTCGTTGGAAAGCTCTTTGGCAGCCGCTCGCGTGGCCCCACAGCCCCTGGGGCTGCGGGCATTCCGGCGGCCGTCAGCCTCAGCGACACCGGCGCCCACGTGACGCCGCCGCGCCAGCCTGCAAAGCATTTTCCGGTAGGGCCGCGGCTCTGGCGACAGCTCCCACGCCCGAAGAGCCAGGAGGGAAAGCCGTTCCTCGTTGGAAAGCCCTTTGGCAGCCGCTCGCGTGGCCCCACAGCCCGTGGGGCTGCGGGCTTTCCGGCGGCCGTCAGCCTCGGCGACACCGGCGCCCACGTGGCGCGGCCACGCCAGCCTGCGAAGCATTTTCCGGTAGGGCCGCGGCTCTGGCGACAGCTCCCACGCCCGAAGAGCCAGGAGGGAAAGCCGTGCCTCCTTGGAAAGCTCTTTGGCAGCCGCTCGCGTGGCCCCACAGCCCGTGGGGCTGCGGGCTTTGCGGCGGCCGTCAGCGTTGGCGACACCTGCGACCACGTGGCGCCGCCGCGCCAGCCTGCGAAGCATTTTCCGGTAGGGCCGCGGCTCTGGCGACAGCTCCCACGCCCGAAGAGCCAGGAGGGAAAGCCGTGCCTCCTTGGAAAGCTCTTTGGCAGCCGCTCGCGTGGCCCCACAGCCCGTGGGGCTGCGGGCTTTCTGGTGGCCGTCAGCCTCGGCGACACCGGTGCCCACGTGGCGCACCCGCGCCAGCCTGCAAAGCATTTTCCGGTAGGGCCGCGGCTCTGGCGACAGCTCCCACACCCGAAGAGCCAGGAGGGAAAGCCGTGCCTCGTTGGAAAGCTCTTTGGCAGCCGCTCGCGTGACCCCACAGCCCGTGGGGCTGCGGGCTTTCCGGCGGCCGTCAACCTCGGCAACACCGGTGCCCACGTGGCGCCGCCACGCCAGCCTGCGAAGCATTTTCCGGTAGGGCCGTGGCTCTGGCGACAGCTCCCACTCCCGAAGAGCCAGGAGGGAAAGCCGTGCCTCCTTGGAAAGCTCTTTGACAGCCACTCGCGTGGCCCCACAGCCCGTGGGGCTGCGGGCTTTCCGGCGGCCGTCAGCCTCGGCGACACCGGTGCCCACGTGGCGCCGCCGCGCCAGCCTGCGAAGCATTTTCCGGTAAGGCCGCGGCTCTGGCGACAGCTCCCACGCCCGAAGAGCCAGGAGGGAAAGCCGTGCCTCGTTGGAAAGCTCTTTGGCAGCTGCTCGCGTGGCCCCACAGCCCGTGGGGCTGCAGGCTTTCCGGCGGCCGTCAGCCTCGGCGACACCGGCGCCCACGTGGCGCCGCCGCCACAGCCTATAAAGCATTTTCCGGTAGGGCCACGGTCTGGCGACAGCTCCCACGCCCGAAGAGCCAGGAGGTAAAGCCGTGCCTCCTTGGAAACCTCTTTGGCAGCCGCTCGCGTGGCCCCACAGCCCGTGGGGCTGCGGGCTTTCCGGCGGCCGTCAGATTCGGCGACACCGGCGCCCACGTGGCGCGGCCACGCCAGCCTGCGAAGCATTTTCCGGTAGGGCCGCGGCTCTGGTGACAGCTCCCACGCCCGAAGAGCCAGGAGGGAAAGCCGTGCCTCCTTGGAAAGCTCTTTGGCAGCCGCTCGCGTGGCCCCACAGCCCGTGGGGCTGCGGGCTCTCCGGCGGCCGTCAGCCTCGGCGACACCAGCGCCCACGTGGCGCCGCCGCGCCACCCTGGGAAGCATTTTCCGGTAGGGCCGTGGCTCTGGCGACAGCTCCCACGCCCGAAGAGCCAGGAGGGAAAGCCGTGCCTCGTTGGAAAGCTCTTTGGCAGCCGCTCGCGTGGCCCCACAGCCCGTGGGGCTGCGGGCTTTCCGGCGGCCGTCAGCCTTGGCGACACCGGCGCCCACGTGGCGCGGCCACGCCAGCCTGCGAAGCATTTTCCGGTAGGGCCGTGGATCTGGCGACAGCTCCCACGCCCGAAGAGCCAGGAGGGAAAGCCGTGCCTCCTTGGAAAGCTCTTTGACAGCCACTCGAGTAGCCCCACAGCCCGTGGGGCTGCGGGCTTTCCGGCGGCCGTCAGCCTCGGCGACACCGGCGCCCACGTGGTGCCGCCGCGCCAGCCTGCGAAGCATTTTCCGGTAGGGCCGCGGCTCTGGCGACAGCTCCCACGCCCGAAGAGCCAGGAGGGAAAGCCGTGCCTCCTTGGAAAGCTCTTTGGCAGCCGCTCGCGTGGCCCCACAGCCCGTGGGGCTGCGGGCTTTCCGGCGGCCGTCAGCCTCAGCGACACGGGCGCCCACGTAGCGCCGCCGCGCCAGACTGCGAAGCATTTTCCGGTAGGGCCGCGGCTCTGGCGACAGCTCCCACGCCCGAAGAGCCAGGTGGGAAAGCCGTGCCTCGTTGGAAAGCTCTTTGGCAGCCGCTCGCGTGGCCCCACAGCCCGTGGGGCTGCGGGCTTTCCGGCGGCCGTCAGCCTCCGCGACACCTGCGACCACGTGGCGCCGCCGCGCCACCCTGGGAAGCATTTTCCGGTAGGGCCGTGGCTCTGGCGACAGCTCCCACGCCCGAAGAGCCAGCAGGGAAAGCCGTGCCTCATTGGAAACCTCTTTGGCAGCCGCTCGCGTGGCCCCACAGCCCGTGGGGCTGCGGGCTTTCCGGCGGCCGTCAGCCTCTGCGACACCGGCGCCCACGTGGCGCCGCCGCGCCAGCCTGCGAGGCATTTTCCGGAAGGACCGCGGCTCTGGCGACAGCTCCCACGCCCGAAGAGCCAGGAGAGAAAGCCGTGCCTCGTTGGAAAGCTCTTTGACAGCCACTCGAGTGGCCCCACAGCCCGTGGGGCTGCGGGCTTTCCGGCGGCCGTCAGCCTCGGCGACACCGGCGCCCACGTGGCGCCGCCGCGCCAGCCTGCGAAGCATTTTCCGGTAAGGCCGCGGCTCTGGCGACAGCTCCCACGCCCGAAGAGCCAGGAGGGAAAGCCGTGCCTCGTTGGAAAGCTCTTTGGCAGCTGCTCGCGTGGCCCCACAGCCCGTGGGGCTGCAGGCTTTCCGGCGGCCGTCAGCCTCGGCGACACCGGCGCCCACGTGGCGCCGCCGCCACAGCCTATAAAGCATTTTCCGGTAGGGCCACGGTCTGGCGACAGCTCCCACGCCCGAAGAGCCAGGAGGTAAAGCCGTGCCTCCTTGGAAACCTCTTTGGCAGCCGCTCGCGTGGCCCCACAGCCCGTGGGGCTGCGGGCTTTCCGGCGGCCGTCAGATTCGGCGACACCGGCGCCCACGTGGCGCGGCCACGCCAGCCTGCGAAGCATTTTCCGGTAGGGCCGCGGCTCTGGTGACAGCTCCCACGCCCGAAGAGCCAGGAGGGAAAGCCGTGCCTCCTTGGAAAGCTCTTTGGCAGCCGCTCGCGTGGCCCCACAGCCCGTGGGGCTGCGGGCTCTCCGGCGGCCGTCAGCCTCGGCGACACCAGCGCCCACGTGGCGCCGCCGCGCCACCCTGGGAAGCATTTTCCGGTAGGGCCGTGGCTCTGGCGACAGCTCCCACGCCCGAAGAGCCAGGAGGGAAAGCCGTGCCTCGTTGGAAAGCTCTTTGGCAGCCGCTCGCGTGGCCCCACAGCCCGTGGGGCTGCGGGCTTTCCGGCGGCCGTCAGCCTTGGCGACACCGGCGCCCACGTGGCGCGGCCACGCCAGCCTGCGAAGCATTTTCCGGTAGGGCCGTGGATCTGGCGACAGCTCCCACGCCCGAAGAGCCAGGAGGGAAAGCCGTGCCTCCTTGGAAAGCTCTTTGACAGCCACTCGAGTAGCCCCACAGCCCGTGGGGCTGCGGGCTTTCCGGCGGCCGTCAGCCTCGGCGACACCGGCGCCCACGTGGTGCCGCCGCGCCAGCCTGCGAAGCATTTTCCGGTAGGGCCGCGGCTCTGGCGACAGCTCCCACGCCCGAAGAGCCAGGAGGGAAAGCCGTGCCTCCTTGGAAAGCTCTTTGGCAGCCGCTCGCGTGGCCCCACAGCCCGTGGGGCTGCGGGCTTTCCGGCGGCCGTCAGCCTCAGCGACACAGGCGCCCACGTAGCGCCGCCGCGCCAGACTGCGAAGCATTTTCCGGTAGGGCCGCGGCTCTGGCGACAGCTCCCACGCCCGAAGAGCCAGGTGGGAAAGCCGTGCCTCGTTGGAAAGCTCTTTGGCAGCCGCTCGCGTGGCCCCACAGCCCGTGGGGCTGCGGGCTTTCCGGCGGCCGTCAGCCTCCGCGACACCTGCGACCACGTGGCGCCGCCGCGCCACCCTGGGAAGCATTTTCCGGTAGGGCCGTGGCTCTGGCGACAGCTCCCACGCCCGAAGAGCCAGCAGGGAAAGCCGTGCCTCATTGGAAACCTCTTTGGCAGCCGCTCGCGTGGCCCCACAGCCCGTGGGGCTGCGGGCTTTCCGGCGGCCGTCAGCCTCTGCGACACCGGCGCCCACGTGGCGCCGCCGCGCCAGCCTGCGAGGCATTTTCCGGAAGGACCGCGGCTCTGGCGACAGCTCCCACGCCCGAAGAGCCAGGAGAGAAAGCCGTGCCTCGTTGGAAAGCTCTTTGACAGCCACTCGAGTGGCCCCACAGCCCGTGGGGCTGCGGGCTTTCCGGCGGCCGTCAGCCTCGGCGACACCGGCGCCCACGTGGCGCCGCCGCGCCAGCCTGCGAAGCATTTTCCGGTAGGGCCGCGGCTCTGCTGACAGCTCCCACGCCCGAAGAGCCAGGAGGTAAAGCCGTGCCTCATTGGAAAGCCCTTTGGTAGCCGCTCGCGTGGCCCCACAGCCCGTGGGGCTGCGGGCTTTCCGGCGGCCGTCAGCCTCGGCGACACCGGTGCCCACGTGGCGCGGCCACGCCAGCCTGCGAAGCATTTTCTGGTAGGGCCGCGGCTCTGGCGACAGCTCCCACGCCCGAAGAGCCAGGAGGGAAAGCCGTGCCTCCTTGGAAAGCTCTTTGGCAGCCGCTCGCGTGGCCCCACAGCCCCTGGGGCTGCGGGCATTCCGGCGGCCGTCAGCCTCGGCGACACCGGCGCCCACGTGACGCCGCCGCGCCAGCCTGTAAAGCATTTTCCGGTAGGGCCGCGGCTCTGGCGACAGCTCCCACGCCCGAAGAGCCAGGAGGGAAAGCCGTTCCTCGTTGGAAAGCCCTTTGGCAGCCGCTCGCGTGGCCCCACAGCCCGTGGGGCTGCGGGCTTTCCGGCGGCCGTCAGCCTCGGCGACACCGGCGCCCACGTGGCGCGGCCACGCCAGCCTGCGAAGCATTTTCCGGTAGGGCCGCGGCTCTGGCGACAGCTCCCACGCCCGAAGAGCCAGGAGGGAAAGCCGTGCCTCCTTGGAAAGCTCTTTGGCAGCCGCTCGCGTGGCCCCACAGCCCGTGGGGCTGCGGGCTTTCCGGCGGCCGTCAGCCTCCGCGACACCTGCGACCACGTGTCGCCGCCACGCCAGCCTGCGAAGCATTTTCCGGTAGGGCCGCGGCTCTGGCGACAGCTCCCACGCCCAAAGAGCCAGGAGGGAAAGCCGTGCCTCCTTGGAAATCTCTTTGGCAGCCGCTCGCGTGGCCCCACAGCCCGTGGGGCTGCGGGCTTTCCGGCGGCCGTCAGCCTCGGCGACACCTGCGACCACGTGGCGCCGCCGCGCCAGCCTGCGAAGCATTTTCCGGTAGGGCCGCGGCTCTGGCGACAGCTCCCACGCCCGAAGAGCCAGGAGGGAAAGCCGTGCCTCGTTGGAAAGCTCTTTGGCAGCCGCTCGCGTGGCCCCACAGCCCGTGGGGCTGCGGGCTTTCTGGCGGCCGTCAGCCTCGGCGACACCGGTGCCCACGTGGCGCACCCGCGCCAGCCTGCAAAGCATTTTCCGGTAGGGCCGCGGCTCTGGCGACAGCTCCCACACCCGAAGAGCCAGGAGGGAAAGCCGTGCCTCGTTGGAAACCTCTTTGGCAGCCGCTCGCGTGACCCCACAGCCCGTGGGGCTGCGGGCTTTCAGGCGGCCGTCAACCTCGGCAACATCGGTGCCCACGTGGCGCCGCCACGCCAGCCTGCGAAGCATTTTCCGGTAGGGCCGTGGCTCTGGCGACAGCTCCCACGCCCGAAGAGCCAGGAGGGAAAGCCGTGCCTCCTTGGAAAGCTCTTTGACAGCCACTCGCGTGGCCCCACAGCCCGTGGGGCTGCAGGCTTTCCGGCGGCCGTCAGCCTCGGCGACACCGGCGCCCACGTGGCGCCGCCGCGACAGCCTATAAAGCATTTTCCGGTAGGGCCACGGTCTGGCGACAGCTCCCACGCCCGAAGAGCCAGGAGGTAAAGCCGTGCCTCGTTGGAAAGCTCTTTGGCAGCCGCTCGCGTGGCCCCACAGCCCGTGGGGCTGCGGGCTTTCCGGCGGCCGTCAGCCTCGGCGACACCGGCGCCCACGTGGCGCCGCCGCGCCAGTCTGCAAAGCATTTTCCGGTAGGACCGCGGCTCTGGCGACAACTCCCACGCCCGAAGAGCCAGGAGGGAAAGCCGTGCCTCCTTGGAAAGCTCTTTGGCAGCCGCTCACGTGGCCCCACAGCCCGTGGGGCTGCGGGCTTTCCGGCAGCCGTCAGCCTCGGCGACACCGGCGCCCACGTGACGCTGCTGCGCCAACCTGCGAAGCATTTTCCGGTAGGGCCGCGGCTCTGGCGACAGCTCCCATGCCCGAAGAGCCAGGAGGGAAAGCCGTGCCTCGTTGGAAAGCTCTTTGGCAGCCGCTCGCGTGGCCCCACAGCCCGTGGGGCTGCGGGCTTTCTGGCGGCCGTCAACCTCGGCGACACCGGCACCCACGTGACGCCGCCGCGCCAGACTGCAAAGCATTTTCCGGTAGGGCCGCGGCTCTGGCGACAGCTCCCATGCCCGAAGAGCCAGGAGGGAAAGCCGTGCCTCGTTGGAAAGCTCTTTGACAGCCACTCGAGTAGCCCCACAGCCCGTGGGGCTGCGGGCTTTCCGGCGGCCATCAGCCTCGGCGCCACCGGCGCCCACGTGGCGCCGCCGCGCCAGCCTGCGAAGCATTTTCCAGTAGGGCCGCGGCTCTGGCGACAGCTCCCACGCCCGAAGAGCCAGGAGGGAAATCCGTGCCTCCTTGGAAAGCTCTTTGGCAGCCGCTCGCGTGGCCCCACATCCCGTGGGGCTGCGGGCTTTCCGGCAGCCGTCAGCCTCGGCGACACCGGCGCCCACGTGACGCTGCCGCGCCAGCCTGCGAAGCATTTTCCGGTAGGGCCGCGTCTCTGGCGACAGCTCCCACGCCCGAAGAGCCAGGAGGGAAAGCCGTGCCTCCTTGGAAAGCTCTTTGGCAGCCGCTCGCGTGGCCCCACAGCCCGTGGGGCTGCGGCCTTTCCGGCGGCCGTCAGCCTCGGCGACACCAGCGCCCACGTGGCGCCGCCGCGCCAGACTGCGAAGCATTTTCCGGTAGGGCCGCGGCTCTGGCGACAGCTCCCACACCCGAAGAGCCAGGAGGGAAAGCCGTGCCTCCTTGGAAAGCTCTTTGGCAGCCGCTCGCGTGGCCCCACAGCCCGTGGGGCTGCGGGCTTTCCGGCGGCCGTCAGCCTCGGCGACACCGGCGCCCACGTGGCGCCGCCGCGCCAGCCTGCAAAGGATTTTCCGGTAGGGCCGCGTCTCTGGCGACAGCTCCCACGCCCGAAGAGCCAGGAGGGAAAGCCGTGCCTCCTTGGAAAGCTCTTTGGCAGCCGCTCGCGTGGCCCCACAGCCCGTGGGGCTGCGGGCTTTCCGGCGGCCGTCAGCCTCAGCGACACCGGCGCCCACGTAGCGCCGCCGCGCCAGACTGCGAAGCATTTTCCGGTAGGGCCGCGGCTCTGGCGACAGCTCCCACACCCGAAGAGCCAGGAGGGAAAGCCGTGCCTCCTTGGAAACCTATTTGGCAGCCGCTCGCGTGGCCCCACAGCCCGTGGGGCTGCGGGCTTTCCGGCGGCCGTCAGCCTCAGCGACACCGGCGCCCACGTAGCGCCGCCGCGCCAGACTGCGAAGCATTTTCCGGTAGGGCCGCGGCTCTGGCGACAGCTCCCACGCCCAAAGAGCCAGGAGGGAAAGCCGTGCCTCCTTGGAAATCTCTTTGGCAGCCGCTCGCGTGGCCCCACAGCCCGTGGGGCTGCGGGCTTTCCGGCGGCCGTCAGCCTCGGCGACACCTGCGACCACGTGGCGCCGCCGCGCCAGCCTGCGAAGCATTTTCCGGTAGGGCCGCGGCTCTGGCGACAGCTCCCACGCCCGAAGAGCCAGGAGGGAAAGCCGTGCCTCGTTGGAAAGCTCTTTGGCAGCCGCTCGCGTGGCCCCACAGCCCGTGGGGCTGCGGGCTTTCTGGCGGCCGTCAGCCTCGGCGACACCGGTGCCCACGTGGCGCACCCGCGCCAGCCTGCAAAGCATTTTCCGGTAGGGCCGCGGCTCTGGCGACAGCTCCCACACCCGAAGAGCCAGGAGGGAAAGCCGTGCCTCGTTGGAAACCTCTTTGGCAGCCGCTCGCGTGACCCCACAGCCCGTGGGGCTGCGGGCTTTCAGGCGGCCGTCAACCTCGGCAACATCGGTGCCCACGTGGCGCCGCCACGCCAGCCTGCGAAGCATTTTCCGGTAGGGCCGTGGCTCTGGCGACAGCTCCCACGCCCGAAGAGCCAGGAGGGAAAGCCGTGCCTCCTTGGAAAGCTCTTTGACAGCCACTCGCGTGGCCCCACAGCCCGTGGGGCTGCAGGCTTTCCGGCGGCCGTCAGCCTCGGCGACACCGGCGCCCACGTGGCGCCGCCGCGACAGCCTATAAAGCATTTTCCGGTAGGGCCACGGTCTGGCGACAGCTCCCACGCCCGAAGAGCCAGGAGGTAAAGCCGTGCCTCGTTGGAAAGCTCTTTGGCAGCCGCTCGCGTGGCCCCACAGCCCGTGGGGCTGCGGGCTTTCCGGCGGCCGTCAGCCTCGGCGACACCGGCGCCCACGTGGCGCCGCCGCGCCAGTCTGCAAAGCATTTTCCGGTAGGACCGCGGCTCTGGCGACAACTCCCACGCCCGAAGAGCCAGGAGGGAAAGCCGTGCCTCCTTGGAAAGCTCTTTGGCAGCCGCTCACGTGGCCCCACAGCCCGTGGGGCTGCGGGCTTTCCGGCAGCCGTCAGCCTCGGCGACACCGGCGCCCACGTGACGCTGCTGCGCCAACCTGCGAAGCATTTTCCGGTAGGGCCGCGGCTCTGGCGACAGCTCCCATGCCCGAAGAGCCAGGAGGGAAAGCCGTGCCTCGTTGGAAAGCTCTTTGGCAGCCGCTCGCGTGGCCCCACAGCCCGTGGGGCTGCGGGCTTTCTGGCGGCCGTCAACCTCGGCGACACCGGCACCCACGTGACGCCGCCGCGCCAGACTGCAAAGCATTTTCCGGTAGGGCCGCGGCTCTGGCGACAGCTCCCATGCCCGAAGAGCCAGGAGGGAAAGCCGTGCCTCGTTGGAAAGCTCTTTGACAGCCACTCGAGTAGCCCCACAGCCCGTGGGGCTGCGGGCTTTCCGGCGGCCATCAGCCTCGGCGCCACCGGCGCCCACGTGGCGCCGCCGCGCCAGCCTGCGAAGCATTTTCCAGTAGGGCCGCGGCTCTGGCGACAGCTCCCACGCCCGAAGAGCCAGGAGGGAAATCCGTGCCTCCTTGGAAAGCTCTTTGGCAGCCGCTCGCGTGGCCCCACATCCCGTGGGGCTGCGGGCTTTCCGGCAGCCGTCAGCCTCGGCGACACCGGCGCCCACGTGACGCTGCCGCGCCAGCCTGCGAAGCATTTTCCGGTAGGGCCGCGTCTCTGGCGACAGCTCCCACGCCCGAAGAGCCAGGAGGGAAAGCCGTGCCTCCTTGGAAAGCTCTTTGGCAGCCGCTCGCGTGGCCCCACAGCCCGTGGGGCTGCGGCCTTTCCGGCGGCCGTCAGCCTCGGCGACACCAGCGCCCACGTGGCGCCGCCGCGCCAGACTGCGAAGCATTTTCCGGTAGGGCCGCGGCTCTGGCGACAGCTCCCACACCCGAAGAGCCAGGAGGGAAAGCCGTGCCTCCTTGGAAAGCTCTTTGGCAGCCGCTCGCGTGGCCCCACAGCCCGTGGGGCTGCGGGCTTTCCGGCGGCCGTCAGCCTCGGCGACACCGGCGCCCACGTGGCGCCGCCGCGCCAGCCTGCAAAGGATTTTCCGGTAGGGCCGCGTCTCTGGCGACAGCTCCCACGCCCGAAGAGCCAGGAGGGAAAGCCGTGCCTCCTTGGAAAGCTCTTTGGCAGCCGCTCGCGTGGCCCCACAGCCCGTGGGGCTGCGGGCTTTCCGGCGGCCGTCAGCCTCAGCGACACCGGCGCCCACGTAGCGCCGCCGCGCCAGACTGCGAAGCATTTTCCGGTAGGGCCGCGGCTCTGGCGACAGCTCCCACACCCGAAGAGCCAGGAGGGAAAGCCGTGCCTCCTTGGAAACCTATTTGGCAGCCGCTCGCGTGGCCCCACAGCCCGTGGGGCTGCGGGCTTTCCGGCGGCCGTGAACCTCGGCAACACCGGTGCCCACTTGGCGCCGCCACGCCAGACTGCGAAGCATTTTCCGGTAGGGCCGTGGCTCTGGCGACAGCTCCCACGCCCGAAGAGCCAGGAGGGAAAGCCGTGCCTCCTTGGAAAGCTCTTTGGCAGCCGCTCGCGTGGCCCCACAGCCCGTGGGGCTGCGGGCTTTCCGGCGGCCGTCAGCCTCGGCGACACCGGCGCCCACCTGGCGCCGCCGCGCCAGCCTGCGAAGCATTTTCCGGTAGGGCCGCGGCTCTGGCGACAGCTCCCACGCCCGAAGAGCCAGGAGGGAAAGCCGTGCCTCGTTGGAAAGCTCTTTGGCAGCCGCTCGCGTGGCCCCACAGCCCGTGGGGCTGCGGGCTTTCCGGCGGCCGTCAGCCTCAGCGACACCGGCGCCCACCTAGCGCCGCCGCGCCAGACTGCGAAGCATTTTCCGGTAGGGCCGTGGCTCTGGCGACAGCTCCCACACCCGAAGAGCCAGGAGGGAAAGCCGTGCCTCGTTGGAAAGCTCTTTGGCAGCCGCTCGCGTGGCCCCACAGCCCGTGGGGCTGCGGGCTTTCCGGCGGCCATCAGCCTCGGCGACACCAGCGCCCACGTGGCGCCACCGCGCCAGCCTGCGAAGCATTTTCCGGTAGGGCCGCGGCTCTGGCGACAGCTCCCATGCCCGAAGAGCCAGGAGGGAAAGCCGTGCCTCGTTGGAAAGCTCTTTGGCAGCCGCTCGCGTGGCCCCACAGCCCGTGGGGCTGCGGGCTTTCTGGCGGCCGTCAGCCTCAGCGACACCGGCACCCACGTGACGCCGCCGCGCCAGCCTGCAAAGCATTTTCCGGTAGGGCCGCGGCTCTGGCGACAGCTCCCACGCCCGAAGAGCCAGGAGGGAAAGCCGTGCCTCCTTGGAAAGCTCTTTGGCAGCCGCTCGCGTGGCCTCACAGCCCGTGGGGCTGCGGGCTTTCCGGCGGCCGTCAGCCTTGGCGACACCGGAGCCCACGTGGCGCGGCCACGCCAGCCTGCGAAGCATTTTCCGGTAGGGCCGTGGCTCTGGCGACAGCTCCCACGCCCGAAGAGCCAGGAGGGAAAGCCGTGCCTCCTTGGAAACCTCTTTGGCAGCCGCTCGCGTGGCCCCACAGCCCGTGGGGCTGCGGGCTTTCCGGCGGCCGTCAGCCTCGGCGACACCTGCGACAATGTGTCGCCGCCACGCCAGCCTGCGAAGCATTTTCCGGTAGGGCCGCGGCTCTGGCGACAGCTCCCACGCCCGAAGAGCCAGGAGGGAAAGCCGTGCCTCCTTGGAAAGCTCTTTGGCAGCCGCTCGCGTGGCCCCACCGCCCGTGGGGCTGCGGGCTTTCCGGCGGCCGTCAGCCTCGGCGACACCGGCGCCCACGTGGCGCCGCCGCGCCAGCCTGCGAAGCATTTTCCGGTAGGGCCGCGGCTCTGGCGACAGCTCCCATGCCCGAAGAGCCAGGAGGGAAAGCCGTGCCTCGTTGGAAAGCTCTTTGACAGCCACTCGAGTAGCCCCACAGCCCGTGGGGCTGCGGGCTTTCCGGCGGCCGTCAGCCTCGGCGCCACCGGCGCCCACGTGGCGCCGCCGCGCCAGCCTGCGAAGCATTTTCCGGTAGGGCCGCGGCTCTGGCGACAGCTCCCACGCCCGAAGAGCCAGGAGGGAAATCCGTGCCTCCTTGGAAAGCTCTTTGGCAGCCGCTCGCGTGGCCCCACAGCCCGTGGGGCTGCGGGCTTTCCGGCGGCCGTCAGCCTCAGCGACACCGGCGCCCACGTGGCGCCGCCGCGCCAGACTGCGAAGCATTTTCCGGTAGGGCCGCGGCTCTGGCGACAGCTCCCACACCCGAAGAGCCAGGAGGGAAAGCCGTGCCTCCTTGGAAACCTATTTGGCAGCCGCTCGCGTGGCCCCACAGCCCGTGGGGCTGCGGGCTTTCCGGCGGCCGTGAACCTCGGCAACACCGGTGCCCACGTGGCGCCGCCACGCCAGCCTGCGAAGCATTTTCCGGTAGGGCCGTGGCTCTGGCGACAGCTCCCACGCCCGAAGAGCCAGGAGGGAAAGCCGTGCCTCCTTGGAAAGCTCTTTGGCAGCCGCTCGCGTGGCCCCACAGCCCGTGGGGCTGTGGGCTTTCCGGCGGCCGTCAGCCTCAGCGACACCGGCGCCCACGTGGCGCCGCCGCGCCAGCCTGCAAAGCATTTTCCGGTAGGGCCGCGGCTCTGGCGACAGCTCCCACACCCGAAGAGCCAGGAGGGAAAGACGTGCCTCATTGGAAATCTCTTTGGCAGCCACTCGCGTGGCCCCACAGCCCGTGGGACTGCGGGCTTTCAGGCGGCCGTCAGCCTCGCCGACACCAGTGCCCACGTGGCGCCACCGCGCCAGCCTGCGAAGCATTTTCCGGTAGGGCCGCGGCTCTGGCGACAGCTCCCATGCCCGAAGAGCCAGGAGGGAAAGCCATGCCTCGTTGGAAAGCTCTTTGGCAGCCGCTCGCGTGGCCCCACAGCCCGTGGGGCTGCGGGCTTTCCGGCGGCCGTCAGCCTCGGCGACACCGGCACCCACGTGACGCCGCCGCGCCAGCCTGCAAAGCATTTTCCGGTAGGGCCGCGGCTCTGGCGACAGCTCCCACGCCCGAAGAGCCAGGAGGGAAAGCCGTGCCTCGTTGGAAAGCTCTTTGGCAGCCGCTCGCGTGGCCCCACAGCCCGTGGGGCTGCGGGCTTTCCGGCGGCCGTCAGCCTTGGCGACACCGGCGCCCACGTGGCGCGGCCACGCCAGCCTGCGAAGCATTTTTCGGTAGGGCCGTGGCTCTGGTGACAGCTCCCACGCCCGAAGAGCCAGGAGGGAAAGCCGTGCCTCGTTGGAAAGCTCTTTGGCAGCCGCTCGCGTGGCCCCACAGCCCGTGGGGCTGCGGGCTTTCCGGCGGCCGTCAGCCTCGGCGACACCTGCGACCACGTGTCGCCGCCACGCCAGCCTACGAAGCATTTTCCGGTAGGGCCGCGGCTCTGGCGACAGCTCCCACACCCGAAGAGCCAGGAGGGAAAGCCGTGCCTCCTTGGAAACCTATTTGGCAGCCGCTCGCGTGGCCCCACAGCCCGTGGGGCTGCGGGCTTTCCGGCGGCCGTCAGCCTCAGCGACACCGGCGCCCACGTAGCGCCGCCGCGCCAGACTGCGAAGCATTTTCCGGTAGGGCCGCGGCTCTGGCGACAGCTCCCACACCCGAAGAGCCAGGAGGGAAAGCCGTGCCTCCTTGGAAACCTATTTGGCAGCCGCTCGCGTGGCCCCACAGCCCGTGGGGCTGCGGGCTTTCCGGCGGCCGTGAACCTCGGCAACACCGGTGCCCACGTGGCGCCGCCACGCCAGCCTGCGAAGCATTTTCCGGTAGGGCCGTGGCTCTGGCGACAGCTCCCACGCCCGAAGAGCCAGGAGGGAAAGCCGTGCCTCCTTGGAAAGCTCTTTGGCAGCCGCTCGCGTGGCCCCACAGCCCGTGGGGCTGCGGGCTTTCCGGCGGCCGTCAGCCTCGGCGACACCGGCGCCCACCTGGCGCCGCCGCGCCAGCCTGCGAAGCATTTTCCGGTAGGGCCGCGGCTCTGGCGACAGCTCCCACGCCCGAAGAGCCAGGAGGGAAAGCCGTGCCTCGTTGGAAAGCTCTTTGGCAGCCGCTCGCGTGGCCCCACAGCCCGTGGGGCTGCGGGCTTTCCGGCGGCCGTCAGCCTCGGCGACACCGGCGCCCACGTGGCGCCGCCGCGCCAGACTGCGAAGCATTTTCCGGTAGGGCCGCGGCTCTGGCGGCAGCTCCCATGCCCGAAGAGCCAGGAGGGAAAGCCGTGCCTCGTTGGAAAGCTCTTTGGCAGCCGCTCGCGTGGCCCCACAGCCCGTGGGGCTGCGGGCTTTCCGGCGGCCGTCAGCCCCGGCGACACCGGCGCCCACGTGGCGCCACCGCGCCAGCCTGCAAAGGATTTTCCGGTAGGGCCGCGGCTCTGGCGACAGCTCCCACGCCCGAAGAGCCAGGAGGGAAATCCGTGCCTCCTTGGAAAGCTCTTTGGCAGCCGCTCGCGTGGCCCCACAGCCCGTGGGGCTGCGGGCTTTCCGGCGGCCGTCAGCCTCAGCGACACCGGCGCCCACGTAGCGCCGCCGCGCCAGACTGCGAAGCATTTTCCGGTAGGGCCGCGGCTCTGGCGACAGCTCCCACACCCGAAGAGCCAGGAGGGAAAGCCGTGCCTCCTTGGAAACCTATTTGGCAGCCGCTCGCGTGGCCCCACAGCCCGTGGGGCTGCGGGCTTTCCGGCGGCCGTCAGCCTCAGCGACACCGGCGCCCACGTAGCGCCGCCGCGCCAGACTGCGAAGCATTTTCCGGTAGGGCCGCGGCTCTGGCGACAGCTCCCACACCCGAAGAGCCAGGAGGGAAAGCCGTGCCTCGTTGGAAAGCTCTTTGGCAGCCGCTCGCGTGGCCCCACAGCCCGTGGGGCTGCGGGCTTTCCGGCGGCCGTCAGCCCCGGCGACACCGGCGCCCACGTGGCGCCACCGCGCCAGCCTGCAAAGGATTTTCCGGTAGGGCCGCGGCTCTGGCGACAGCTCCCACGCCCGAAGAGCCAGGAGGGAAATCCGTGCCTCCTTGGAAAGCTCTTTGGCAGCCGCTCGCGTGGCCCCACAGCCCGTGGGGCTGCGGGCTTTCCGGCGGCCGTCAGCCTCAGCGACACCGGCGCCCACGTAGCGCCGCCACGCCAGCCTACGAAGCATTTTCCGGTAGGGCCGCGGCTCTGGCGACAGCTCCCACACCCGAAGAGCCAGGAGGGAAAGCCGTGCCTCCTTGGAAACCTATTTGGCAGCCGCTCGCGTGGCCCCACAGCCCGTGGGGCTGCGGGCTTTCCGGCGGCCGTCAGCCTCAGCGACACCGGCGCCCACGTAGCGCCGCCGCGCCAGACTGCGAAGCATTTTCCGGTAGGGCCGCGGCTCTGGCGACAGCTCCCACACCCGAAGAGCCAGGAGGGAAAGCCGTGCCTCCTTGGAAACCTATTTGGCAGCCGCTCGCGTGGCCCCACAGCCCGTGGGGCTGCGGGCTTTCCGGCGGCCGTGAACCTCGGCAACACCGGTGCCCACGTGGCGCCGCCACGCCAGCCTGCGAAGCATTTTCCGGTAGGGCCGTGGCTCTGGCGACAGCTCCCACGCCCGAAGAGCCAGGAGGGAAAGCCGTGCCTCCTTGGAAAGCTCTTTGGCAGCCGCTCGCGTGGCCCCACAGCCCGTGGGGCTGCGGGCTTTCCGGCGGCCGTCAGCCTCGGCGACACCGGCGCCCACCTGGCGCCGCCGCGCCAGCCTGCGAAGCATTTTCCGGTAGGGCCGCGGCTCTGGCGACAGCTCCCACGCCCGAAGAGCCAGGAGGGAAAGCCGTGCCTCGTTGGAAAGCTCTTTGGCAGCCGCTCGCGTGGCCCCACAGCCCGTGGGGCTGCGGGCTTTCCGGCGGCCGTCAGCCTCGGCGACACCGGCGCCCACGTGGCGCCGCCACGCCAGCCTACGAAGCATTTTCCGGTAGGGCCGCGGCTCTGGCGACAGCTCCCACACCCGAAGAGCCAGGAGGGAAAGCCGTGCCTCCTTGGAAACCTATTTGGCAGCCGCTCGCGTGGCCCCACAGCCCGTGGGGCTGCGGGCTTTCCGGCGGCCGTCAGCCTCAGCGACACCGGCGCCCACGTAGCGCCGCCGCGCCAGACTGCGAAGCATTTTCCGGTAGGGCCGCGGCTCTGGCGACAGCTCCCACACCCGAAGAGCCAGGAGGGAAAGCCGTGCCTCCTTGGAAACCTATTTGGCAGCCGCTCGCGTGGCCCCACAGCCCGTGGGGCTGCGGGCTTTCCGGCGGCCGTGAACCTCGGCAACACCGGTGCCCACGTGGCGCCGCCACGCCAGCCTGCGAAGCATTTTCCGGTAGGGCCGTGGCTCTGGTGACTGCTCCCACGCCCGAAGAGCCAGGAGGGAAAGCCGTGCCTCCTTGGAAAGCTCTTTGGCAGCCGCTCGCGTGGCCCCACAGCCCGTGGGGCTGCGGGCTTTCCGGCGGCCGTCAGCCTCGGCGACACCGGCGCCCACCTGGCGCCGCCGCGCCAGCCTGCGAAGCATTTTCCGGTAGGGCCGCGGCTCTGGCGACAGCTCCCACGCCCGAAGAGCCAGGAGGGAAAGCCGTGCCTCGTTGGAAAGCTCTTTGGCAGCCGCTCGCGTGGCCCCACAGCCCGTGGGGCTGCGGGCTTTCCGGCGGCCGTCAGCCTCGGCGACACCGGCGCCCACGTGGCGCCGCCGCGCCAGACTGCGAAGCATTTTCCGGTAGGGCCGCGGCTCTGGCGGCAGCTCCCATGCCCGAAGAGCCAGGAGGGAAAGCCGTGCCTCGTTGGAAAGCTCTTTGGCAGCCGCTCGCGTGGCCCCACAGCCCGTGGGGCTGCGGGCTTTCCGGCGGCCGTCAGCCCCGGCGACACCGGCGCCCACGTGGCGCCACCGCGCCAGCCTGCAAAGGATTTTCCGGTAGGGCCGCGGCTCTGGCGACAGCTCCCACGCCCGAAGAGCCAGGAGGGAAATCCGTGCCTCCTTGGAAAGCTCTTTGGCAGCCGCTCGCGTGGCCCCACAGCCCGTGGGGCTGCGGGCTTTCCGGCGGCCGTCAGCCTCAGCGACACCGGCGCCCACGTAGCGCCGCCGCGCCAGACTGCGAAGCATTTTCCGGTAGGGCCGCGGCTCTGGCGACAGCTCCCACACCCGAAGAGCCAGGAGGGAAAGCCGTGCCTCCTTGGAAACCTATTTGGCAGCCGCTCGCGTGGCCCCACAGCCCGTGGGGCTGCGGGCTTTCCGGCGGCCGTCAGCCTCAGCGACACCGGCGCCCACGTAGCGCCGCCGCGCCAGACTGCGAAGCATTTTCCGGTAGGGCCGCGGCTCTGGCGACAGCTCCCACACCCGAAGAGCCAGGAGGGAAAGCCGTGCCTCGTTGGAAAGCTCTTTGGCAGCCGCTCGCGTGGCCCCACAGCCCGTGGGGCTGCGGGCTTTCCGGCGGCCGTCAGCCCCGGCGACACCGGCGCCCACGTGGCGCCACCGCGCCAGCCTGCAAAGGATTTTCCGGTAGGGCCGCGGCTCTGGCGACAGCTCCCACGCCCGAAGAGCCAGGAGGGAAATCCGTGCCTCCTTGGAAAGCTCTTTGGCAGCCGCTCGCGTGGCCCCACAGCCCGTGGGGCTGCGGGCTTTCCGGCGGCCGTCAGCCTCAGCGACACCGGCGCCCACGTAGCGCCGCCACGCCAGCCTACGAAGCATTTTCCGGTAGGGCCGCGGCTCTGGCGACAGCTCCCACACCCGAAGAGCCAGGAGGGAAAGCCGTGCCTCCTTGGAAACCTATTTGGCAGCCGCTCGCGTGGCCCCACAGCCCGTGGGGCTGCGGGCTTTCCGGCGGCCGTCAGCCTCAGCGACACCGGCGCCCACGTAGCGCCGCCGCGCCAGACTGCGAAGCATTTTCCGGTAGGGCCGCGGCTCTGGCGACAGCTCCCACACCCGAAGAGCCAGGAGGGAAAGCCGTGCCTCCTTGGAAACCTATTTGGCAGCCGCTCGCGTGGCCCCACAGCCCGTGGGGCTGCGGGCTTTCCGGCGGCCGTGAACCTCGGCAACACCGGTGCCCACGTGGCGCCGCCACGCCAGCCTGCGAAGCATTTTCCGGTAGGGCCGTGGCTCTGGCGACAGCTCCCACGCCCGAAGAGCCAGGAGGGAAAGCCGTGCCTCCTTGGAAAGCTCTTTGGCAGCCGCTCGCGTGGCCCCACAGCCCGTGGGGCTGCGGGCTTTCCGGCGGCCGTCAGCCTCGGCGACACCGGCGCCCACCTGGCGCCGCCGCGCCAGCCTGCGAAGCATTTTCCGGTAGGGCCGCGGCTCTGGCGACAGCTCCCACGCCCGAAGAGCCAGGAGGGAAAGCCGTGCCTCGTTGGAAAGCTCTTTGGCAGCCGCTCGCGTGGCCCCACAGCCCGTGGGGCTGCGGGCTTTCCGGCGGCCGTCAGCCTCGGCGACACCGGCGCCCACGTGGCGCCGCCGCGCCAGACTGCGAAGCATTTTCCGGTAGGGCCGCGGCTCTGGCGGCAGCTCCCATGCCCGAAGAGCCAGGAGGGAAAGCCGTGCCTCGTTGGAAAGCTCTTTGGCAGCCGCTCGCGTGGCCCCACAGCCCGTGGGGCTGCGGGCTTTCCGGCGGCCGTCAGCCCCGGCGACACCGGCGCCCACGTGGCGCCACCGCGCCAGCCTGCAAAGGATTTTCCGGTAGGGCCGCGGCTCTGGCGACAGCTCCCACGCCCGAAGAGCCAGGAGGGAAATCCGTGCCTCCTTGGAAAGCTCTTTGGCAGCCGCTCGCGTGGCCCCACAGCCCGTGGGGCTGCGGGCTTTCCGGCGGCCGTCAGCCTCAGCGACACCGGCGCCCACGTAGCGCCGCCGCGCCAGACTGCGAAGCATTTTCCGGTAGGGCCGCGGCTCTGGCGACAGCTCCCACACCCGAAGAGCCAGGAGGGAAAGCCGTGCCTCCTTGGAAACCTATTTGGCAGCCGCTCGCGTGGCCCCACAGCCCGTGGGGCTGCGGGCTTTCCGGCGGCCGTGAACCTCGGCAACACCGGTGCCCACGTGGCGCCGCCACGCCAGCCTGCGAAGCATTTTCCGGTAGGGCCGTGGCTCTGGCGACAGCTCCCACGCCCGAAGAGCCAGGAGGGAAAGCCGTGCCTCCTTGGAAAGCTCTTTGGCAGCCGCTCGCGTGGCCCCACAGCCCGTGGGGCTGCGGGCTTTCCGGCGGCCGTCAGCCTCGGCGACACCGGCGCCCACGTGGCGCCGCCGCGCCAGCCTGCAAAGCATTTTCCGGTAGGGCCGCGGCTCTGGCGACAGCTCCCACGCCCGAAGAGCCAGGAGGGAAAGCCGTGCCTCATTGGAAATCTCTTTGGCAGCCACTCGCGTGGCCCCACAGCCCGTGGGACTGCGGGCTTTCCGGCGGCCGTCAGCCTCGCCGACACCAGTGCCCACGTGGCGCCACCGCGCCAGCCTGCGAAGCATTTTCCGGTAGGGCCGCGGCTCTGGCGACAGCTCCCATGCCCGAAGAGCCAGGAGGGAAAGCCGTGCCTCGTTGGAAAGCCCTTTGGCAGCCGCTCGCGTGGCCCCACAGCCCGTGGGGCTGCGGGCTTTCCGGCGGCCGTCAGCCTCGGCGACACCGGCACCCACGTGACGCCGCCGCGCCAGCCTGCAAAGCATTTTCCGGTAGGGCCGCGGCTCTGGCGACAGCTCCCACGCCCGAAGAGCCAGGAGGGAAAGCCGTGCCTCGTTGGAAAGCTCTTTGGCAGCCGCTCGCGTGGCCCCACAGCCCGTGGGGCTGCGGGCTTTCCGGCGGCCGTCAGCATCCCCGCCACTGGCGCCCACGTGGCGCCGCCGCGCCAGCCTGCGAAGCATTTTCCAGTAGGGCCGCGGCTCTGGCGACAGCTCCCACGCCCGAAGAGCCAGGAGGGAAATCCGTGCCTCCTTGGAAAGCTCTTTGGCAGCCGCTCGCGTGGCCCCACAGCCCGTGGGGCTGCGGGCTTTCTGGCGGCCGTCAGCCTCGGCGACACCGGCGCCCACGTGGCGCCGCTGCGCCAGCCTGCGAAGCATTTTCCGGTAGGGCCGCGGCTCTGGCGACAGCTCCCACGCCCGAAGAGCCAGGAGGGAAAGCCGTGCCTCCTTGGAAAGCTCTTTGGCAGCCGCTCGCGTGGCCCCACAGCCCGTGGGGCTGCGGGCTTTCCGGCGGCCGTCAGCCTCGGCAACACCGGCTCCAACGTGGCGCCGCCACGCCAGACTGCGAAGCATTTTCCGGTAGGGCCGCGGCTCTGGCGACAGCTCCCACGCCCGAAGAGCCAGGAGGGAAAGCCGTGCCTCGTTGGAAAGCTCTTTGGCAGCCGCTCGCGTGGCCCCACAGCCCGTGGGGCTGCGGGCTTTCCGGCGGCCGTCAGCCTCCCCGCCACCGGCGCACACGTGGCGCCGCCGCGCCAGCCTGCGAAGCATTTTCCGGTAGGGCCGCAGCTCTGGTGACTGCTCCCACGCCCGAAGAGCCAGGAGGGAAAGCCGGGCCTCGTTGGAAAGCTCTTTGGCAGCCGCTCGCGTAGCCCCACAGCCCGTGGGGCTGCGGGCTTTCCGGCGGCCGTCAGATTCGGCGACACCTGCGACCACGTGGCGCCGCCGCGCCAGCCTGCGAAGCATTTTCCGGTAGGGCCGCGGCTCTGGTGACAGCTCCCACGCCCGAAGAGCCAGGAGGGAAAGCCGTGCCTCCTTGGAAACCTCTTAGGCAGCCACTCGCGTGGCCCCACAGCCCGTGGGGCTGCGGGCTTTCTGGCGGCATTCAGCCTTGGCGACACCGGCGCCCACGTGGCGCGGCCACGCCAGCCTGCGAAGCAGTTTCCGGTAGGGCCGCGGCTGTGGCGACAGCTCCCACGCCCGAAGAGCCAGGAGGGAAAGCCGTGCCTCGTTGGAAACCTCTTTGGCAGCCGCTCGCGTGGCCCCACAGCCCGTGGGGCTGCGGGCTTTCTGGCGGCCGTCAGCCTCGGCGACACCTGTGACCACGTGTCGCCGCCACGCCAGCCTGCGAAGCATTTTCCGGTAGGGCCGCGGCTCTGGCGACAGCTCCCACGCCCGAAGAGCCAGGAGGGAAAGCCGTGCCTCCTTGGAAAGCTCTTTGGCAGCCGCTCGCGTGGCCCCACAGCCCGTGGGGCTGCGGGCTTTCCGGCGGCCATCAGCCTCCCCGCCACCGGCGCCCACGTGTCGCCGCCACGCCAGATTGCAAAGCATTTTCCGGTAGGGCCGCGGCTCTGGCGACAGCTCCCACGCCCGTAGAGCCAGGAGGGAAAGCCGTGCCTCCTTGGAAAGCTCTTTGGCAGCCGCTCGCGTGGCCCCACAGCCCGTGGGGCTGCGGGCTTTCCGTCGGCCGTCAGCCTCGGCGACAACGGCGCCCACGTGGCGCCGCCGCGCCAGACTGCGAAGCATTTTCCGGTAGGGCCACGGCTCTGGCGACAGCTCCCACGCCCGAAGAGCCAGGAGGGAAAGCCGTGCCTCGTTGGAAAGCTCTTTGGCAGCCGCTCACGTGGCCCCACAGCCTGTGGGGCTGCGGGCTTTCCGGCGGCCGTCAGCCTCGGCGACACCTGCGACCACGTGGCGCCGCCGCACCAGCCTGCGAAGCATTTTCCGGTAGGGCCGCAGCTCTGGCGACAGCTCCCACGCCCGAAGAGCCAGGAGGGAAAGCCGTGCCTCCTTGGAAAGCTCTTTGGCAGCCACTCGCGTGGCCCCACAGCCCGTGGGGCTGCGGGCTTTCCGGCGGCCGTCAGCCTCGGCGACACCGGAGCCCACGTGGCGCCGCCGCGCCAGCCTGCGAAGCATTTTCCGGTAGGGCCGTGGCTCTGGCGACAGCTCCCACGCCCGAAGAGCCAGGAGGGATAGCCGTGCCTCCTTGGAAACCTCTTTGGCAGCCGCTCGCGTGGCCCCACAGCCCGTGGGGCTGTGGGCTTTCCGGCGGCCGTCAGCCTCGGCGACACCTGCGACCACGTGTCGCCGCCACGCCAGCCTTCGAAGCATTTTCCGGTAGGGCCGCGTCTCTGGCGACAGCTCCCACGCCCGAAGAGCCAGGAGGGAAAGCCGTGCCTCCTTAGAAAGCTCTTTGGCAGCCGCTCGCGTGGCCCCACAGCCCGTGGGGCTGCGGGCTTTCCAGCAGCCGTCAGCCTCGGCGACACCGGCGCCCACGTGGCGCCGCCACGCCAGCCTGCGAAGCATTTTCCGGTAGGGCCGCGGCTCTGGCGACAGCTCCCATGCCCGAAGAGCCAGGAGGGAAAGCCGTGCCTCCTTTGAAAGCTCTTTGGCAGCCACTCGCGTGGCCCCACAGCCCGTGGGGCTGCGGGCTTTCCGGTGGCCGTCAGCCTCGGCGACACCGGCACCCACGTGGCGCCGCCGCGCCAGCCTGCAAAGCATTTTCCAGTAGAGCCGCGGCTCTGGCGACAGCTCCCACGCCCGAAGAGCCAGGAGGGAAAGCCGTGCCTCGTTGGAAAGCTCTTTGGCAGCCGCTCGCGTGGCCCCACAGCCCGTGGGGCTGCGGGCTTTCCGGCGGCCATCAGCCTCCCCGCCACCGGCGCCCACGTGTCGCCGCCACGCCAGATTGCAAAGCATTTTCCGGTAGGGCCGCGGCTCTGGCGACAGCTCCCACGCCCGAAGAGCCAGGAGGGAAAGCCGTGCCTCCTTGGAAAGCTCTTTGGCAGCCACTCGCATGGCCCCACAGGCCGTGGGGCTGCGGGCTTTCTGGCGGCCGTCAGCCTCGCCGACACCAGCGCCCACGTGGCGCCGCCGCGCCAGCCTGCGAAGCATTTTCCGGTAGGGCCGTGGCTCTGGCGACAGCTCCCACGCCCGAAGAGCCAGGAGGGAAAGCCGTGCCTCGTTGGAAAGCTCTTTGGCAGCCGCTCACGTGGCCCCACAGCCCGTGGGGCTGCGGGCTTTCCGGCGGCCGTCAGCCTCGGCGACACCTGCGACCACGTGGCGCCGCCGCGCCAGCCTGCGAAGCATTTTTCCGGTAGGGCCGCAGCTCTGGCGACAGCTCCCACGCCCGAAGAGCCAGGAGGGAAAGCCGTGCCTCCTTGGAAAGCTCTTTGGCAATCGCTCGCGTGGCCCCACAGCCCGTGGGGCTGCGGGCTTTCCGGCGGCCGTCAGCCTCGGCGACACCGGCGCCCACGTGGCGCCGCCGCGCCAGCCTGCGAAGCATTTTCCGGTAGGGCCGCGGCTCTGGCGACAGCTCCCACCCCCGAAGAGCCAGGAGGGAAAGCCGTGCCTCCTTGGAAAGCACTTTGACAGCCACTCGCGTGGCCCCACAGCCCGTGGGGCTGCGGGCTTTCCGGCGGCCGTCAGCCTCGGCGACACCGGTGCCCACGTGGCGCCGACGCGCCAGCCTGCGAAGCATTTTCCGGTAGGGCTGCGGCTCTGGCGACAGCTCCCACGCCCGAAGAGCCAGGAGGGAAAGCCGTGCCTCATTGGAAAGCTCTTTGGCAGCCGCTCGCGTGGCCCCACAGCCCGTGGGGCTGCGGGCTTTCCGGCGGCCTTCAGCCTCAGCGACACCGGCGCCCACGTAGCGCCGCCGCGCCAGCCTGCGAAGCATTTTCCGGTAGGGCCGCGGCTCTGGCGACAGCTCCCACGCCCGAAGAGCCAGGAGGGAAAGCCGTGCCTCCTTGGAAAGCTCTTTGGCAGCCACTCGCGTGGCCCCACAGCCCGTGGGGCTGCGGGCTTTCCGGCAGCCGTCAGCCTCGGCGACACCAGCGCCCACGTGGCGCCGCCGCGCCAGCCTGCGAAGCATTTTCCGGTAGGGCCGTGGCTCTGGCGACAGCTCCCACGCCCGAAGAGCCAGGAGGGAAAGCCATGCCTCCTTGGAAACCTCTTTTGCAGCCGCTCGCGTGGCCCCACAGCCCGTGGGGCTGCGGGCTTTCCGGCGGCCGTCAGCCTCGGCGACACCTGCGACCACGTGTCGCCGCCACGCCAGCCTTCGAAGCATTTTCCGGTAGGGCCGCGTCTCTGGCGACAGCTCCCACGCCCGAAGAGCCAGGAGGGAAAGCCGTGCCTCGTTGGAAAGCTCTTTGGCAGCCGCTCGCGTGGCCCCACAGCCCGTGGGGCTGCGGGCTTTCCAGCAGCCGTCAGCCTTGGCGACACCGGCGTCCACGTGGCGCCGCCGCGCCAGCCTGCGAAGCATTTTCCGGTAGGGCCGCGGCTCTGGCGACAGCTCCCACCCCCGAAGAGCCAGGAGGGAAAGCCGTGCCTCCTTGGAAAGCTCTTTAGCAGCCGCTCGCGTGGCCCCACAGCCCGTGGGGCTGCGGGCTTTCCGGCAGCCGTCAGCCTCGGCGACACCGGCGCCCACGTGGCACCGCCGCGCCAGCCTGCGAAGCATTTTCCAGTAGGGCCGCGGCTCTGGCGACAGCTCCCACGCCCGAAGAGCCAGGAGGGAAAGCCGTGCCTCGTTGGAAACCTCTTTGGCAGCCGCTCGCGTGGCCCCACAGCCCGTGGGGCTGCGGGCTTTCCGGCGGCCGTCAGCCTCGGCGACACCAGCGCCCACGTGGCGCCGCCACGCCACACTGTGAAGCATTTTCCGGTAGGGCCACGGCTCTGGCGACAGCTCCCATGCCCGAAGAGCCAGGAGGGAAAGCCGTGCCTCGTTGGAAAGCTCTTTGGCAGCCGCTCGCGTGGCCCCACAGCCCGTGGGGCTGCGGGCTTTCCGGCGGCCGTCAGCCTCGGCGACACCTGCGACCACGTGTCGCCGCCACGCCAGCCTGCGAAGCATTTTCCGGTAGGGCCGCGGCTCTGGCGACAGCTCCCACCCCCGAAGAGCCAGGAGGGAAAGCCGTGCCTCCTTGGAAAGCTCTTTGGCAGCCGCTCGCGTGGCCCCACAGCCCGTGGGGCTGCGGGCTTTCCGGCGGCCGTCAGCCTCAGCGACACCTGCGACCACGTGGCGCCGCAACGCCAGCCTGCGAAGCATTTTCCGGTAGGGCCGCGGCTCTGGCGACAGCTCCCATGCCCGAAGAGCCAGGAGGGAAAGCCGTGCCTCGTTGGAAAGCTCTTTGGCAGCCGCTCGCGTGGCCCCACAGCCCGTGGGGCTGCGGGCTTTCCGGTGGCCGTCAGCCTCCCCGCCACCGGCGCCCACGTGGCGCCCCCGCGCCAGCCTGCGAAGCATTTTCCGGTAGGGCCGCAGCTCTGGTGACTGCTCCCACGCCCGAAGAGCCAGGAGGGAAAGCCGTGCCTCGTTGGAAAGCTCTTTGGCAGCCACTCGCGTGGCCCCACAGCCCGTGGGGCTGCGGGCTTTCCGGCAGCCGTCAGCCTCGGCGACACCGGCGCCCACGTGGCGCCGCCGCGCCAGCCTGCGAAGCATTTTCCGGTAGGGCCGCGGCTCTGGCGAAAGCTCCCATGCCCGAAGAGCCAGGAGGGAAAGCCGTGCCTCGTTGGAAAGCTCTTTGGCAGCCGCTCGCGTGGCCCCACAGCCCGTGGGGCTGCGGGCTTTCCGGCGGCCGTCAGCCTCGGCGACACCGGCGCCCACGTGGCGCCGCCGCGCCAGCCTGCGAAGCATTTTCCGGTAGGGCCGCAGCTCTGGTGACTGCTCCCACGCCCGAAGATTCAGGAGGGAATGCCGTGCCTCGTTGGAAAGCTCTTTGGCACCCGCTCGCGTGGCCCCACAGCCCGTGGGGCTGCGGGCTTTCCGGCGGCCGTCAGATTCGGCGACACCTGCGACCACGTGGCGCCGCCGCGCCAGCCTGCGAAGCATTTTCCGGTAGGGCCGCGTCTCTGGCGACAGCTACCACGCCCGAAGAGCCAGGAGGGAAAGCCGTGCCTCCTTGGAAACCTCTTAGGCAGCCACTCGCGTGGCCCCACAGCCCGTGGGGCTGCGGGCTTTCTGTCGGCCGTCAGCCTCGGCGACAACGGCGCCCACGTGGCGCCGCCGCGCCAGCCTGCGAAGCATTTTCCGGTACGGCCGTGGCTCTGGCGACAGCTCCCACGCCCGAAGAGCCAGGAGGGAAAGCCGTGCCTCGTTGGAAAGCTCTTTGGCAGCCGCTCACGTGGCCCCACAGCCCGTGGGGCTGCGGGCTTTCCGGCGGCCGTCAGCCTCGGCGACACCTGCGACCACGTGGCGCCGCCGCGCCAGCCTGCGAAGCATTTTCCGGTAGGGCCGCGGCTCTGGCGACAGCTCCCACGCCCGAAGAGCCAGGAGGGAAAGCCGTGCCTCCTTGGAAAGCTCTTTGGCAATCGCTCGCGTGGTCCCACAGCCCGTGGGGCTGCGGGCTTTCCGGCGGCCGTCAGCCTCGGCGACACCGGTGCCCACGTGGCGCCGCCGCGCCAGCCTGCGAAGCATTTTCCGGTAGGGCTGCGGCTCTGGCGACAGCTCCCACGCCCGAAGAGCCAGGAGGGAAAGCCGTGCCTCATTGGAAACCTCTTTGGCAGCCGCTCGCGTGGCCCCACAGCCCGTGGGGCTGCGGGCTTTCCGGCGGCCTTCAGCCTCAGCGACACCGGCGCCCACGTAGCGCCGCCGCGCCAGACTGCGAAGCATTTTCCGGTAGGGCCGCGGCTCTGGCGACAGCTCCCACGCCCGAAGAGCCAGGAGGGAAAGCCGTGCCTCCTTGGAAAGCTCTTTGGCAGCCACTCGCGTGGCCCCACAGCCCGTGGGGCTGCGGGCTTTCCGGCAGCCGTCAGCCTCGGCGACACCGGCGCCCACGTGGCACCGCCGCGCCAGCCTGCGAAGCATTTTCCAGTAGGGCCGCGGCTCTGGCGACAGCTCCCACGCCCGAAGAGCCAGGAGGGAAAGCCGTGCCTCGTTGGAAACCTCTTTGGCAGCCGCTCGCGTGGCCCCACAGCCCGTGGGGCTGCGGGCTTTCCGGCGGCCGTCAGCCTCGGCGACACCAGCGCCCACGTGGCGCCGCCACGCCACACTGTGAAGCATTTTCCGGTAGGGCCGCGGCTCTGGCGACAGCTCCCATGCCCGAAGAGCCAGGAGGGAAAGCCGTGCCTCGTTGGAAACCTCTTTGGCAGCCGCTCGCGTGGCCCCACAGCCCGTGGGGCTGCGGGCTTTCCGGCGGCCGTCAGCCTCGGCGACACCTGCGACCACGTGTCGCCGCCACGCCTACCTGCGAAGCATTTTCCGGTAGGGCCGCGGCTCTGGCGACAGCTCCCACCCCCGAAGAGCCAGGAGGGAAAGTCGTGCCTCCTTGGAAAGCTCTTTGGCAGCCGCTCGCGTGGCCCCACAGCCCGTGGGGCTGCGGGCTTTCCGGCGGCCGTCAGCCTCAGCGACACCTGCGACCACGTGGCGCCGCAACGCCAGCCTGCGAAGCATTTTCCGGTAGGGCCGCGGCTCTGGCGACAGCTCCCATGCCCGAAGAGCCAGGAGGGAAAGCCGTGCCTCGTTGGAAAGCTCTTTGGCAGCCGCTCGCGTGGCCCCACAGCCCGTGGGGCTGCGGGCTTTCCGGTGGCCGTCAGCCTCCCCGCCACCGGCGCCCACGTGGCGCCCCCGCGCCAGCCTGCGAAGCATTTTCCGGTAGGGCCGCAGCTCTGGTGACTGCTCCCACGCCCGAAGAGCCAGGAGGGAAAGGCGTGCCTCGTTGGAAAGCTCTTTGGCAGCCGCTCGCGTGGCCCCACAGCCCGTAGGGCTGCGGGCTTTCCGGCGGCCGTCAGCCTTGGCGACACCGGCGCCCACGTGGCGCGGCCACGCCAGCCTGCGAAGCATTTTTCGGTAGGGCCGCGGCTCTGGCGACAGCTCCCACACCCGAAGAGCCAGGAGGGAAAGCCGTGCCTCCTTGGAAACCTCTTTGGCAGCCGCTCGCGTGGCCCCACAGCCCGTGGGGCTGCAGGCTTTCCGGCGGCCGTCAGCCTCGGCGACACCTGCGACCACGTGTCGCCGCCACGCCAGCCTGCGAAGCATTTTCCGGTAGGGCCGCGGCTCTGGCGACAGCTCCCACGCCCGAAGAGCCAGGAGGGAAAGCCGTGCCTCATTGGAAAGCTCTTTGGCAGCCGCTCGCGTGGCCCCACAGCCCGTGGGGCTGCGGGCTTTCTGGCGGCCGTCAGCCTTGGCGACACCGGCGCCCACGTGGCGCGGCCACGCCAGCCTGCGAAGCATTTTCCGGTAGGGCCGCGGCTCTGGCGACAGCTCCCACGCCTGAAGAGCCAGGAGGGAAAGATGTGCCTCGTTGGAAACCTCTTTGGCAGCCGCTCGCGTAGCCCCACAGCCCGTGGGGCTGCGGGCTTTCCGGCGGCCATCAGCCTCGGCGACACCTGCGCCCACGTGTCGCCGCCACGCCAGCCTGCGAAGCATTTTCCGGTAGGGCCGCGGCTCTGGCGACAGCTCCCACGCCCGAAGAGCCAGGAGGGAAAGCCGTGCCTCCTTGGAAAGCTCTTTGGCAGCCGCTCGCGTGGCCCCACAGCCCGTGGGGCTGCGGGCTTTCCGGCGGCCGTCAGCCTCGGCGACACCGGCTCCAACGTGGCGCCGCCACGCCAGACTGCGAAGCATTTTCCGGTAGGGCCGCGGCTCTGGTGACTGCTCCCACGCCCGAAGAGCCAGGAGGGAAAGCCGTGCCTCGTTGGAAAGCTCTTTGGCAGCCGCTGGCGTGGCCCCACAGCCCGTGGGGCTGCAGGCTTTCCGGCGGCCGTCAGCCTCGGCGACACCGGCGCCCACGTGGCGTCGCCGCGCCAGCCTGCGAAGCATTTTCCGGTAGGGCCGCGGCTCTGGCGACAGCTCCCATGCCCGAAGAGCCAGGAGGGAAAGCCGTGCCTCGTTGGAAAGCTCTTTGGCAGCCGCTCGCGTGGCCCCACAGCCCGTGGGGCTGCGGGCTTTCCGGCGGCCGTCAGCCTCCCCGCCACCGGCGCCCACGTGGCGCCGCCGCGCCAGCCTGCGAAGCATTTTCCGGTAGGGCCGCAGCTCTGGTGACTGCTCCCACGCCCAAAGAGCCAGGAGGGAAAGCCGTGCCTCGTTGGAAAGCGCTTTGGCAGCCGCTCGCGTGGCCCCACAGCCCGTGGGGCTGCGGGCTTTCCGGCGGCCGTCAGATTCGGCGACACCTGCGACCACGTGGCGCAGCCGCGCCAGCCTGCGAAGCATTTTCCGGTAGGGCCGCGGCTCTGGTGACAGCTCCCACGCCCGAAGAGCCAGGAGGGAAAGCCGTGCCTCGTTGGAAACCTCTTAGGCAGCCACTCGCGTGGCCCCACAGCCCGTGGGGCTGCGGGCTTTCTGGCGGCATTCAGCCTTGGCGACACCGGCGCCCACGTGGCGCGGCCACGCCAGCCTGCAAAGCAGTTTCCGGTAGGGCCGCGGCTCTGGCGACAGCTCCCACGCCCGAAGAGCCAGGAGGGAAAGCCGTGCCTCGTTGGAAACCTCTTTGGCAGCCGCTCGCGTGGCCCCACAGCCCGTGGGGCTGCGGGCTTTCTGGCGGCCGTCAGCCTCGGCGACACCTGCGACCACGTGTCGCCGCCACGCCAGCCTGCGAAGCATTTTCCGGTAGGGCCGCGGCTCTGGCGACAGCTCCCACGCCCGAAGAGCCAGGAGGGAAAGCCGTGCCTCCTTGGAAAGCTCTTTGGCAGCCGCTCGCGTGGCCCCACAGCCCGTGGGGCTGCGGGCTTTCCGGCGGCCATCAGCCTCCCCGCCACCGGCGCCCACGTGTCGCCGCCACGCCAGATTGCAAAGCATTTTCCGGTAGGGCCGCGGCTCTGGCGACAGCTCCCACGCCCGAAGAGCCAGGAGGGAAAGCCGTGCCTCATTGGAAAGCTCTTTGACAGCCGCTCGCGTGGCCCCACAGCCCGTGGGGCTGCGGGCTTTCCGGCAGCCGTCAGCCTCGGCGACAACGGCGCCCACGTGGCGCCGCCGCGCCAGACTGCGAAGCATTTTCCGGTAGGGCTGCGGCTCTGGCAACAGCTCCCACGCCCGAAGAGCCAGGAGGGAAAGCCGTGCCTCCTTGGAAAGCTCTTTGGCAGCCGCTCGCGTGGCCCCACAGCCCGCGGGGCTGCGGGCTTTCCGGCGGCCGTCAGCCTCGGCGACACCGGTGCCCACGTGGCACCGCCGCGCCAGCCTGCGAAGCATTTTCCAGTAGGGCCGCGGCTCTGGCGACAGCTCCCACGCCCGAAGAGCCAGGAGGGAAAGCCGTGCCTCATTGGAAAGCTCTTTGGCAGCCGCTCGCGTGGCCCCACAGCCCGTGGGACTGCGGGCTTTCCGGCGGCCGTCAGCCTCGGCGACACCAGCGCCCACGTGGCGCCGCCGCACCAGCCTGCGAAGCATTTTCCGGTAGGGCCGCGGCTCTGGCGACAGCTCCCATGCCCGAAGAGCCAGGAGGGAAAGCCGTGCCTCGTTGGAAAGCTCTTTGGCAGCCGCTCGCGTGGCCCCACAGCCCGTGGGGCTGCGGGCTTTCCGGCGGCCGTCAGCCTCGGCGACACCAGCGCCCACGTTGCGCCGCCGCGCCAGCCTGCGAAGCATTTTCCGGTACGGCCGCGGCTCTGGCGACAGCTCCCATGCCCGAAGAGCCAGGAGGGAAAGCCGTGCCTCGTTGGAAAGCTCTTTGGCAGCCGCTCGCGTGGCCCCACAGCCCGTGGGGCTGCGGGCTTTCCGGCGGCCGTCAGCCCCGGCGACACCGGCGCCCACGTGGCGCGGCCACGCCAGCCTGCGAAGCATTTTCCGGTAGGGCCGTGGCTCTGGCGACAGCTCCCACGCCCGAAGAGCCAGGAGGGAAAGCCGTGCCTCGTTGGAAATCTCTTTGGCAGCCGCTCGCGTGGCCCCACAGCCCGTGGGGCTGCGGGCTTTCCGGCGGCCGTCAGCCTCGGCGACACCTGCGACCAAGTGGCGCCGCCGCGCCACCCTGCGAAGCATTTTCCGGTAGGGCCGCGTCTCTGGCGACAGCTCCCACGCCCGAAGAGCCAGGAGGGAAAGCCGTGCCTCCTTGGAAAGCTCTTTGGCAATCGCTCGCGTGGCCCCACAGCCCGTGGGGCTGCGGGCTTTCCGGCGGCCGTCAGCCTCGGCGACACCGGCGCCCACGTGGCGCCGCCGCGCCAGCCTGCAAAGCATTTTCCGGTAGGGCCGTGGCTCTGGCGACAGCTCCCACCCCCGAAGAGCCAGGAGGGAAAGCCGTGCCTCCTTGGAAAGCTCTTTGGCAGCCGCTCGCGTGGCCCCACATCCCGTGGGGCTGCGGGCTTTCCGGCGGCCATCAGCCTCCCCGCCACCGGCGCCCACGTGTCGCCGCCACGCCAGATTGCAAAGCATTTTCCGGTAGGGCCGCGGCTCTGGCGACAGCTCCCACGCCCGAAGAGCCAGGAGGGAAAGCCGTGCCTCATTGGAAAGCTCTTTGACAGCCGCTCGCGTGGCCCCACAGCCCGTGGGGCTGCGGGCTTTCCGGCAGCCGTCAGCCTCGGCGACAACGGCGCCCACGTGGCGCCGCCGCGCCAGACTGCGAAGCATATTCCGGTAGGGCTGCGGCTCTGGCGACAGCTCCCACGCCCGAAGAGCCAGGAGGGAAAGCCGTGCCTCCTTGGAAACCTCTTTGGCAGCCGCTCGCGTGGCCCCACAGCCCGTGGGGCTGCGGGCTTTCCGGCGGCCGTCAGCCTCGGCGACACCTGCGACCACGTGTCGCCGCCGCGCCAGCCTTCGAAGCATTTTCCGGTAGGGCCGCGTCTCTGGCGACAGCTCCCATGCCCGAAGAGCCAGGAGGGAAAGCCGTGCCTCCTTAGAAAGCTCTTTGGCAGCCGCTCGCGTGGCCCCACAGCCCGTGGGGCTGCGGGCTTTCCAGCAGCCGTCAGCCTCGGCGACACCGGCGCCCACGTGGCGCCGCCGCGCCAGCCTGCGAAGCATTTTCCGGTAGGGCCGCGGCTCTGGCGACAGCTCCCACCCCCGAAGAGCCAGGAGGGAAAGCCGTGCCTCCTTGGAAAGCTCTTTGGCAGCCGCTCGCGTGGCCCCACACCCCGTGGGGCTGCGAGCTTTCCGGCGGCCATCAGCCTCCCCGCCACCGGCGCCCACGTGTCGCCGCCACGCCAGATTGCAAAGCATTTTCCGGTAGGGCCGCGGCTCTGGCGACAGCTCCCACGCCCGAAGAGCCAGGAGGGAAAGCCGTGCCTCATTGGAAAGCTCTTTGACAGCCGCTCGCGTGGCCCCACAGCCCGTGGGGCTGCGGGCTTTCCGTCGGCCGTCAGCCTCGGCGACAACGGCGCCCACGTGGCGCCGCCGCGCCAGCCTGCGAAGCATTTTCCGGTACGGCCGTGGCTCTGGCGACAGCTCCCACGCCCGAAGAGCCAGGAGGGAAAGCCGTGCCTCGTTGGAAAGCTCTTTGGCAGCCGCTCACGTGGCCCCACAGCCCGTGGGGCTGCGGGCTTTCCGGCGGCCGTCAGCCTCGGCGACACCTGCGACCACGTGGCGCCGCCGCGCCAGCCTGCGAAGCATTTTCCGGTAGGGCCGCGGCTCTGGCGACAGCTCCCACGCCCGAAGAGCCAGGAGGGAAAGCCGTGCCTCCTTGGAAAGCTCTTTGGCAATCGCTCGCGTGGTCCCACAGCCCGTGGGGCTGCGGGCTTTCCGGCGGCCGTCAGCCTCGGCGACACCGGTGCCCACGTGGCGCCGCCGCGCCAGCCTGCGAAGCATTTTCCGGTAGGGCTGCGGCTCTGGCGACAGCTCCCACGCCCGAAGAGCCAGGAGGGAAAGCCGTGCCTCATTGGAAACCTCTTTGGCAGCCGCTCGCGTGGCCCCACAGCCCGTGGGGCTGCGGGCTTTCCGGCGGCCTTCAGCCTCAGCGACACCGGCGCCCACGTAGCGCCGCCGCGCCAGACTGCGAAGCATTTTCCGGTAGGGCCGCGGCTCTGGCGACAGCTCCCACGCCCGAAGAGCCAGGAGGGAAAGCCGTGCCTCCTTGGAAAGCTCTTTGGCAGCCACTCGCGTGGCCCCACAGCCCGTGGGGCTGCGGGCTTTCCGGCGGCCTTCAGCCTCAGCGACACCGGCGCCCACGTAGCGCCGCCGCGCCAGACTGCGAAGCATTTTCCGGTAGGGCCGCGGCTCTGGCGACAGCTCCCACGCCCGAAGAGCCAGGAGGGAAAGCCGTGCCTCCTTGGAAAGCTCTTTGGCAGCCACTCGCGTGGCCCCACAGCCCGTGGGGCTGCGGGCTTTCCGGCAGCCGTCAGCCTCGGCGACACCGGCGCCCACGTGGCGCCGCCGCGCCAGCCTGCGAAGCATTTTCCGGTAGGGCCGTGGCTCTGGCGACAGCTCCCACGCCCGAAGAGCCAGGAGGGAAAGCCGTGCCTCCTTGGAAAGCTCTTTGGCAGCCGCTCGCGTGGCCCCACAGCCCGTGGGGCTGCGGGCTTTCCGGCGGCCGTCAGCCTCGGCGACACCTGCGACCACGTGGCGCCGCCACGCCAGCCTTCGAAGCATTTTCCGGTAGGGCCGCGGCTCTGGCGACAGCTCCCACGCCCGAAGAGCCAGGAGGGAAAGCCGTGCCTCCTTGGAAAGCTCTTTGGCAGCCGCTCGCGTGGCCCCACAGCCCGTGGGGCTGCGGGCTTTCCAGCAGCCGTCAGCCTCGGCGACACCGGCGCCCACGTGGCGCCGCCGCGCCAGCCTGCGAAGCATTTTCCGGTAGGGCCGCGGCTCTGGCGACAGCTCCCACACCCGAAGAGCCAGGAGGGAAAGCCGTGCCTCCTTGGAAACCTCTTTGGCAGCCGCTCGCGTGGCCCCACAGCCCGTGGGGCTGCGGGCTTTCCGGCGGCCGTCAGCCTCGGCGACACCTGCGACCACGTGTCGCCGCCACGCCAGCCTGCGAAGCATTTTCCGGTAGGGCCGCGGCTCTGGCGACAGCTCCCACGCCCGAAGAGCCAGGAGGGAAAGCCGTGCCTCATTGGAAAGCTCTTTGGCAGCCGCTCGCGTGGCCCCACAGCCCGTGGGGCTGCGGGCTTTCTGGCGGCCGTCAGCCTTGGCGACACCGGCGCCCACGTGGCGCGGCCACGCCAGCCTGCGAAGCATTTTCCGGTAGGGCCGCGGCTCTGGCGACAGCTCCCACGCCTGAAGAGCCAGGAGGGAAAGATGTGCCTCGTTGGAAACCTCTTTGGCAGCCGCTCGCGTAGCCCCACAGCCCGTGGGGCTGCGGGCTTTCCGGCGGCCATCAGCCTCGGCGACACCTGCGCCCACGTGTCGCCGCCACGCCAGCCTGCGAAGCATTTTCCGGTAGGGCCGCGGCTCTGGCGACAGCTCCCACGCCCGAAGAGCCAGGAGGGAAAGCCGTGCCTCCTTGGAAAGCTCTTTGGCAGCCGCTCGCGTGGCCCCACAGCCCGTGGGGCTGCGGGCTTTCCGGCGGCCGTCAGCCTCGGCGACACCGGCTCCAACGTGGCGCCGCCACGCCAGACTGCGAAGCATTTTCCGGTAGGGCCGCGGCTCTGGTGACTGCTCCCACGCCCGAAGAGCCAGGAGGGAAAGCCGTGCCTCGTTGGAAAGCTCTTTGGCAGCCGCTGGCGTGGCCCCACAGCCCGTGGGGCTGCGGGCTTTCCGGCGGCCGTCAGCCTCGGCGACACCGGCGCCCACGTGGCGTCGCCGCGCCAGCCTGCGAAGCATTTTCCGGTAGGGCCGCGGCTCTGGCGACAGCTCCCATGCCCGAAGAGCCAGGAGGGAAAGCCGTGCCTCGTTGGAAAGCTCTTTGGCAGCCGCTCGCGTGGCCCCACAGCCCGTGGGGCTGCGGGCTTTCCGGCGGCCGTCAGCCTCCCCGCCACCGGCGCCCACGTGGCGCCGCCGCGCCAGCCTGCGAAGCATTTTCCGGTAGGGCCGCAGCTCTGGTGACTGCTCCCACGCCCAAAGAGCCAGGAGGGAAAGCCGTGCCTCGTTGGAAAGCTCTTTGGCAGCCGCTCGCGTGGCCCCACAGCCCGTGGGGCTGCGGGCTTTCCGGCGGCCGTCAGATTCGGCGACACCTGCGACCACGTGGGGCAGCCGCGCCAGCCTGCGAAGCATTTTCCGGTAGGGCCGCGGCTCTGGTGACAGCTCCCACGCCCGAAGAGCCAGGAGGGAAAGCCGTGCCTCCTTGGAAACCTCTTAGGCAGCCACTCGCGTGGCCCCACAGCCCGTGGGGCTGCGGGCTTTCTGGCGGCCGTCAGCCTCGGCGACACCTGCGACCACGTGTCGCCGCCACGCCAGCCTGCGAAGCATTTTCCGGTAGGGCCGCGGCTCTGGCGACAGCTCCCACGCCCGAAGAGCCAGGAGGGAAAGCCGTGCCTCCTTGGAAAGCTCTTTGGCAGCCGCTCGCGTGGCCCCACAGCCCGTGGGGCTGCGGGCTTTCCGGCGGCCATCAGCCTCCCCGCCACCGGCGCCCACGTGTCGCCGCCACGCCAGATTGCAAAGCATTTTCCGGTAGGGCCGCGGCTCTGGCGACAGCTCCCACGCCCGAAGAGCCAGGAGGGAAAGCCGTGCCTCATTGGAAAGCTCTTTGACAGCCGCTCGCGTGGCCCCACAGCCCGTGGGGCTGCGGGCTTTCCGGCAGCCGGCAGCCTCGGCGACAACGGCGCCCACGTGGCGCCGCCGCGCCAGACTGCGAAGCATATTCCGGTAGGGCTGCGGCTCTGGCAACAGCTCCCACGCCCGAAGAGCCAGGAGGGAAAGCCGTGCCTCCTTGGAAAGCTCTTTGGCAGCCGCTCGCGTGGCCCCACAGCCCGCGGGGCTGCGGGCTTTCCGGCGGCCGTCAGCCTCGGCGACACCGGTGCCCACGTGGCACCGCCGCGCCAGCCTGCGAAGCATTTTCCAGTAGGGCCGCGGCTCTGGCGACAGCTCCCACGCCCGAAGAGCCAGGAGGGAAAGCCGTGCCTCATTGGAAAGCTCTTTGGCAGCCGCTCGCGTGGCCCCACAGCCCGTGGGACTGCGGGCTTTCCGGCGGCCGTCAGCCTCGGCGACACCAGCGCCCACGTGGCGCCGCCGCGCCAGCCTGCGAAGCATTTTCCGGTAGGGCCGCGGCTCTGGCGACAGCTCCCATGCCCGAAGAGCCAGGAGGGAAAGCCGTGCCTCGTTGGAAAGCTCTTTGGCAGCCGCTCGCGTGGCCCCACAGCCCGTGGGGCTGCGGGCTTTCCGGCGGCCGTCAGCCTCGGCGACACCAGCGCCCACGTTGCGCCGCCGCGCCAGCCTGCGAAGCATTTTCCGGTACGGCCGCGGCTCTGGCGACAGCTCCCATGCCCGAAGAGCCAGGAGGGAAAGCCGTGCCTCGTTGGAAAGCTCTTTGGCAGCCGCTCGCGTGGCCCCACAGCCCGTGGGGCTGCGGGCTTTCCGGCGGCCGTCAGCCCCGGCGACACCGGCGCCCACGTGGCGCGGCCACGCCAGCCTGCGAAGCATTTTCCGGTAGGGCCGTGGCTCTGGCGACAGCTCCCACGCCCGAAGAGCCAGGAGGGAAAGCCGTGCCTCGTTGGAAATCTCTTTGGCAGCCGCTCGCGTGGCCCCACAGCCCGTGGGGCTGCGGGCTTTCCGGCGGCCGTCAGCCTCGGCGACACCTGCGACCAAGTGGCGCCGCCGCGCCACCCTGCGAAGCATTTTCCGGTAGGGCCGCGTCTCTGGCGACAGCTCCCACGCCCGAAGAGCCAGGAGGGAAAGCCGTGCCTCCTTGGAAAGCTCTTTGGCAATCGCTCGCGTGGCCCCACAGCCCGTGGGGCTGCGGGCTTTCCGGCGGCCGTCAGCCTCGGCGACACCGGCGCCCACGTGGCGCCGCCGCGCCAGCCTGCAAAGCATTTTCCGGTAGGGCCGCGGCTCTGGCGACAGCTCCCACCCCCGAAGAGCCAGGAGGGAAAGCCGTGCCTCCTTGGAAAGCTCTTTGGCAGCCGCTCGCGTGGCCCCACATCCCGTGGGGCTGCGGGCTTTCCGGCGGCCATCAGCCTCCCCGCCACCGGCGCCCACGTGTCGCCGCCACGCCAGATTGCAAAGCATTTTCCGGTAGGGCCGCGGCTCTGGCGACAGCTCCCACGCCCGAAGAGCCAGGAGGGAAAGCCGTGCCTCATTGGAAAGCTCTTTGACAGCCGCTCGCGTGGCCCCACAGCCCGTGGGGCTGCGGGCTTTCCGGCAGCCGTCAGCCTCGGCGACAACGGCGCCCACGTGGCGCCGCCGCGCCAGACTGCGAAGCATATTCCGGTAGGGCTGCGGCTCTGGCGACAGCTCCCACGCCCGAAGAGCCAGGAGGGAAAGCCGTGCCTCCTTGGAAACCTCTTTGGCAGCCGCTCGCGTGGCCCCACAGCCCGTGGGGCTGCGGGCTTTCCGGCGGCCGTCAGCCTCGGCGACACCTGCGACCACGTGTCGCCGCCGCGCCAGCCTTCGAAGCATTTTCCGGTAGGGCCGCGTCTCTGGCGACAGCTCCCACGCCCGAAGAGCCAGGAGGGAAAGCCGTGCCTCCTTAGAAAGCTCTTTGGCAGCCGCTCGCGTGGCCCCACAGCCCGTGGGGCTGCGGGCTTTCCAGCAGCCGTCAGCCTCGGCGACACCGGCGCCCACGTGGCGCCGCCGCGCCAGCCTGCGAAGCATTTTCCGGTAGGGCCGCGGCTCTGGCGACAGCTCCCACCCCCGAAGAGCCAGGAGGGAAAGCCGTGCCTCCTTGGAAACCTCTTAGGCAGCCACTCGCGTGGCCCCACAGCCCGTGGGGCTGCGGGCTTTCTGGCGGCATTCAGCCTTGGCGACACCGGCGCCCACGTGGCGCGGCCACGCCAGCCTGCGTAGCAGTTTCCGGTAGGGCCGCGGCTCTGGCGACAGCTCCCACGCCCGAAGAGCCAGGAGGGAAAGCCGTGCCTCGTTGGAAACCTCTTTGGCAGCCGCTCGCGTGGCCCCACAGCCCGTGGGGCTGCGGGCTTTCTGGCGGCCGTCAGCCTCGGCGACACCTGCGACCACGTGTCGCCGCCACGCCAGCCTGCGAAGCATTTTCCGGTAGGGCCGCGGCTCTGGCGACAGCTCCCACGCCCGAAGAGCCAGGAGGGAAAGCCGTGCCTCCTTGGAAAGCTCTTTGGCAGCCGCTCGCGTGGCCCCACAGCCCGTGGGGCTGCGGGCTTTCCGGCGGCCATCAGCGTCCCCGCCACCGGCGCCCACGTGTCGCCGCCACGCCAGATTGCAAAGCATTTTCCGGTAGGGCCGCGGCTCTGGCGACAGCTCCCACGCCCGAAGAGCCAGGAGGGAAAGCCGTGCCTCATTGGAAAGCTCTTTGACAGCCGCTCGCGTGGCCCCACAGCCCGTGGGGCTGCGGGCTTTCCGGCAGCCGTCAGCCTCGGCGACAACGGCGCCCACGTGGCGCCGCCGCGCCAGACTGCGAAGCATATTCCGGTAGGGCTGCGGCTCTGGCGACAGCTCCCACGCCCGAAGAGCCAGGAGGGAAAGCCGTGCCTCCTTGGAAAGCTCTTTGGCAGCCGCTCGCGTGGCCCCACAGCCCGCGGGGCTGCGGGCTTTCCGGCGGCCGTCAGCCTCGGCGACACCGGTGCCCACGTGGCACCGCCGCGCCAGCCTGCGAAGCATTTTCCAGTAGGGCCGCGGCTCTGGCGACAGCTCCCACGCCCGAAGAGCCAGGAGGGAAAGCCGTGCCTCATTGGAAAGCTCTTTGGCAGCCGCTCGCGTGGCCCCACAGCCCGTGGGACTGCGGGCTTTCCGGCGGCCGTCAGCCTCGGCGACACCAGCGCCCACGTGGCGCCGCCGCGCCAGCCTGCGAAGCATTTTCCGGTAGGGCCGCGGCTCTGGCGACAGCTCCCATGCCCGAAGAGCCAGGAGGGAAAGCCGTGCCTCGTTGGAAAGCTCTTTGGCAGCCGCTCGCGTGGCCCCACAGCCCGTGGGGCTGCGGGCTTTCCGGCGGCCGTCAGCCTCGGCGACACCAGCGCCCACGTTGCGCCGCCGCGCCAGCCTGCGAAGCATTTTCCGGTACGGCCGCGGCTCTGGCGACAGCTCCCATGCCCGAAGAGCCAGGAGGGAAAGCCGTGCCTCGTTGGAAAGCTCTTTGGCAGCCGCTCGCGTGGCCCCACAGCCCGTGGGGCTGCGGGCTTTCCGGCGGCCGTCAGCCCCGGCGACACCGGCGCCCACGTGGCGCGGCCACGCCAGCCTGCGAAGCATTTTCCGGTAGGGCCGTGGCTCTGGCGACAGCTCCCACGCCCGAAGAGCCAGGAGGGAAAGCCGTGCCTCGTTGGAAATCTCTTTGGCAGCCGCTCGCGTGGCCCCACAGCCCGTGGGGCTGCGGGCTTTCTGGCGGCCGTCAGCCTCGGCGACACCTGCGACCAAGTGGCGCCGCCGCGCCACCCTGCGAAGCATTTTCCGGTACGGCCGCGGCTCTGGCGACAGCTCCCATGCCCGAAGAGCCAGGAGGGAAAGCCGTGCCTCGTTGGAAAGCTCTTTGGCAGCCGCTCGCGTGGCCCCACAGCCCGTGGGGCTGCGGGCTTTCCGGCGGCCGTCAGCCCCGGCGACACCGGCGCCCACGTGGCGCGGCCACGCCAGCCTGCGAAGCATTTTCCGGTAGGGCCGTGGCTCTGGCGACAGCTCCCACGCCCGAAGAGCCAGGAGGGAAAGCCGTGCCTCGTTGGAAATCTCTTTGGCAGCCGCTCGCGTGGCCCCACAGCCCGTGGGGCTGCGGGCTTTCTGGCGGCCGTCAGCCTCGGCGACACCTGCGACCAAGTGGCGCCGCCGCGCCACCCTGCGAAGCATTTTCCGGTAGGGCCGCGTCTCTGGCGACAGCTCCCACGCCCAAAGAGCCAGGAGGGAAAGCCGTGCCTCCTTGGAAAGCTCTTTGGCAATCGCTCGCGTGGCCCCACAGCCCGTGGGGCTGCGGGCTTTCCGGCGGCCGTCAGCCTCGGCGACACCGGCGCCCACGTGGCGCCGCCGCGCCAGCCTGCAAAGCATTTTCCGGTAGGGCCGCGGCTCTGGCGACAGCTCCCACCCCCGAAGAGCCAGGAGGGAAAGCCGTGCCTCCTTGGAAAGCTCTTTGGCAGCCGCTCGCGTGGCCCCACATCCCGTGGGGCTGCGGGCTTTCCGGCGGCCATCAGCCTCCCCGCCACCGGCGCCCACGTGTCGCCGCCACGCCAGATTGCAAAGCATTTTCCGGTAGGGCCGCGGCTCTGGCGACAGCTCCCACGCCCGAAGAGCCAGGAGGGAAAGCCGTGCCTCATTGGAAAGCTCTTTGACAGCCGCTCGCGTGGCCCCACAGCCCGTGGGGCTGCGGGCTTTCCGGCAGCCGTCAGCCTCGGCGACAACGGCGCCCACGTGGCGCCGCCGCGCCAGACTGCGAAGCATATTCCGGTAGGGCTGCGGCTCTGGCGACAGCTCCCACGCCCGAAGAGCCAGGAGGGAAAGCCGTGCCTCCTTGGAAACCTCTTTGGCAGCCGCTCGCGTGGCCCCACAGCCCGTGGGGCTGCGGGCTTTCCGGCGGCCGTCAGCCTCGGCGACACCTGCGACCACGTGTCGCCGCCGCGCCAGCCTTCGAAGCATTTTCCGGTAGGGCCGCGTCTCTGGCGACAGCTCCCACGCCCGAAGAGCCAGGAGGGAAAGCCGTGCCTCCTTAGAAAGCTCTTTGGCAGCCGCTCGCGTGGCCCCACAGCCCGTGGGGCTGCGGGCTTTCCAGCAGCCGTCAGCCTCGGCGACACCGGCGCCCACGTGGCGCCGCCGCGCCAGCCTGCGAAGCATTTTCCGTAGGGCCGCGGCTCTGGCGACAGCTCCCACCCCCGAAGAGCCAGGAGGGAAAGCCGTGCCTCCTTGGAAAGCTCTTTGGCAGCCGCTCGCGTGGCCCCACAGCCCGTGGGGCTGCGGGCTTTCCGGCAGCCGTCAGCCTCGGCGACACCGGCGCCCACGTGGCACCGCCGCGCCAGCCTGCGAAGCATTTTCCGGTAGGGCCGCGGCTCTGGCGACAGCTCCCACGCCCGAAGAGCCAGGAGGGAAAGCCGTGCCTCATTGGAAAGCTCTTTGGCAGCCGCTCGCGTGGCCCCACAGCCCGTGGGGCTGCGGGCTTTCCGGCGGCCGTCAGCCTCGGCGACACCAGCGCCCACGTGGCGCCGCCGCGCCAGCCTGCGAAGCATTTTCCGGTAGGGCCGCGGCTCTGGCGACAGCTCCCATGCCCGAAGAGCCAGGAGGGGAAAGCCGTGCCTCGTTGGAAAGCTCTTTGGCAGCCGCTCGCGTGGCCCCACAGCCCGTGGGGCTGCGGGCTTTCCGGCGGCCGTCAGCCTCGGCGACACCGGCACCCACGTGGGCGCCGCCGCGCCAGCCTGCAAAGCATTTTCCGGTAGAGCCGCGGCTCTGGCGACAGCTCCCACGCCCGAAGAGCCAGGAGGGAAAGCCGTGCCTCGTTGGAAAGCTCTTTGGCAGCCGCTCGCGTGGCCCCACAGCCCGTGGGGCTGCGGGCTTTCCGGCGGCCGTCAGCCTCGGCGACACCGGCGCCCACGTGGCGCCGCCGCGCCAGCCTGCGAAGCATTTTCCGGTAGGGCCGCGGCTCTGGCGACAGCTCCCACCCCCGAAGAGCCAGGAGGGAAAGCCGTGCCTCGTTGGAAAGCTCTTTGACAGCCACTCGCGTTGGGCCCCACAGCCCGTGGGGCTGCGGGCTTTCTGGCGGCCGTCAGCCTCGGCGACAACGGCGCCCACGTGGTGCCGCCACGCCAGCCTGCGAAGCAGTTTCCGGTAGGGCCGCGGCTCTGGCGACAGCTCCCACGCCCGAAGAGCCAGGAGGGAAAGCCGTGCCTCCTTGGAAAGCTCTTTTGACAGCCGCTCGCGTGGCCCCACAGCCCGTGGGGCTGCGGGCTTTCCGGCGGCCGTCAGCCTCGGCGACACCAGCGCCACGTGGCGCCGCCGCGCCAGAGTGCGAAGCATTTTCCGGTAGGGCCGCGGCTCTGGCGACAGCTCCCATGCCCGAAGAGCCAGGAGGGAAAGCCGTGCCTCCTTGGAAAGCTCTTTGGCAGCCGCTCGCGTGGCCCCACAGCCCGTGGGGCTGCGGGCTTTCCGGCGGCCGTCAGCCTCCCCGCCACCGGCGCCCACGTGGCGCCGCCGCGCCAGCCTGCGAAGCATTTTCCGGTAGGGCCGCAGCTCTGGTGACTGCTCCCACGCCGAAGAGCCAGGAGGGAAAGCCGTGCCTCGTTGGAAAGCTCTTTGGCAGCCGCTCGCGTGGCCCCACAGCCCGTGGGGCTGCGGGCTTTCTGGCCGCCGTCAGCCTCGGCGACACCGGCGCCCACATTGCGCCGCCACGCCAGCCTGCAAAGCATTTTCCGGTAGGGCCGCGGCTCTGGCGACAGCTCCCACGCCCGAAGAGCCAGGAGGGAAAGCCGTGCCTCATTGGAAACCTCTTAGGCAGCCACTCGCGTGGCCCCACAGCCCGTGGGTCCTGCGGGCTTTCTGGCGGCCGTCAGCCTTGGCGACACCGGAGCCCACGTGGCGCGGCTACGCCAGCCTGCGAAGCATTTTCCGGTAGGGCCGCGGCTCTGGCGACAGCTCCCACGCCCGAAGAGCCAGGAGGGAAAGCCGTGCCTCCTTGGAAAGCTCTTTGACAGCCGCTCGCGTGGCCCCACAGCCCGTGGGGCTGCGGGCTTTCCGGCGGCCGTCAGCCTCCCCGCCACCGGCGCCCACGTGGCGCCGCCGCGCCAGCCTGCGAAGCATTTTCCGGTAGGGCCGCAGCTCTGGTGACTGCTCCCACGCCCGAAGAGCCAGGAGGGAAAGCCGTGCCTCGTTGGAAAGCTCTTTGGCAGCCGCTCGCGTGGCCCCACAGCCCGTGGGGCTGCGGGCTTTCCGGCGGCCGTCAGCCTCGGCGACACCGGCGCCCACATGGCGCCGCCGCGCCAGCCTGCGAAGCATTTTCCGGTAGGGCCGCGGCTCTGGCGACAGCTCCCACGCCCGAAGAGCCAGGAGGGAAAGCCGTGCCTCCTTGGAAAGCTCTTTGGGCAGCCGCTCGCGTGGCCCCACAGCCCGTGGGGCTGCGGGCTTTCCGGCGGCCGTCAGCATCCCCGCCACTGGCGCCCACGTGGCGCCGCCGCGCCAGCATGCGAAGCATTTTCCAGTAGGGCCGCGGCTCTGGCGACAGCTCCCACGCCCGAAGAGCCAGGAGGGAAAGCCGTGCCTCCTTGGAAAGCTCTTTGGCAGCCACTCGCATGGCCCCACAGGCCGTGGGGCTGCGGGCTTTCCGGCGGCCCCGTCAGCCTCGGCGACACCGGCGCCCACGTGGCGCTGCCGCGCCAGACTGCGAAGCATTTTCCGGTAGGGCCACGGCTCTGGCGACAGCTCCCACGCCCGAAGAGCCAGGAGGGAAAGCCGTGCCTCCTTGGAAAGCTCTTTGGCAGCCACTCGCATGGCCCCACCGGCCGTGGGGCTGCGGGCCTTTCCGGCGGCCGTCAGCCTCGCCGACACCAGCGCCCACGTGGCGCCGCCGCGCCAGCCTGCGAAGCATTTTCCGGTACGGCCGTGGTTCTGGCGACAGCTCCCACGCCCGAAGAGCTAGGAGGGAAAGCCGTGCCTCGTTGGAAAGCTCTTGGGCAGCCGCTCGCGTGGCCCCACAGCCTGTGTGGCTGCGGGCTTTCCGGCAGCCGTCAGCCTCGGCGACACCTGCGACCACGTGGCGCCGCCGCGCCAGCCTGCGAAGCATTTTCCGGTAGGGGCCGCGTCTCTGGCGACAGCTCCCACGCCCGAAGAGCCAGAAGGGAAAGCCGTGCCTCCTTGGAAAGCTCTTTGGCAATCGCTCGCGTGGCCCCACAGCCCGTGTGCTGCGGGCTTTCCGGCGGCCGTCAGCCTCGGCGACACCGGCGCCCACGTGGCGCCGCCGCGCCAGCCTGCGAAGCATTTTCGGTAGGGCCGCGGCTCTGGCGACAGCTCCCATGCCCGAAGAGCCAGGAGGGAAAGCCGTGCCTCGTTGGAAAGCTCTTTGACAGCCACTCGCGTGGCCCCAGGCCCGTGGGGCTGCGGGCTTTCTGGCGGCCGTCAGCCTCGGCGACACCGGCGCCCACGTGGCGCGGCCACGCCAGCTGCGAAGCATTTTCC